>NW_006262339.1:28466697-28596993 GCF_000493195.1 Citrus x clementina | reverse complement strand
CTATACTAAAGCAGAAAAAAGATTTATTATATGAATATCGGTGGGAGAATAAGAATTTCAAGTAGGATATATTTATTTTAAATACATATAATAGTTATAAATACCTATATTTTTTTTAAGTAGCATAAATACTATACTTCTAAAAATTATAAAATACTTTCAAGGTAAGCATAAAAATATTAGATTTAAGATCATTTATAAAAATAAAGAACTTACCACTTATAGTAAGAGATTGTGATTCAATGTTGACTTGATCTTTTTTCTAATTGTTTAGAAAGATACAATTGGTTGTTGTTGAATAAGAATATGACACTAATTAAAATCTTAATCTATATTAGTATACATGTACATGTGACAAAAGATACGAAAAGTTGAATACCTGTCAGCTCAAGTCTGTTAGTCAGACATTAAAAAATGAAAAATAAACATATCATTTATATATATGCATTTCAACTTATTCAGTCTTGAGTAGCATTTAAACCTATTTAAATTTATAAAAAAAACGTTGCGTTAAATTTTATATATATGAAGTAACAAATAAATTTCAAATATTGAAAAAAAAACAGTAATGAACATGGTCCCGCCAGCGCAAGACTTGGAGGAGTCAAGTCAACAAGTCAACAAGTCAACAAGTCAAATATACAAAGAAAAGCAACAAAGACTACATGGAATGACTTTGGGAACTGATTCCGTGCAAAGCCCGGCATAAGAGTCTTATGATAAGACCGTACAGGCTACAACACGGCTTCGGTTAGACGAATTTCTCTGTTTTCACTGCTGCTAATTTGAAAAGCAACAAAGACTGGCTTCGGTTAGACGAATTTCTCTGTTTTCACTGCTACTAATTTGAAAAGCAACAAAGACTAAGTGAAAATACTGACAACTGGAGCTTATTGATGGTTTCGTTTATGGACTGCTGTTCAACTTCAGTAAACCCAACTTTCAAGACGCAACCATAAAGTATTTGACAACAGTTGGACTATTGCCGCCCCCTCATTAATTTTATTTAATCTTATTATATTAAAATTACATTTAAGAACAAATATAAATAAAATTAACCTCATTTATATTTTCTTTCCCTCTTCAAATTTATTTTACTTGCACAATATAAATTTCTTTTATTATTATTAAAATATTCTGAATTTAAAAAGTAAACCTCCTCTAAGCCAAAATCATATTCTTGCAATATACATAGCAACAAAATTAGGATACAACATAGTGGGAAAATAAATTTTACCTCGCTACAAATAATTTTTTAACGATTCTCAAACTAATTGTTGCACCCCAAGTTTATAAGTATGATAAAATTATATTAGATCCATAAAATATTCATTATTTTCTATTTTTTTTTTTTACTTTTTGTTTTAGATATTTTTCTTTAGAAATTAAATAATAAAGAAAGTTTGAATAGAGGAATGCAATTATTAAAACTAAAAGAGTAAGAAAGTTACTAGAAATTGCAAGATTTATAAATGAAAAGAGTGTTTATTTAGTAAAAGGGTATTTTCGCCATTAAATAGATTATAATTGAAAAAAAGGTTTCAAGAAGATTTTGGAGGGGTGCTAAGAGTCTTGCTCATTTGACAAATACTTACAACTATAAAATCAAGGTCACACTAACGATGAAATGATCACTTCTTTGGGATTGACACTGTTGAAAGCAATAAACTTGTTTGACACAAATAATTCATTTAAGTGGAATGAGGTGTTGAGTTGCACGAGGCCCTTCATAATGCTCCATCATCATGGTCCTCCAATATTATGCCCATGAAGCGTTTAATTGAGTGGAGATTAGCTTTACACTTTGGATGCCATTAAAGGATTCCTTTAGAGCATGTTAGGGGAGTGGAGTATGCTTGGTGCTATGATGAAAGCTTGGTGGAACATGTTAGGTGATGTGTATTGTTATGATTATGTTTGTGTTTCATTCACTATAAATACTTATGCCATTTGTGTTGTAGGCATCAAGTGTAAGAAGAATAAAGCATAAGAAGAAAAATAGCTTCTAAGAGTGATTTGTGAACAGTGTGTGGATTGTTCTTATAATGTTTTTGAGCTTTCTTTAATAAAATTTATTTTTTATTCTTCAAATTCTCCAATAAAGTGGTATCAGAGCTAGTAAACGGTGCTACACATAGCAATGTAGCATATCAAGTCAAAGAGCTCGATGAGATGAAGGCAACGTCGCAAAAATCAACTTGATCAGAGGCTGAACGTGCCCTCAATCGTTACCAGAAGTTTTTGCCCTACAACTGAGTCGACTCACCGAGTTGAACCAAGTGAACTGAGTTAAACCACACTGTTTCAAGACGAGCCAAACCGAGCTGAATTGAACGGTGTTGGAAATGAGTCAAGTCAACTAATCCGAACCGAACTATTGACCACCATTGACAGCTTACCAAAAGTTAACCCAGTTCTTCCCAAGGTTTTTCGACGTTCCAGATCTATTCGAGCATTTAGAATCTCCAAATTCTTGTTCAACTTGTAAATTATGGCAAACGATGGCATGATGTTATTCTAAGTTCCACAATTGAAGGGAAGCAAGTTTGACAACTGGAGTATCAAAATGAAGACTCCATTAAGTGCACATGATGTATGGGAAGTTGTGGAAAAAGGCTTTACAGTGCTAGAAAATGAAGCAAATTTAACCACGGCACAAAAAAAGATTTTAAAAGACTTGAAGAAGAAAGAGAATAAAGCAAAGTATTCTGGCGCAATCTCCTTAAAGGAAGCATGGGAGAAGCTAGGAACCTCTTACAAAGGAGTGGAATAAGTTAAAAAGGTTTGTCTTCAAATATTAAGAGGAGAATTTGAATCCTTATATATGAAGGTATCTGAATATATTTCAGATTATTTCACTCAAGTTGTGATTGTTGCTAATGAATTAACAAGAAATGGTGAAGAGCTAAACGAAGTAAGGATTATTAAAAAGATACCTCGTTCGATGGATTCGAAGTTTGACCATATTGTTGTGACAATTGATGTAATAAAAGATTTAGAGGCTATAATGATCAAACAACTTCTAAGATGTTGCAAGCCTACTAAGAAAAAATGAAGAAGAGCATGAGATCGAGACAACTCCTTTAAAATGCAAAAAAGAGAGAAGAAAACTCTAACAACAAGAGAAGGCATTATATCTAAGGAAGAGGTCAAGGTAGAGGTAGGGGTCATGGTCATAGACGAGCTTGGAATTTTAATTAACAACAACAACTCCAATTATGAAAAAGGAGAAAGCTCAACCAAAAGACAAGGCAAAGGCAATTCAAGATCAAGGTACGACAAATCCCAAGTACAGTGCTATGATTGTCAAAAGTTTGGGCATTATACTTTAGAATGTAGAGCTCCAAATACCAGAATTGATGAGAGATTGAATCATGTTGAAGAGAAAAATGGTGAAGATGATACACTTTTACTAGCACACAATGACACCAGTGAATGTCAAGAAAATAATGGTATCTTAACACAAGTGCTAGCAATCACATGAAACAAAAGCATGTTCGTGGAACTAATGAATCAGTGAATGGCGATGTCACTTTTGGAAATGATTCAAAAGTACTAGTTTTCGTGAAAATGTAACATTCTTTTTCGTGAAAATGTAACACGAATCCACTTGAAATAGCCCAAGAAACCACAGTGGCTGAATCAAATTCCACCTTAAGATAAAAAAAAAAAAAAACCAAGATGAGCAACAAGATCTAAACCCTTTAACACAGAGAGAGAGAGAGAGAGAGAGAGAGAGAATATTTTCAGTCAGGGATCCCTAACTTTATTAAAGTAAAGGACAAGTTAAAAGATAAAAAAATAATAATAATTGCAATATACTACAAGACAAAATACAATGCATTGAATTTTTTTTTCTTTTAGCTTATCCATGACTTTAATAATTTTAGGGATCCCTGATTGGATACATACATACATACATACATCCATACATACATACATCTGTATGTATTTGTATATATATGTATCTTTTATTTACCTCTTGGCCAAATAACCTGATCTGCAAATGAGCTTCCTTTAATTTCCTATAATATTTCTAATGTGGAGGATCTGATTGAATCGACAACAACAGAGCACACTCTGTTATAGAAAACTATGAAAAACTCCTTCTGGAAGTGCTGGCTCTGATACCAAAATAAAAAATATAGTGGAAGATTTTATATGTATCTATCTATCCATATGTAGTTTTCTCTAGTACGAATGTCCGTATTTTTAAAAATATAAATTTTAGGGCTTGTTCGGTATCTTTTTTGAATTTTTATTCTCTGAAAACAAAAATGAGAATGAAAATGGTGTTTTATAATTTTTGTATTTTGAATTTAAGTATGTGTCTAGTATCATTTTCTGCATCCTACATTTTAAAATTGAAAACAGTAATATGTGTTTGATAGACACAATTGAAAATAATTAAAAACAGAGAATATGTATTCAATAGTACCATTTTCAAAAACAATTTTTACTAAGCATTTAAGTCACACTGGTTGTTAGAAAAGAATTGTTTAACTAATACATACACAAACAAACCATAAATAATTTAAACAAAATAACTATAAAACATTTCATGAGGATAAAGTTTGAGTATTAGCATTAATAAAAAAAGGTTTTACATTGTCATTGTTTTTACACTATAAATAATATATATATTACAACACATATGATTTAAACAAAACAATTACAAAAAATTACATGGTAGACGTCATGCATTACGTGTTTAATCTTGTAGCATTTATCTCTGCGACACTTGCAAGAGACAAATTTTCTTTGTGAAAGTTGATGTTTGTCAATCACCTATTTTAACGTGGTCATGCACTATACACCAAACCAATCAGCCTTATCCTCACCATCAACTTCGTGAGGATCCATATCTTAATATTAATCAATATAAAAAAAATTGCTCCTAAACATACTTAGCTTAAACAAACTAACATGCACAATATGCACACAAAAACAAGATAAAGCAAAAACACAATATATATATCAAAGTAAGAAAACACTTTTTTAAGAAATTGGTACTCTATAGAGACTATGGCCCTAAGTATTCATAATGAGCACTTTTTTACTTACTAATCTTATTAGGGAAAAAAAGAATAAAGCTAGTGCATTATCTTGCTAAGCAAACATAACATACCAAACCTGCTAGCAAACAAAACATTTGGACATGAATTGCATACATGGTGACAAGTGTAGTCTAGTTTTTAATTCAACAATTAGCCAAACAAAAGAAGCAGCCACTTGGCTCATCAACAAATGCTAGCTCAACAGTACAAATAGACCCATTGGATCATCAATATCAGTATAAAAAACTAAATGAAAAAGTTCTAATTCAATTAAAAGGAAATAATAAACAAAATAAATTAAAATAAATTTATATCAATTCTTATATATGTAGATCTATAAATATTAGTACAGATCCAAAAAAATATGTTGTGTTTTCATATAATTTTTCTAAATATCAGAGATAAAATCATATATTGTGTGTGAAGAACAGAAATAGATACAAAAAGATTTAAAAAATGGCAATAAAAAAGAAAAGAAGAAAAAAACTTACCTGTAACTCTGCAAGGTTGCAATTCTTGCACATAAAGATAAGAAAAAAATTGTATGACAAATAAAACGAGATTAAAATAAAAAATGTTGTTAGAGTACAATTTATGCACTAGTTTTGCATTGTTTACTTCCTTTCATATCGATGTTTTGCACTTAATAATACTGATTTACTTGTGTTTTATTTTTGTAGGTGCAATTCTATTGATTGGTGCTAAAATTGTGCTACAAGATGATGTTTGAGGATGATTGTTTTCTTAGAGAAATTATGAGCTTCAGAAGAACTTTGTTGATAAGGCGTGGGCGCGTGCTGTCAACTACGGACCTGCAGTTTTTAGTTTAATGTGTTTTGTCTTTTTGATTATTTTTGTAATTATGAATTTAATATTTAGATAATATTTTAGATATTAGTATTTTATTTTAAAAAGAACTCTAGAGGAGAAGAGAGAGAGGAGAATTTAAGAGAGGAATCTATTGGAGATTTTGAGGAAAAAAAAGAAACCATAGATTTAAATTTTTCTCTTCTCTCTATAAAGAACTAAACCTATTATTCTGGTTGAAGGTAATGAAGCTTTGATTCATCACTACCGTGAGATCTTTCTTATGCTTTAATTTTTTTATTGCTTTTTGAGTATTTGTTTATTCTCTGAATTATTGTCATGATTATGTTTGTTAATTAGATAATTGGCCACTATTTAATTATCAACTTAATCTATAATCAATTAAAAGATTCATCGTATGAAGATTTTAATGTTTGTGACAAATAGCATAGCAGTGCGTTGTGTTATGAGAATAAACAATCTAATTTAAATGAACCATCGTATGTGTTTGTTGATTAGGATTTGGGTCTCTCTGGTTTTTCAAGCTGTTAATTGATTAAATTCTATGATCGTATATAGGGTTGTCTATTGATTAGGGAAATAACCAACGGTCGTACCTTGGTTATTGACTAGTTAAGGAGAGATTGGCTATTAGAAGGTCTTAGTAGCTATAACCGGTCTATTCATAAGTAGTAATGATTTATAATTGAATCAATGATCGGTAGTCGAATCAAGCTGAGTTAATTCCTTCAACCAGAGCTTTCCCCAATTTGAATTACAATTTTGAAATTGCATTCTTGTTATTTTAATTTGATTTTTATTATTGTCAACAATCCCCCCATTTTGCATTTTACATTTTAAAAGGATTTAAATAATTACCGATCTCTGTGGACACGACCCTCCTCAATCACTATACACAATTTATTTAGAGTAGGTATTTATTTTTGCTGGCTTCGACAACCATCAAATGTACATAGTTAGATGAGAGAGAATTTTCGGTAGAGAAAAAAAAATCGCATGAAAAATTACCTGATTTTGCCGTGGGTGGAAAGATGAAGAATTGGTGTTTGAAGAAAATTGAAAGAGGAAAAAAATATCAAAAGTTGAAGGTGAGAGAGGATGAAATCTAACAGAGAAGTTCACCGTAATGAATAGCAAGATAAAGAGATAGGGTTAAGATAAGAAAAGTGGAGTAGAATTTTTGGAAAGTGCAAGATAACTATTTTATTATTTGTTCTGTAATTTATTTTATAAAATATTGAGAACATGTCAAACATGTTTTACAACTTATAACGGTGAACCAAAGTTTGTTTTCTGCGTTTTGTAATTTGTTTTTATGATATAAGCTACCGATTAGTTATTGCACTTGTACTTTGGAAACAAAAACAAAAACAGTTGTTATAAAAGTGTATCGAATGGGCCCTCACAATGTTGTAAAATGATTTTTCAGCAATTTACATTATTGTAAAAGTCTTTGAAATCCCAAATCCGCATTTTGGAAAATGAATTTGCAAAATAGTTTATATATATATGTAAGCAGATGATTAGTACGATTAAAAATCAAGAAGAAATGATTATCTGCGATGGTTCTAATGTTCTATATGCTACTTACAAAATTTAAATTTGTATGCTAAATGTCAGTGACATTACTACAAATTACAAAATGTTCAGTGGTTGCTTATTTTATTATCGCAGTATCATAGAGTAAATTATTTGAAGTCTGTCTCTATACTAGATCAATTGATGACAGACAACTTTTGAAAGTGCACTATCAACTACACGGTTTCTTAAAAATTAGATGTAAAATCAAACCAATTTGAACTTGGTATTTAACTTGCAAACCTGTATTCACGTATTCTCTTGAGGTCTTCTCATTAGATATTTTCAACCTTTTTTTTTCAAAGAGGAACATCAATCTCCCATTGGATTTGTACTAAATTTTTCATTAAAAAAAAAAAAATTAGTCGAGCAAATTGAAGACCATAAAAATGATTCTGCTTTAAAACCAGTTTTGCTAATGAGTCATTTCTTCGAACAATTAGACGACAATCCTTAAAGAAATTCTAGAGAAATAAAATTTGATTGTCGGAAACATACGATGATATTCTAAATATCTAAGTATTAATTATCTAATACGTGACAGTCTTCACGTTTATATATACAACACAGAAAATCCAGTGCAGGCAAAAATGAATGCCACCCCATAAATTGAAAACTTTTATAAGGCTTAATTCCTGTGAATTCAAGAAAAATTAAAAGAAAGAAATGTTGACCTCATAACTTGGCTCGCTAAGCTAATTTTTCTTTCATATATATATCAATCCAAAGAAGCAGCACAGATGAGTGTCCAGGTTTTTGTAGAGGAATCCAAGGAATCCCAATTGCATATGTTTCCTGTTTGACCGTGAGTCAATTTAAAAGAAAATTAAAGTTTAGAAAGAAAGAAAAATTAAAAGAATTTGTGGATAAAATATCAACTAAAACAATTATAATAAAACGAAGGGAATCAAAGAATTTACCGTCATTTTTAGACAATGAATGTTGTCCATTAGCGATTAGCCTACATGCATTCGTGATCAAGCTATAAAATCAAGCACAAGCCATGCCAGGGCAGGTAATAAAGATATAACCAACCAAACAAATAGCTAAATAACCATTTTGTGAGCCGCTAACTATCATATCAAAGAAATTCAAAAGAAACAAACCTCTGTAGTCTGTATCATCTGGTCGCCCGCATAAATCCAAATCTACTTTTGGCACTACAAAATCAAATAAACAACATTTAAAAGTACAAAAAAAAAATTCTGCAAAATATGGGCTTGACCTGTCTTTGACTACTGCCACTTACTCGTAATGTCTTCACTCGCAGACCATAAAATTTGTTTGAAAATGTTCAAGAAAATGTTTTCAATTTAGTTTGTTCCTACATGCTTATTTTCTTCAGAATAAAATATTGATAAAACATGCAACTTTCAGAAGCATATAAGTAAGAACACTTCCCCAAATTACTGCAATTTCATGCAGTAGAGATTCAAGAGTTGAATCCCACTTATAAACACTGTTCAGTTGTTTTTAATAAAATATCTACAGGATCGTACGAAATCGATGTTAAACATATGCAAAGCCTAGGATAAAGAGCACATTATTTAAAATATATATATATAAAATTAAAAATTGACGAAAAATTGTAAGAGCACATTATTTCAAAAAATGTAATTTTTTATAAGAAAAAAAATGTATTATTAAGTCATCCCAAAAAGAGAAATAGAAGACATAAGATCTCTCAGTTGACAAATTAATTCGAGTACCATAAAGGATTACCAGTACCAACAGAAGAGAAAAATCGTATGGGGGTTAACAATTTATCAGCATGAATGAATAGAGGAAATACAAATTTGAATAGCATAATTTTCAGCAAGTGTAAGATTTTCTCTGTTTTATTTCTTTAGAGAGAGAGCGAGAGAGAGATTATTAAGAGTAATAATAAGAAGATAAAGAATTAGAAATCAATCGAAGCATTGGACTTACTGAAGAAAATGGAATATAAGTAAAAAAGTGACTCAGTTGTTACGGACTGTTGATTTGATCTCTGCAAATTCTCTTGGGACTTGGTTCCAACTCCTCTTCATCAGAGGTTCCACTTGCGCTGGCCATATCATCCAATTTCCAACTTTCGGTAGCAAAATTGAGAGTAAAAGTGTTGGGTTTGTTCTCGTTGGGATTTGCATTTACCGCACACACCCCACAACAAGTCACCGCGGTGTCGGAATTTGAGAAGAAATTAAATGAGACAGTTGTATGGAGGTTATCATCAGGAAACCCAACATTCCCGCAGGGACGAAATCCAAGCATGACATGATCTGTTTTAGTTATCTGATAACTTGCCATAACGCAACAGCGACGAACATGTTTCCTTCCAGAGAGAGTCTTCATTTCAAAGCTGTATCGACAGCCGACGTCAAACTCAGCCCATTCCGAATCAGACCGTTCAAGAACAGCACAAAGAGCAAACCCGGCTAAGTTTTGACAACAATGCTGAGGCAGTTGAAGAGTTATTTGAGATCCTGAACTTTGATTGCTGAACCACTCTGGAATTTCGCTCCCAGGTAAAACTATGATGGGACCCTTGAGTATACAAGGTTCCTGAAAAATGAAAATAATGATTTCAGATGAAACAAAGAGGGAGAGACGATCAGAGAGATAGAGCTAGCAAATGAGAAAGAATTGCGTACAGCCAATTCAGAAAATAGCCTCAATGATGCAATTGCCATATGCTGAATCCTAAGTTGTGAATCTGCCAAATTCTTGTTGTTTGCTTTGTCATCTAGTTTCATTGAATTAGTAAACCAGAGCTCAATGGACGAACTGACATATGCCCTTTCATTTTCATCATAATGTGAGTGTTTCGATAGCTTTTCAAATACGGATGCATCTACTTCTTCCAGAGATGACGGAATCTCTGGCAAAGATTGGAGTCGCTTGCAATTACTTGCGTCTAACCATTTCAAACTTAGTGAGAGCTCTGGTAATGACAGAAGCATATTGCATTTACTCAAGTAAAGATATGTCAACCGTGAAAGTTGCATGATACTTGCTGGTAAACTCTCAAAGTTGTTTTCACATATATCTAATTCTTTCAATGAGGATAGACAGCCTATCTCTTGCGGGATAGCTGTTAAACCACATCCTCTTAAATCTAGCCTGTCCAAAGAAGATAAACCCGATGATAATATTGATGCAGGAATTGTCACCAAACTTCTGCATCCACTGAACGAAAGTACTTGAAGTGGGTTTGAACCTGCAACAGAGGATGGTAGTTGACTAATGGGTGATCCATGTTCACCGATGTACTCAAAAGATTTTAAACTGCAAATGTTATCTGGCAAATTATCTAGTTCAGAGCAACCCTCCAAGCCCTGCGTTTCATGCCCTTGTACATTGTCATATGAAGACGGCAGCTCTTGAATTTCCATCCTTTCCAAAACAATGTAATCTAAATGTTCCATTTTCTCCAAGATTTCTGAGAAATTCTCAAGGCTTAAACAGCCGTTAAGATAAAGCTTAAGAAGAGATTTCAATTTATAAAGATTAGCTGAAATCCTCTTCAGCCTTGTGCAACTAAACAAACTCAAATTTTTAAGATTAGTTAGACACTCTATTGACGAGGGAACTTCTTCTATTGCAGTATACCACAATTTTAGCTCTGTTATATTCCCAGAAATCTGTGGAAACTCTGTGAGATTAACACAAAATGAGAAATCAATAGTTATTGGGGAAACAAAATGAATGCCTCTTGGAAAGGACCTAAGACTTTCACAACCCTTAAAACACAACATACTAAGATTGTTGAAATTCTCGATTGATGAGCGAACACAAGCCAAGTCTCTACAATTCAAAAGATTTGTTCTCTCAAGATTTGGGGTTTCTGATAGGTCTAACATCCTAACAAGTTGTTGGGAATGGCTGATGTCAATATATTTTAACTTGAAAGCTTTCTGCAATAAAAGATAAACAAAGACTATATTAAATTAGTTCCACCAAATTTCACATTTTGTTCTATACAGTTAAAAAAAGAAAAATTAATTAATGTTTTGGTACCATAGAGAACACCATACCTTTTCTCCTTTCCAAATTTGCTCAACTTTACTGTAAGGTAAATTGAGCTCAATAAGATTTTCTGGTTCAAAATCAAATGGCAGCATTTTCAAAGAATATTCGTGCCAATGAAGATATCTCAATTCTTCAGGAAGATATTCCAGACCTTGGTCAAGATGCAGTTTAGAGCTCATAATTGGAATATCATTATGCTTGGGCATATAGAATTTAAGCAATCTCAGATTGGACATATTTGCAAAGGCTTGAGGATTTAGATGTATGTCATTTATCTTGGACAAATCAAGGAAAATGCCTTCAACTTTATCGGTCCCCTTATAAACAAAAGGAAAGGAGTCAGCATAAATGTAACTACTGAAAATTTGATTAAAGGCTTCCAAATTAAATATAAAATGTGAATTGTTTAATTTTATTATTTGTTCAATACACACGCACACAAAAAAAGAATTTTCAATATGGAATCCTGTACTTCATTAAAATGCATGACGAGTTTACAATGTTGTAAACGTACTATTATGATGTTATTGTAAACTCATCTCAAATTTTAATAAAACAGAATTTGAAAGCTAATTCTCTCTCTCTCTCTCTCTCTCTCTCTCTCTCTCTCTATATATATATATATATATATATTTGTTAGCACAAAACCTCATAAAATTTGCATTTAGCGTCCACATCTGAGAAGTTTTATATATATGCATATAGTAAACATGAATTTGGAAAAGGAAATTAATGGTGCATATAGCCTCATAATTAAAAGTCAAATAAATAGATATTTACCTTATTTTTCTTTAACACATAACAGACATCATTGTGATCCCACAACCTACTACGTTTGCCTGGTTCTCTGGCAGATTCTTGACGAACAATTGTCTGACCCATTTCTTGCAATAAATCATGCATTTGTAGCTCGTTCTCATCTGATATTGTAATGAGTGACTTATTAACAAGAATGTTCAATCCATCATGTATAGACATTGGATCATCATGTATCCTTGTCATGAAGTCTATATCTTCTCCTTTGAAGAAACATGCAATGTCTATAAATATTTCCTTCACTTCTGAATTTAGCTCATCATAACTGATTTTCAACACCTTATAAATACTGGGTTCAGAAATCAATTTCAAGTTGTTCAATTTATCTTTCCATTGTTGTTTACTCTTATGATAAAGGGAAGAGCCCAAAACTTCAAGAGCTAATGGATTGCCATCAGCATAGCACACAACTTCCTGTGAGAGCTCAAGAAGATCACGAGAGCGATTGTTTTGTCTAAAGGCTTTTCTACAAAAGAGCTCAAGAGCATGGTTGTATGTCAACTGCTCGACCTCATATACACTATTCACTCCACATTTATCAAGTACTCGTTTATCTCTTGTAGTTATAATGATTCTACTTCCAGGACTAAATCCACCTACCCCATTTGCTAAACTTTCTAATTGTGTGAATTCATCATGAACGTCATCAAGAACAATCAACACTTTCATCCGCCACAACCTTTTCCTGACATTTTGGGGAATAGTGAGAGTTCCTATTTTGAGATTTTCTCCTAGCACTTGAGAAATAACCTCATCTCGAACATGTATTACCCCCATTTTGTTTGATTGTTCTCTGACGTTTGCCATGAAGCACTTGCCTTGAAAGTCTCTAGAAATTTGGTGGAAAACAACACTAGCAATGGTTGTTTTACCGATACCGCCCATGCCCCAAATTCCTACAATTCGAACATCATGAGATTCGAGACGTAGCAGTGATTTCATTTCCTCAATTCGTGAATTTAATCCAATGAAGCCATCTGAATCAGTTGTGTCGTACATATCTTCCAATTTCTTGGAAATATCCTGAACAATTTTTTCCACAAGTTCTGCCTCTTTCCTAGCAATAAGTGTTTTTAAGGATATAATAAGCAATGATGAGTTATATAACTGACCAAGCTGGGCTATAAAGAAAGTTTAAATTTTTTTTTTATAAGACGGTAAATGATTATGGATAGAAAAAGGTTGTAAAGGAAGAGTTAAGAGTTACCTGGATTCAGTGGAATCATATCCAGAAAAATTTGATGCTTCGGTCAATACATCCCTCCATTTCTGAACCTTATCTGGAAAATTGTTTTCATGATGAACAAAAGCTTTTTCAAAAGTTCCCCTCTGATTGCGCACATCAGATGGATCTACTTGGTAGAAAACCGGTATCACAATTTGGCCATTCATTTTCTTGCAGTCAAGAATCTTGACAAGTTCATTTTGGCACCATTTGGAAGAAGCATAGTCTTTTGAGAAGATGATTATCGAAATATCTGATGTTTCGATTGCATTTGAAATGGCAGGCGAAATCTCATCTCCTTTCTTAAGTTCTTCATCGTCAATGAAGAATTGTATTTGTTTCCGATGTAAAGCCGCAGCCAGATGGCTAGTAAAGCCATTACGGGTGTCCTCCCCTCGGAAACTGAGGAATACCTCATATTTGCTTTGAACAGTAAGGCTAGATGATGAAGCCATGGATGAAGCAAATTTTGTGAATGAAACAGAGAGTAAGTGAAATATATGACTTTCCTGCCTTGAGCTTTCTTCGCTTTTGCTTTCTCCTTTCTTCAGAAATTTCTTGGAGCTTTTCGAAAGGAACGTCAATGTCATTGGTCTTAATTTTCTCTCTCTTCAATTATAGTTTTTATTGACTAGGATCTGCTTCACATTTCTTATACGTCAAAACTGCAAATTCATATTTTTAATTTGTTCTTTCAATTACTTTCAAATTTATGGACTGAGGCATGGTTATAAACAGTCTTTTAAGTGTGTTTTTTTTTAAACATCAAAGCTGTTCAATTTGGTTAATATCGTAGTATGAAATTGTTATGGAATGAGAAATAGTTGTAAACAATCTTCCAAGTGTTTGTTATTTTTATCGAATGAATAAAATTATTTGCTTTGAAACATCAAAGGTGTTCAATTTGGTTGACATTGTAGTATGAAATTTTATATTGTTCTTCAATATTTTGAATGGAATGACTTATTTAGCTTTTTCTGGTTCTTCAAACTAATTAATTCAAAATAATATTAGTTAATAATTAAAAAAATTAAAAAGTGAAAGTTACCTATATACCATATCAGTAGTAAAAACACAAGCACGGCCATCTATCATGACCGATTCTTTTCTAACATTATTTCCTGATTAGTAGGTTTTTCATCCTAAAATTTGTCAGAAATATGAAGTTATTGGGGGTGTTGAAGATAAATGGAGTACAAAATTAAAGGAAAAAAAACTTTAAACTTCATCATTGTTAAGTCCATTATTTATAGAGTTGGCATCTTATGACAAATCTAGTTAAATTGGAATTTTATTTATTGCATATCTTGTAATAGGGATTACTTTATTAATTCCCTAATTTAGTGAGATTCCAATTTATTAAGAATATTTGTTTCCTAATTTAATTAGATGTCTAATTTAGCAAGTCAATTAATGGTGAGATTCTATAATTGGCATGTAAGATATATTTAGAGCAAGAAGTTGGTTCAAACATTAAGTTTATTAAATGATCTAGATATTTCTTTGGAGACAAACAAGGCAAGAAGATCATATTTATTCCTATTCATATTTGTAGGAATTATAAGAGGAAAGAAACTCTTATTTTAGAAATAATCCAAGTCTTTTAAGACTTGAATTTTTTGGGAAACCCTAGTGCCTATATAAAGAGAGGTTTTTCACAAGTGAATTAGTACAACACAGAGCATAAAGCTAAGAAGCAAAATTTGGCCTCCTCTCCAGAGAATCTGGATTTGGCACATAATATTGTGTTGATTTGTTTTCATATCTTCTTCATTTAAAGTCTTGTAGCGAGACTATTTCTTTTCAACTTTGTGGATCTTGTATCACTAGATATTGAAGAATTGAAGAATTGCTATTGATCACTTTGCGAAGTGCCTTGAGGATTGTGGATCAAGAGGGGTAACAATTATTCAAGAGAAGTAGATTCAGTCTAAGATTGAGTAAGCTGTATGATGATAAACTGTAAGTGAGAGTCTTAAGTTTGGTAAATTCATAGGTTTTAACATCTCAACTTAGTGAATTGCTTTTCATTTGGGCGTGCCCTCGTGGATATAGGATTGATTAATCCGAACCACGTCAAAATCTCCGTGTCGTTTAATTTCTGCAATTTATTGTGTTTTGGAGAATTAATATTTTTTATGCGAATGAACAATAACTGTGAATAGTTTCAGTGAACAATAACGATGTACAATATTTTCAAAAATTAATTAAGTTGTTAATTCTAGGGTTTTAACTACCTATATCTATTTACAATAGATCTAAATTCCTTTCAATCTTCTATTGAGTATTGCAAGCTAATTTCTTTCATGATACAAAAGTAGAGTATGCAATATTTGCGGGGAGATAATAATTAAAAAAATAAAAAATTAGGGTTTAAGAAATTAGATTAGCTAAATTAGTTAATAATGGAAATTATCATGTAGATACACTTAAAAGCTATTACTCTTTTAAGTCATTTCATGAGGATAAAATAGGTATTATTATAAAAGTGACTAGTGGGAGCTTATGAGATATAATGAAGGGGTCAAATATCACCACTTTTTTTTTTCATTTTTTCTTTCAAATACTTTTAAATTTTAAGCCTTGAATGTACTTTCAAATTTTAAGCTATCAAAATATTATATAAATGTTAATCAAGTCACTTTTAGCTCTTGAATAACTTTGAATGATTTGAGCGTGCGACAGATCGAATAAATTGAATCAACTGGTTTAATTTGATACCAGTTGTAGCATATTTTGCTAGAGATGAGTATTGATTCTAAGTTATCCTGATAGATATATATCTTAAATATGTAATAATTTTATGGTTTCTTTACTCAGTAATCATTCATGACATTATTTTGACTGGGGGAAAAGTCACCTACATCCCTAAGGTTGGCTTAAATATTCACATAGATCCTCTTGGTTTCATAAATACTCATGCATATTCTATTTTTACTGTTATAACCTTTGATTTTAACAACCTAAAAATTGACTTTAAAATGAATTTATATCATAAACACAAATGAAAAAAATTAAAATCATATAATAGATAAAAAAAGAGAAAACTTAAAAATTATTTTGAATGATCGAAAGGTTATTTTAATACTATTAATCTATCATACTTTTTAATAATAATAAAATCTATTTGACAAATTGTAAATATTAAAATAATTGTACTTAACATTCAAAATAATTTTAATAATTTATATTATTTTATAAATTATGTCAATATTAGTATAAATCTTAAATTCAAATTTTGGATCAATGGATTTTAAAATTAATAAAATCAGTTGGGATATACTAATAATAGCTTAATATTAAATATAGTTATATATATGTGTGTGTGTGTGTTACTTTATCAATTATATTTATTATAATATTTTATTTGTATTATCTGATGTTGTATTTGTTATTTTTATCTTATTACTGTTTTTTATTTATTATGTCTATAATCAAAGCGTATAATAGTCATACAAAGAGGATATGTGTAACCATTTATGAAGCTACTGGGGTCTATTTGACCACTTCTTGCCTATTAATAAGATACATCTTTTGCTTGGACAAGAATCTTCTCCTGTTGTTTTTTCTCTCATAATCTCAGTAAAATATATATTTCGGCTTTCTTGTGTTAAAAGTTTGGTTCGTATAAAGTACTGTATGTGCTTTTTAAAAAAGATTAGGTTCGAAATTATTGGAACAATTCCTTATGGAGGAAGAACACGCTCTCTCCTAGTGAAATAAGTGGCAAAGATTAAATTTTAAATTTTGATGTTGACAATCAAACCAATATTTTTACTTTATTTTTCACTAGATTTGAAAGAATAGGAAAGAAGAAAATCCTAACCCCTTTTGCTTATGCTTATTTTCATATTGTCGATCATTTCCTGTCTCATTTCCTCTTGGTTTCCTGTGATATCCATGGGGCTTTCCTATTTATTTAAAGAATTATAAAATGCCAACTAATCTTCTTTTAGATGGTGTTTGGTTGGACGAAGAGGATGGATGAAAGGAAAAGAATTCAAACTTTTTTGTCATTTCCTTTGTTTGGCTAGCATTAATAGACCACAATTTACTCTCAGATGTAATTCGTCTTCCGGTTGATTGAGGAGTTGAGTTTACAATAGTGGAATTCAACTGCCGTTATTTTTAAAGGCATGAATTACCAATTTTGATCCCAACTTATCAGCTGAACACTGTATTATGCAATACCTTTTTTCCTTTTATCCGGTAACACTAATTAATTTAACTTTGTTAGAAAAGCTATTAGCCAACAATACAAAATAAAGAAGCAACATAAGATAAAAAATAAAATGAGAGAACAATATATTATACAATGATTTTATTCATTCCAAGTGTGTGTACAAAATAAAGAGATGATCTCTCATTTTATAGTTACATAATCACTCCATGAAATAAATGTAAAAATTCTGGATCATAATTCCTTGTGAGATAGTGGGAGTTATATGGAAACTAAAGGTTGCTAATGGGAGATAGTGGGGAAACTAAGAGATATATGTTATGAACATCCACATTTATTTTAATAAATTCATAACAAACTTCAATATTTTATAAAAAACTTTTGACAAAGATTATCTACCTTTTTGTTTTGAATATCTACCATTGAATTATACAAGATTAATGGATGAGACTTTATGTCGATATTTGAAATTAAAAATTTAAATTAGAATAGTTTGTCCTTTTTTAATACTTTTAAATAAATTCTTCAATCTAATATGACCATTGAAATTTGTACAAGGTAATCTCAAAATTAAAGGAATCTGAAATCTACAAATCACTTTCAAAATAAGTAAATACGGATGAAAATCACTGATTAAGAATAATATATTATGTGGTGAAGCTTTCTTTTTATCAATATACTTTCTACCCATTAATTTTCCTACGACTTTTCCGGTTCAATTCTTGGGGTTTCCATGGAGTAACTTTCAATAAACCATAAAATCAACTAAGGAGTCATTTTCTCGAACAGTTAGATAATAACAAATTCAATAGTTACAGTTAGGAGGTGGGCCTGCATAAAACTTAAATACTTCTACGGTCTTACTTACTAGTTTCTATTCTATTTCAGTACTTACAATTAATGCAGTACATACATTTATTAATTAAAAAATAGTAAAAATTTACGAATTGATCTGAAAATACCTTTTAATTCATATCCAAGATTTTTCCTAATTCATTTTAATGTGAAGACATTTAATTTTATGCATAATGTTAAAAAAATTGATTTCATAATTATATTGGTTATATATTTATAGAGTGCTCGGATTCGAGATTAAAATTCAGAATTAATACTGTAAATCCGTCTCGGAATTTAATTTGAATAGAAAATTTTTCTATATGTGTGTGTGTGTAATTCATACAATGTAGTAGCGGGTAGATAGTAAAAGAATAAAAATTAAAAATTAAAAAAATATATTTAATAATAAATATTGATAGTTTAACACTAAAGGATAAAATTATCGAAGTAAAAAATAAATAATGCTTTTCTTTTATTAGAATTTCATGCCAAACCAAATAAAAGAACTGGAACCGTTCTTCCTCTTCTCTTTTTTCCTCTCTATTTCTCTCAATTCATCTCCTTTCCTTTCTTCTCATTTCTGCAAACCACAAACCACCACTAGTTTGCCAGCTAATTTATACTCTATTAGTCATTAAATGCAACTATGCATTTGTTTATTATAAAATTAGAAGTTGAAAATGCAACTATGAATTAACAACAAATTGATATGTACTTGACATAGTCTTTTTAACTGCAACTTCCCTTAATTATAAATTGGGAACTTTTTAGCCCTTTTAACCTTACTGGACAGCCTCGATCCTTCAACTAAATTCAAGTTTTTTCAGTCTCCTTACCAATGTCGAAAAGACTAAAATATCCTTCAGGCATCAAATTTTCCCAATAAGACATGAAGATGAAAAGAATTTAGTCTATGACGATTCTAATGCTATATTGATGCTATGCAAGACATTACAATTGCAGGAAGAAGAGGATGAAATCATGAAACAGAGAATTAATTAATCTGGAGAGTTTGGAAAAGTCGATGTAAGAATGAAATTGATAGATATGGAAATAGTAATATATACATGTCAAGTGCTTACAGCTTTCTTGTTTCCTTTACTTCGGGTTTACATTGAGGGGAACTTTCAACAAACCATAAGAAATACAATATCAACCAAACATTGTATTATGCAATATCTTTTTTGTTTTTTCGGGTGAGACTAATTAATTTAACTTCAACTTTTTAAAAAATACTTTTGACACAGATTATCTACTTTTTTTATTTTGAATATCTACCATTGAATTATACAAGATCAATGGATGAGAATTTATCTCAATATCTGAAATTAAAATTTTAAATTGGAATAGTTTATCCCTTTTTGAATATTTTTAAATAAATTCTTAAATCTAATATGACAGCTGAAATATGTACAAGGTAATCTCAAAATTAAACGAATCTAAAATCCACAAATCAATTCAAAATGTCCAAGTAAAACAAATCAATTCAAAATGTCCAAGTAAATACTGATGAAAATCACTGATTAAGAATAATATATTATGTGGTTGAAGCTTTCCTTTTATCAATCTGCTTTCTACCCATTGATTTTCCCATTACTTTCCAGTTTCATTTCTTGGGGGTTTTCATGGAGTAACTTTCAATAAACCATTAAATAAACTAGGGAGTCATTTTCTCGAACAGTTAGATAATGAAAAATTCAAAAACAGCCTTGATTTTAACAAATGGGCGGACCATCTAGAACAGTATATATAATTTTCTTTAAGGGAATTAATAAGTTGAAAAAGCCATCAAGAGAAATTATAATATTATGATTTCATGTTTATCTCAGCCGTCACCATCCCCAGCGAACTACCCCCATACAGCCCCAGTCACCATCTTCTCCAGAAAACAACCTCTAGAAGCAGTGGCGGATCTAGAAAAATAATTTATCGGGAGCTAAATTAGATAATAGTAAAATATAAAAAACTAAAATTTTGAATATATAAAATATTTGCTAATACATTTATAATTATTCTCTGCGCATTTTCATATTTTAAAAATGTTATGCAATAAACTCATTATCAATATTATTAAATTTATTGTTTCCTATATAAACAACCAAACATCATTTATCCCATCTGATTCCAAAGATGATTCATTATAAGTTTCATTACTGAAAATGTTCACTCTACTATTATTATAGAAACTGGAAGAATTAATCATATTTTTGAGAATAGAAAATATTTTGGGTGGTGGACTATCATTATTTTTAATTAAAATATAAGTTTTTATAATTCTTGAAAGTTAAAGTTTAAATTTTAAGGGGGTTTATAATTTATAGTGACTATTTTAATAAATTTAATGAGGATTAATTAGAAAACTAAAATATTTTTTTCTTTTATCTTTAGAATTTTTATTGGCCAGTGGGGGCTCAAGCCCCCACTTGTCACATGTTGCATCCATCCCTGTCTAGAAGGGAAGCTCTTATCCTGTTTTCGGCTGAACCAAAATCAGAACAAAACACTTTTCTTTAAGGGTGCGTTTGGCACACTGTATTGTATTATGCTGTATTGCATTATTTTTATGCTGGTGTATTGTATTATGTTGTATTGCACTAGCACTGTATTATAACAATGTTGTACAATGTTTGGTGCTGCACTGTACTGTATTAATTTTTAGTTATACTATGTTTGGTGTTGCACTGTACTGTATTATTTTTTTATGATTAATTTATATTTTATATTTATAAAATAATGTTTATTAGTACTTAAAAAAACTAAATATAGAGGTCTTAAATTTTAGAAATTTAATTACAAAATGAATTGTGCTAATATTTTATATTATTATTTATGTTATTATTAATTTTAGATTAATATTATTGAAATTCATTCGTATTTAAATATTTATTATTTATTATATTATATTATTTAAAAATATTAAATTATATATATTAATATTACAATAATTAAATAGTGTAATATTATATTATATTTTATATACTTTTAAGTATTTATTATTAATCATATTAAATTATAAATTTATTAATAAATTATGATGTAAAAATAAAAAATAAAAAATAATATTATATTATAAATTAAAAATTATGTATTTATCCATTTTTATTATTATTAAGTAAAACTAAAAGTTAAAGTTAAAGTAAAAAAAAAAAAAGACAAGCTAATGCGGGAGTTCCCGCATTAGCGCGCCTCCCGATGCCCAATCCCAATGAGGCTCAGCTCCTCCCAAACATGTTATTGGTTTAAATTAATGCTGGGCCCATAATTAATCCTATGCAATACCACACACCAAACACACCCTAACTACAGAAGATCTTTATATGTCATCATCAACTAAAACACAATATCAAAATTAAGTTTTTTTAATTAATTTTTAATATTAAAAATTAATATTATTAATAAAATAACTAATTTTTGTTTATTAAAATACTTTTCTTTTAATTTTAATAATTAAATTATTTATTTTATGAATAAGACAATTAAATAATTAAATAATTATAAATTAATTACTTTATTCCAACTTATCCCATGGGCCCCTGCAGGATAAGATGAGGCATTATTTGGGCCCTATACTGTGGGTCTATGATGGGACCCACCATAATCAATCCCATGATTTAGTATGGCTACCAAACAACTACTGTTATTTTGCGTTTGGTTGAAGAAATTGAATATTTAATTTTAACTTAGCCATTCAGCTATTTAGCAAATCAATAAAATTAAATGAAATGTTTGGATATTAATTTAAATATTAATATGGGGTATATATTTTTAATTATAATGTAGTTTATTGCATAAAATGATAATATTAATAATTAGACATGAAAATACACATATATACATTTCAAGTGCTAACAGCATTTAATTTTCTCACCAAATTTCTTTATGAATTACCTATGACTTTCCCGTAGCTGACTCCTTTTTTTGTGTTTTTGGAAATTTCTAGGAATTTTTTTATTTAGAATATTATACAATTTTTTTTTGGGTGAGAATAATTTAACTTTAATTAGAAAAATTTATCCTCTTTATTTAATATTATTTAAATAAAATTTCCTTTCATTTTGTCAGTCTACTTTCTACCCATTAATTTTCCTATGACTTTTCGGTTTCCTTTTTGATTGGGGTTTCCACTGAGTAACAGATTTCCCTCTCTTGTTCAAGCTTGGCTTCCGTTTCTCTTGTAGAGAGAGAAATGGATGAACAGTGGAGCACTATCTCAATTGCATCGACCCCTCCCTCACTCTTCTAACCCTCTCGCTTCTGCTTTCTACCCATTAATGTTCCTATGACTTTTCGGTTTCCTATTTGCTTGGTGTTTCCATTGAGTAACTTTCAATAAATCACAAAAATTAATGGGTCATTTTATCAAACAGTTAGATGACGATATACAGTTAAAAGAGGAAAAGAGAACTCCAATACACTAAAAAGTAAAAAATATTATATTAGAATACGTGTTTTTCCTTTTTTTTTTCGTTTTTTTTTAAAACTCTGTTAGCATGTTAAATTCATCCAAATGTCTGTATTTGAGCACCGCTCAATAGTTGAAAAAGGAATCGACAGAAACTATTACAAATGTGATTGGATGATGAGGGCTTAAAATTTAAATATGAATAGAATAATAAAATCAGTGGCAGTCGACATATATAAAGATTGAAACTTTGAATTAGACTAATACTACACACAAAGAATTTCTGATAACAACATTAATCTATCAATCATTCATAATAATATATATATCCTTTGTTTCTTGCTCGGCGAGATGTTTTCAGTACATTTGCATTGCTGTCAAACTAATCCTATGGCTACAAGCAAATTAATCCAACAGCCACTGGCTACTGCTCGATGTCCTTTCATATAATAGCTCTCATTTGTCCTATTTTCCTTTCTTGATCTTATCGCCTTATCGGCTAAACTTTCTGAATCTGCAAAGAACTCTCAAAATGATGATTCATCCATTTTCGCACTAAACAACGTAAGAACAAGCCTTCAAACATTTAGATAGTTTCTTCAAATTGGTTTAAAACACAATAAGTAATTTGCCACTGCCTGATAAACATTTAATACTAAACAATGTCAGTGTCTAACTTCTGCTTACATATAAAAGGAAAAATTATCAAGTCATGTTTTATGAGCATGATAAATATACCAAAGTTAATGAGATTATTTCAACGCATAATTCAATATTCATATAGTTTCAGTGAATAAAGAAATTTGACAACTTTTATTTTGTGTAAAAGAATAAACGCTGGGGTTTTTCTAACTCTAGCAATAGCAGCATTTGTGTAGTCCGACAATTCTCTGTCTCTGTTCTTATCATAGTTTTTGGATTTTACTTTCAAACTGATGAGTCAGCAAATTAAATTACCATTGATTCATAATTTGGAGCTGCGTTAATCTTTTGTTGTAATAACCGACGGTCTTCGTGAGCCATGGCCAGAGTATATCTGTGTATGAATTGTTGAAAGTGAATTAAAGGCAGCTTCAAAACGCTGCGTCTTAGCTGTTAGTTTTTGGTTTCATTGCTTACGTCCCACGTGCATAAGTCACGTGACTGAGGTCAAAAAAGTTTGTTAGATGACAAATGAACTCAGCTATAAAATCTTAAAAAGTAAAAACTTTTGGGTCATCAAATGATTCACCAAGACATTAAAGTTTGAAGCACAAAGAGGAGTAATTAAGAATCTTGTATTCCCCATTACATTGTCAAACCAGAAAAAGAATCGTCTAAGAAGATGAAGTTGTCTGTTTGATTTTATTTGTACATCCAGCATCTCTCATTTCTTGAAAGTCCTTCCATCCAAATTAAAATATTAGTAGCAAAAGCCTAGTGCATTCAGTTAAACAACTTATAGCCCAGGAAGCAAACGGAGGATTACAAGTTCACAACA
Source organism: Citrus x clementina (assembly GCF_000493195.1). Lineage (NCBI taxonomy): Eukaryota > Viridiplantae > Streptophyta > Magnoliopsida > Sapindales > Rutaceae > Citrus > Citrus x clementina. Next base: position 28,572,579 of record NW_006262339.1, on the reverse strand, counting down.
CCATTACGAGGATTCAAAATAAAACAACGTTCCCACACAAAACATCAATGTAGAGAGAGAGAGACTACCCGAAATGAACATATAAAAAAGCCTTCTATGAAATGCTTGCGTCAAGAGTCTGGCTTGATTTTTCTGCTCTTCATACTTACCTGTGTATACCGTACAAGCTGTGCACTGGCCAAGAAAATGTTTTCAACTTTGTGTATTTTCAAAATGCTTATTTTCTCAGAATAAAAAAAAAAAGTTAATTAATTTGAAACAGCCCTCACATATATCTTGACTCCCTAAGCATTTTGGAGGTTTCTTATATGGTTCCTCAGCAAGATTAAAATCAAAGAAGAAAGAAAAGTAATGTCTCTGACATAACAAAATTACAAATTTGAAAAAAAAATAAAAAGATTGCAAAAAATGTAACTTTCAAAACCATATATCATAAGAACACTTCCACAAATTACCACAACTTAGTAGAGACTGAAGAGTTGAATTCCACATATAGACACAGCCCACTTGTTTTTGTCTAATGTTAACAATGAAAACAGCAACAGAGGGTTAACCAATGCTTTGACTTATTGACAGATTGCAATGTATTATTAACTGATGCTTTGACTTATTAATTCTGCAACAAGTTAAATGAAAAAAAGGTATTTTCAAAAGTGATAAGGAATGCATAGATAAAACATCAATCTTAAACAAATCACAATCTAGAATTAGAGCATTTTGGACATATCTAAGAACAAAAGAGTGTTAGGACAAGAAAATTTTTGGTGAGAACCGTCACCTATAACCTAGTAACATTCATGTTGCATCACTAAGAATCAATAACAAAATTATGTAGAAGCGTACCTGAATTCATAACGCTAAATTGCTCTCTAGGGTTGTGTGGTTGACCTTTTAGATGCACACGTTCTCCTAGAGAATCCTTTAAGTTTCTCAGTGCTCTCTGTGATGATGGGATGTCAATAGAGAATAGAACGATACGTGTAACCTGGGGACCATAATCACTTATATAGACAATTTTTTCCTGTTGTCATTGATTATTCCTAATTCTGTCCATCATAAAATTAGAATACAATTGGGTCTCTACACATTAAAGGCCAACACCCTATTAGATACATTAAAGCCCATAATACCGAAAACCTTAATAGATAGTTGACATGACTTAAAAGTGTTTAATTTACTCCAAGGATAAGAGTGCCTAGTTATACTATAGCTCAGTGAGTCTGAGGTCGATCCACCGAGAAAAGATTTAATTTTTTTTATTTTAGTTTATCTAAAAGAAATGAAAATAAAATTTAAATATATACAATTTAATTTGAACAAAACTAAATTCAAGTTTTTTCAACCTCCTTACCAATGTCGAAAAGACTAAAATATCCTTCAGGCATCAAATTTTCCCAATAAGACATGAAGCTGAAAAGAATTTAGTCTGTGGCCATTCTAATGCTATATTGATGCTATGTAAGACATTAAAATTGCAAGAAGAAGAGGATGAAATCATAAAACAGAGAATTAATTAATCTTGAGAGTTTGGAAAAGTAGATGTAAGAATGAAATTGATAGATATGGAAATAGTAATATATACATGTCAAGTGCTTACGGCTTTCTTGTTTCCTTTATATCGGGTTTCCACGGAGGAGAACTTTCAACAAACCATAAGAAATACAATATCAACCAAACATTGTATTATGCAATATCTTTTTTGTTTTTTCGGGTGAGACTAATTAATTTAACGTCAACTTTTTATAAAATACTTTTGACACAGATTATCTACTTTTTTATTTTGAATATCGGCCATTGAATTATACAAGATCAATGGATGCGAATTTACATCAATATTCGAAATTAAAATTTTAAATTGGAATAGTTTATCCCTTTTTGAATATTTTAAAATAAATTCTTCAGTCTAATATGACAGCTGAAATTTGTACAAGGTAATCTCAAAATTAAATGAATCTAAAATCCACAAATCACATTCAAAATGCCCAAGTAAATTGACGTGATAGTAATTTATATATTATTTTTATATTTTTCTGACTTAATTTTATATTAAATTATATTTCATTATGTTTAATTTTATTTTTTATTATTTTAAATACAATATAGGATTAAAGAGGAATTAAATCAAAACATTCTAGAAGAAATCGACTTGGAAGGAATATAAAAGGGAAAGAAATAAAGATATTTAATTGGAACAAATCAAGAAATATTTAATTTGATTAATAAACATGCGTGCAATCACGTGGAGAACATATATTGTGATTAATTGAGGAAGCAAATATTTTGGCATGGGTTTAAATGGCAAGCACGTGATGGGCTTTGGCTTTAACAATATTCATTGGCCAATTAATTGTACAAGTTATGTGCATGCATGCAAGAGGCGGCTTGGCTTTGGATTTAATTCTTTCCATGCAAGGATTTAGGGCGCAAAAATTGAAAGTATTATAAATGGGAGGCAAGAGCCACTTAGCCGAGGGAGAAGAGAAGAGCAGCCGCAAGAATTAGTGGCTAAGAAGAAGGGAAAAAAAAAAAAAAGGAGAAGCAAAAGCAGCTGTACGAGATTCAGAGGGAGGTTAGGATTAATTCTTGAGTTTTTCTTTTTCTTTTCTCTATTGTCTTGTTTGAATGTTTTCTACAATATTTATGGATTCTCTTTATATTCTCATGAACTAATTTATTTTACTAGGGCTACAATGCAGCCTCATGATGAAAGTTTAAGTCCATAAATCTATATTATTTTTAGTTTATTATTTAACAGTTGAGTGTTCGTTATTGTGCTTAATGCTTTTAAATATCTGGCCAATATTTGAATGATTTGAGGATACATAATGAGACTGAGAGGCGATTTATGCATTTTTGCTCTATGTAATGGATGCCATGAATTGAACAAAAGACATAGATGTGCCACGTGATTCGTGCAGTTTATCTAAGAATTTCCATAGACCTTAATAAATCTTTGTATATTTAAATTCACATAGAGATATAGTGGGTTAATATGTGAAGGTATTTTTGATATTACTTGAGAGAGGATATTGAATAGATTAGGGAAGTTTACTGTCAACATAGGTAATAAACTTTAATAACATAGATGGAGGATTAAATTGGATTGGTTATGGTGAAATCGGATGTTCTAGTGTCTTAATCTCTCGGTGATTTCTATTTCTGCTTGCATATTTATTTAATTTTTAGTTATTTTATTTTATTTTAATCTAAATCCGCCTATTCGATTGTTCAAGTAAAATTAAAGTTAGAATAATTTTGGTAGCTAATAGGATATATAATCTCTGTGGGACAATACTTTACTCTTCATTATATTACTTATGCCGACTAGTGCACTTGCTAATTTACGCAACGTAAATACTGATGAAAATCACTAATTGAGAATAATATATTATGTGGTTGAAGCTTTCCTTTTATCAATCTGCTTTGTACCCATTGATTTTCCCATGACTTTCCAGTTTCATTTGTTAGGGTTTTCATGGAGTAACTTCCAATAAACCATTAAATAAACTAAGGAGTCATTTTCTTGAACAGTTAGATAACGAAAAATTCGAAAACAACTTTCATTTTAATAAATGGGCGGACCATCTAGAACATTATATATAATTTTGTTTAAGGGAATTAATAAGTTGAAAAAGCCATCAAGAGAAATTATAATATTTTGAATTTTAAGTATTAATCTCACAATAGCTGTCTTTGAAGTCTTCTTGGCATTAGAGTTACGCGCCTTTTCCTTTTTTTAAGGGGAGGGGCAGGGGGAAAAAAAAGAGCAACTAATGTGAAAACTGCCCAAAAGGCTGATTATTAAGCTTTTTGTAATGAGTGACTTATCGATGAGGACACTCAGTGCTTGAGTCACATTATACTGACGATCATGTAGTAACATTAGCACACGATCTTTACATTCTCCTTTGAAGAAACATGCAATATCCAAAAATATACTTTTCTCCTCGAAAGTAAGTTCCTCATAACTAATTTGCAGCAACTTATAAATGCGATTGGCGCCAGAAATTTATTTTAAGTTATCCAATACATTTTACTAGTCTTGTTTGCTTTTTTTATGAAGGAAGGAACCCAAGACCTCAAGTGCTCATGGATTGTCCTCCGTACGCCGGAGCCTCTCTAGAGTGTACGCTAGTATGTTAGGGCCTCCCATTTCAAGCCTTTCTCCTAATAATAGAGACACAACTTGTTTATGTAGACGTACTAATCCAACACCATTTTCTATTTCTTCTCTGACATTTTCTATAAAGTACTTCGCATCGAACTCATTAGAAATCTGGTTAAAAAGAGCTTTAGCAAGGGTTATTTTACTGATACCGCCCATGCCCCAAATTTGTGGAAAAATGATAGCCAAGCACCACCTTTTCTAGAAGGTGGTGCCCACCGTTATTGAAAAAAGAAGAAGGATTTGGTGCCGCCCAAAGAAGAGAAAAGAAAAAGAGAAAAGAAAAAAAGAGATGCCGGGCCAAAGAAGGAAAAGAAAAGAAAAATTAATAAAATAATAATAATAATTAAATATTAAATGAGCAGTAGCCAAAACTTTGGCTATAAATAGAGAGGCTCCCTCCTCATTTTATTCATTCCATTTTTCTTTAAGTTTCTCTTCTCTCTTTTGTAAAAGAGAAAGAGTTGTGTGAGAGATTAAGGGTTTTATTACTCTTGTGTAATTAGTGAGTGAGAGATTGGGTGTATTGGGGTTCTGGGTAGTGAGCCAAATGATTACAATACTTGTAATCCTCATATCACTAGTATAATATTTTCCTTCTGCCTTCGCTCGTGGACGTAGGGTAAAAGTCGAACCACGTATTTTCTAGTATCCTCTTTGTGCTTGTTCTTTATTTTTCTTCTAATTTTATTTTAGCTGCGGCCCTGCTTCACCCACCAATTTCCTAACAAAATTCTCAGAATTCGAACATCCGACAAGCCTGTACATAGCAGCAATTTAATGCACTCAATTCGTGAACTGAGACCAACTAGACTCTTTGATGAATCACTAGACAGTGATGTACATTCCAATTTCTTTAAAATATCTTTGACAATCACTTCTACAAGGTTCGCCTCAAGCCTAGCAAGAATCATGCATGAAATTGAAAAACAATGAGTGAAAATGAAACAAAGAAAGAATTAGGAAAAAAAAAGTGAAGATATAAGTGATGAATGATGAGAGTTACCTTATCTTCGTAGATTCATGTCCAGATAGATAGGATAATTGGGTCATTATATCCCTCCACTTCTAAACCGTTTCTATCTTCTCTTTGAATTGTTGTTCAAGTTCTTGTATTTAAGAATGCTGACAACTTCATTCAGGCACCATTTTGAAAAAGCGTAGTCCTTTGAGAAAATGATTACCGAAATCTTTGAACCTTCGATTACATTCAAAAGGGCAGGCGAAATCTCATCTCCTCTGTTGAGATCTTCATCAGTGAAGGTTTTATTTTCTTTCCACACAAAGTGGCATAGAGGTGTGTTAGATTTAGCACCTATGATGGGATGGATTAATCTAACATAAGTGATAAGATAAACTTAGATTTTGTCTAGGATTCTTATAAGATAAAATTAGTATTTTATCTTAATCCTAATTACATAAGATGTAGCTTATCAAATAACTCGAGGAAGTTAATTTGAATTAAACTACACATACTACACTTTTTGTACTATATAAACACTATATGGGTGAGTGATAGCACGTACAATAGTAATCATAAGAATCAGAGTAACATCAAAAGAGAGTGAGAGAAAAGGGAAAAAGGCAATGGGTTCTTACTTCATGAATTGAGGGGATTTTCCAAATATGTGATTGTCCTCCGATCATCAGTGACATAAACTGGTGACGATATGTTTGTGAAGGAGTGAAGGTTCCTAGCAATCAATTCCTATTCGTTGCGATCTGCTCATTCTAGTTCCTGACAATCCGCTTTTAGAGATTAGAGGGAGCTTATTCTTTATTCTTGTAGATTCATGATGATTTGTTTCCGCATCAACCAATAAGGTATGGATTTGGTTGAACAAAATAAATTGCATGATTTATTTAGAAAATCATCATTGGTATTAGAGCTTGTGTAGTTTATGCCCTGATCTTCAGTGCATTATGTATGCTAATATGCCATGTTTTTCCATGAAAATTTGATAAAATCACACATTAATTGTATATGATAATATACATAATGTTAAAGCATGAAATTTGGAACATAATTATGTGAACATACAAGGAGTATATCTGGAACCTTGTTTGATGTAATATGCTATTGAAGAATGAACAAATTGAAACCCTAAGTTATAAACCAGTATGCTTATTTTGCTTATAACTTTTTGTATGTTCATTATTTATCTATAAAATTGATATCATTGGAAAACGCTTTTAATTATCTTTGCAACGGTATATCATATACCTGATTTGGACTTGTAAATTGAGAGAACGAAGCGTTTGAAGTTCGGGTTCGAAATTTGGAATTTTTGTTCAAATTGAAGAAGATGAACAATGTTACATGTGCTGTCCCAATCTCGGGTATGGCATGTGAATTTCACCTCTTTAATAAAACAAAAATCCAAGACCAGATTTGAATTCAGGACACGAAAAAAGGGAGGTCAGAAATGTAAGATAAAAAAAGGCCAGAATCCGACGCGTGTGATAAGGAGAGTGAGACCAAAAACGACTTGATTCTAAACCGGACCAAACCGCGCAAACCGAACTAGGTCGCGTGAACTGCGCGAACTGAACCCAGCTGGACGGTGCATTAGCGCAAGTCAGCGCGTCAAGCATAGCCGCGTTGACCTACACACGACAATGGTGCATGTAACGCACATGTCGTCTTCCCAACCTCCAATTGGGCACTATTTGCGGCAACTGAACCAGAATTTAATTTCTTATTTTTCTATAATTTAAAAACTTATTTTTTTGCCTCTGTTTTAATTTTAATTTATTTTTTATTTTTTAAGCATGCTTGGATTTTATAAATAAAATGGTTTTATAGCAATTAAATTCACATAATATGCATCTTACATGTAAGAATGTCATATTCCAATAGGAGAAAATGTTATGGGGATTATTAAAGTCTGACATTGTAATGTAAATTTATGCATGTCTAGGAAAATTCTATCAAAAAGATCATAAGAGTCTAAGGAAACAAGGTACTTAAGTGGGACTATTCAGTCCCCACCTCTTTCTTGGGAATTTTCCTAGTACTCATTCATGTGAACAGATGCATGAAGGCTTTTTTATCCCTTAAAACTAAAATAAGCATTTTATTATTAAAATACTAAAAAAATTAAATAATAATAAAATTAAGATTTTTGCGCAAAAGGACTAAATGATGATAATTTAATTATTTGGAGAATATGATGATTAGGAGCTTCGACAACTTTTTGATTCTAATCCTTATGTTAAATAATCATGTTTGGTTCTTATGTTTGCGAAAAAATTAAATATATGTAAGAACCATGCTAATTAACTTTTTTTTGTTGTCGCTATAAGAAATGACATCCTCAAAGAATATCGTGGCCGAATTGAACAAAGGAGAAAAATTGAATGGTGACAATTATGACATTTGGCACCAAAAAGTTCAATATGTTCTTGAGGAGCAAGAGACTCTTGAGACTCTCCAAAACACCATAATTGAGCTTGAGGAGCCTGAAAGCAGTCCTACTGAACAATACCATAAGGATCTTAAAGCTTATCAGTCCTAGAAAAAGAAAAACAGTAATACTCACATTACGATGCTGAGTTGTATGCATCCGAAGTTTTTTGCTGCTTAGAGTTAGCCATATAGAGTTGACTAGAAGTTTTAGCAGCCTCTAGGCGATCATCTTCTAGTTTCAAATGACGCTTCATATCATTAGATGTCTTAATGTTATCATTATGGGTCATATTAACTCTCATATGTTCCCAATTATCAAGAAGGGATCCTATGACTACCTGACCCTATTACTCATCAGTCAATACATGTCCAACATTTTTTAACTCACGTATCATGTTCGACATCTCACTTAAATGCTACCTTATGCTCTTTTCAAGACGCTTTATGAAGGAGTCAAACTTGATATTGACCTCTCTTAGTTTAGTGGTCGAAATACCACCAAACCTTTCTTTCAAGGCAAGCCACATTTCATGAGCTATATGGTACTCTTCGAACTCACACATAAGGTCATCTTTAAGCACAAAAGAGGAAGCAATACTTTCCAAAGGGAAAAGAGAAATTTGCCAGCTCAAGGGAAGCCTAATAATGGAAAGCCATGAGAGAAAGCGCGCTGAACAGATGAAAAACAAGACTAAAATAAATTGTTACAATTGTGGTAATTGGGTCACTTCGCTCGTGAATGCACTGAGCCGAAAAAGGTACAACTCATCTCCACAAATTTATGTTGTAACTATGTGACAAGTTCTGTTTTTCTAACCGAATCTCGTCCTTTGTGGATTGTAAACTCAAGAGTAAGAGACGACATAGATAGAGAGCGTGGAGCATTTGTGGAGTATCATTGGATTAGTCAAGGAACAAAATGGATATATGTGGGTAACAATTCAAGGGTTGAAACTAAAGGAATTGGCACTTGCAAGTTAGAGTTGTGTGGTGGCCGAACACTTATCTCCACGATGTTCTTTATGCTCCAGACATCCAATGAAACTTAGTCTCTGTTACTGTTCTTCTTAAGATGAGATATCAATTACAATTTTATGGTGTTAGTTTAAAGATCGTTCTTAATTCAACTCTAGTTGCTACTGGTTATTTGTTGAAAGGTTTTATTGTTTTGGATACTAATTATAATTATTCCAATAATAGTTATTTTTCAATAAATGTTTCTTCCAATGTGGATGTGAATACTTGGCATGCTAGACTAGGACATATAGGGCAAGAAACAATGAATAGATTAACTAAAGAAAGCCTATTAGGCTTACTCGCTAATATTGACTTGCCCATTTGTGAAAGTTGTCTAGTTGAAAAAACAATTAGAAAGCCATTTGGTAAAGTTACTAGAGATGAAAGTCTATTGTAAATAGTCCATTCTGACATCTGTGGATCAATGAGTGTAAGGGCTAGTCATGGAGCCATGTACTTTATCATATTCATTGACGACTACTCATGTTTTGATTATATTTATTTGAGTTCTCATAAATTTGAGGTATTAGATTGCTTTAAATCATACTTGAATTTAATAGAGAATCAATTAGCCAAAAGGATCAAAGTCCTAAGAACGAACCATGGACGTGAATACCTTTCAGAGCAGGTCAATGAACTATGTAATGATAAAAGTATTGAGAGACAATTAATTATTCCAAGGACTCCACAACAAAATGGTGTTGTGGAAAGAAGGAATAAAACATTACTTGAGATGGTTAGGTCTATGATGGCGCAAGCAAATCTTCCAGTTTCTTGCTAGGGGGATGCATTATTGATTGCCACTTATGTACTTAATCGAGTTTCGAGTAAGTCAGTAAGTTCCACTCCATATGAGCTATGGACATATAGAAAACCTAATCTTACTCTTTGCGTCCCTGGGGTTCTGCAGCGTATGTTCACAACCCATCTCATAAACATGGGAAATTGGGTCCAAGAGGAAAGAAATGTATCTTTATAAGATACCTAGAACACTCCAAATGATATGTGTTCATAGGTGAACATAATGATGAAATTATAACTGAGATAGAATCACGAGATGTCACATTTTTTGAAAATGAATTCCTTAGCATTTTAGAGATTGATAAAGACACTTATGTTTATGAGTTGAATGATCCAGAGATTAATAAAACTTCTAATTTACAAATCGAGAGAAACCTAGATATGTCTGAGAATTATGATTTTAGTGGGAGTCAACTACAAAATGGGTTTACTCCACATGACAACTCAATTTAAAGAAGTAATCGTATACCCATCCCACGTCGTCGTTTTGAGATTGAGAGGGAGGCATTTATGGTTGCTTCACATGATGGTGATAAGCCAATAACTTATAATGAGGCTATCGCATCATCAACTAAGAGATTGTAGACTAAAGCAATGGATGAACAAATGGAGTCAATGAGATCAAACCACGTCTGGGACTTGGTTAATCTACCGCCCAATTGTAAGGCCATTGGAAACAAATGGGTTTTACGTGTTAAACGAAAGGCGGATGATGCAATTGAAAGATACAAGGCACGCTTAGTAGCGAAAGGATATACCTAAGAAGAGGGTATAAATTAATTCTAGCCATCGTTGCACATACGGACTTGGAATTACATCAAATGGATGTTAAAATAGCTTTTCTCAATGGAGAGCTAGAGGAAGAAGTTTATATGGAATAGCTAAAGGGTTATATAACCAATGACCAAGAGCGCAAAGTTTGCAAGCTCAAAAAATCTATATATAGGCTAAAACAATCCTCCAAACAATGATATCTTAGGTTTCATGAATCTGTGATGACTTATGGATTCTTGATAATCGAAGAAGATCATTGTGTATATGTTAAAAGGTCAGAGGGTAACTTTGTCATCTTATCTATGTGGACGATATATTGTTGGCTGGAAATAATATAGAGTTTGTTCAAACCATCAAGGAATGGTTATTTTCAAACTTTTACTACTAGAAAAATGGTCTTTACTGACACTAAAATTGTGTCGGTAATTATTTTTATTGACACTTGCTAATTGTGTCAGTAATCTGACAGTTAAAAAAAAATAGTGACACTTGTTTATGGTGTCAGTGATTACTATTACTATAGTATTACAAGCTTTATGACACTATGGTATTAGTAGTTACTGATAATGATCTCTTGCTAAAAGTTACTTATCACTATAGTATCACGAATATTATAACCCTATGGTGATAGTGTTTACTAACAATTATTTCACGTCAATAGTTTGTTTTACACCAGGGAGATGACATGATAGAATGAATAGATACTAATACTTTAGTGTCAGCAATTTGCATTACTATAGCATCACTAGTTTTATGACACAATAAAGCTCTTACTTCCTGATACATTTTTTTAGTGTCAATGGCTTCTAATTAAATTTATATTTTGACGTTTCTATTGTTACTCTACTATTTTCATTGTTCTTTTAGTTTTGCCAATCAAATGATGGTATTTGAAGAAATTATTAAAATTAAACTAAAGTACTAACTGAATAATTAAATATAAGTATATAACATTCCCACTAAAATTTAAATAGGTATCAAATAAAACACTAATACAAATATATGAAATATTGTTTGAAAACATCTTCAGTATAGTTTGGAAACAAGATAATGACAGTTTGTGGAAAACAAGCAATTATCATCAGTACATCTACTCCTTGACCTTCGCCTTTCCCTTTGCCTTTTCCACCTATAAGTGCAGTATGTAGAACCAATTAGCTACTATGCTACAAAAATCAATTCTATGATATTTACAAGCAAAAATATAATTAACCTGATTATATTATGCTACAATTAACTTTGCAACATACATGGCCCACTTATCGGGAAGTTGCGAAAGATCGTCTGTAGTGTACTCATCACAGCCCTTGAACTTAAAACATAAAGCAACAAAATATATTCATATATTTTAAAATCTATCCTAAAATAAAACAACAAAATAAATACATATACTTTTAAATTTGTTATGATTAATATAAAAAATGAAGAACATGCAAATAAATTGTATCACCATATATATCAAACAATGGTTACCAAAGCTGTTTAAGAAGCTGATAATTTATAATATATTATTTTGCTTTACTCAATATTACTTTAACAATCAACATTGGGATTCATATGCCTTCTATTTCTACATGCAACAGCTCCAATCATTTTGGTTTGCACTAAGTGCCTTAAGAACATAGTAGAATACACTAAAAATTGGCATTAATTTTCCAAACATCTTGAATGCATTCAGCAAAATATTGATTGGTTGTGCTCAACTAATGAATCTGCCCACTCTATTTGAAAATACGATAAGATAAAATGTAGGTATACATAGTGTTATATCTTTTATCTATAATAAACATGCCAAATAAATTGTATGTGATTATCCTAAACATGTACAACTCGCTAGTTTCATCCCCAGCAGAAGATATGATTATATTGCTAGTTTCAAGCATAAAGCAGCAAACTATTCACCCATTAAACATCTTCACAATTATTGACAAAGTGGCAATTGATCAATTAAACACTGTTCTTAAGAAAATTCAATCCACAATGCATTCTTCGATAAAATATTAAAAAAAGTTATAGAGGAACTTACATTATTTTCAAGAATGAACAAATCTCGAACAATATCTTGAATGTACATTATTTTCAAGGTTCCAGGTTGTTTCAGACGCTAAAAAGTAAAAAATATAGTTTCAAATAGACTGATGGAAGTAACAATAGAAGTCATAACTTTGTTTCATTAATACCTTCACAAAGACCCATTGCACAACCTTCTTTTTATTAGTTTTCACTTGATGCATTGTTATCCCACTATAAGTAATAAATAGCGGATGTAGCAAATTAATCCACAATATAAAAAATTAAAAAAGAATTAAGTAAACCAATTAAACTCACTCATTCACCATCTGCTTCAACTCATCATCAGAACTATCACCTAATGGATCAAGATAATATATTTTTCGCCTTATCATATCAATTGCTACAAGCACCCAATAGCCATTAAACAAACAATAAAAAAAAACAAACATATTACAGGATAAATTTAAATCATTAATGTTAAAAAAAGGACAAAAAATAAATAAACTATACCTTGAGTTATATGGGAGCACAATTATTTGGCCTATTTGTATCTTGTCCAAAAGGTCCGAAATATAAGAACACTTATTTGGGTAGCTTGCTTGAGTTGAATGTAACTTAGCTATACATCTAAATTGAATTGGAATAACATCACCGTCATTATCCATCTCCTCATACAAGTGTCTATTAAAAAAAGAAACTTGTATGACATGTGAATATAACAAATAAATTAATGACAATTTGCAAAATCAGAAAACATAATAAAAACATGATTCAAGTTTTTTATTTCTTACTTGATCCATATCTACAAAATAAAATTTGAGAGCTCTGTAAACTCAATGACTTCATTGCAAATCTGGTTGTCTAATCTGCTCCCCCAGGAGACACCAAAAGTTTTCAGATCATGTGCAATCATAATCGACCGTGGCAGGGAGCTCTCAATCATCAAAGAAAAGATGTTCATATGTGAACTCTTGTTCTCCTTTCTTGCTTTCACAACTCGACATGTATTCTTTCTCATAACAAGTTTCCTTACTATCACTGGTTTTACAACAATGAGTTCTTTTGTTGCTTCTTTCTGTTTATACAGATATACCACGCCATTTACAAGAGACTTTCGGCCATCAACTTTTCTCTTCAAAGGAGTTAATCTTGAAGATCTTCTTGGGGTGATTTTTGAAGTGGCTTCACAATCTACTTGGGGCGGATTCTGTGCAGAGGATGGCAGTGGAGGTTTATTGATGTTTTTTTTTCAGATTTTAGACAAACAGTGAGGTCATTGGTCACTGGCTTTGGAGTAACTTTGGTCACTAACTTTGAAGTAGCTTTGTGGTCTCTAGACACTGATTTTGGAATAGCTTTAGGGTTGTTAGTCACTGACTTTGGAGTAACTTTGCTGGGTGATTGACAATATATCTCCATCTTAACACTGCAACAACTTCAGTGTTAAGATGAAGTTGTAACTGCCAACTTCAGTGTCTAACGAGCTTGCATAAACTGAAAGCTGCATTCATTTGATCTAACTGAGCTTGCATAAACTGAAAACTCTCTTGATACATTCTCTGTTCTCGCACCAACTCAGTAGGGTCAGGAATATTGAAATACATAGATGGGTTGATGAATTGACCCAATCCTTGCACCCGACTTCCATTAGGCTTCTTATGATGGGCTTCACCTAGGATATCATTCGATCCTTGGGATTGGAACGTGGCTTCTTAGCTCACTCTACAAAATAAATACAAAAAGATTTGATGAAAATTAGGAATAAAAAAGCACCTAAGTTAAATAATGACAGTTGAAACATATATCGAATTACCAGTATTTTTCAAAATAAACAAAGCAACCTAATTTGTTAATTTACATGATCTTGGATTATAAAATAATTCAGGCAGCTTTCAGTTTCAAATTATTTACATTGCTATTTTTCAATGGTGGTGGAAACTAACAATTCTCTCAGCCACTTGCTGCACTTCAGGTGTATAACTTTCATTTTTTTTCCTATGAGCCAATAACCAGGCTTCACTGCGGTCAATCTCGTGCTTAGAAACTCCGAGGTCCAACTTCTGCAATAATTCGATAAAACGTAAATTCAAAATTGCTATAAATCATCCTATTATTTGTATTGAAAATGTCATAAGTTTGTATAGAGTGGTTATTGTACTTACTTTTTTATGCAACAGCCCAGCATATCATGTGTTGCCCAAGTGATGATTGTACACATTCTTTACTCTTTTTCATTTGATGCCTTACTTTTTTCCTTCGCAAAGTGGATATTGATTAAAATGGTTAACAAGAACTCAATATTATTATCTAACTAACAGAATTTTAAAAATACCTGAAAGTCTTTGAACAAAATTTATCAACAAAGCTCTTCCAGTTCACACTCAAGAGGAGACTTTTTTCAGTGAATTCAAGTTGTTTGCATTGGGTAGAATATATTTATTGGCCAACTTACATTTAAAGCCTCTTAATGCAACTCCCATCCACTTGAACACTTGGGTTTTCGCCTTAAAACTCAACTTGAACTTTTCCTAAAAATGAGTCCACAACGTCTCCTTGATGTCTAGTGGCACTTTCCTCTAATTATCACATATAATTGGGTCTCTTTCTCTTATAATCACCCCAATGTAGTTCATCATATCGCTTCTCTTTTTTTCAACTAGAATTCCATACAAATTGCACATAACCTTAGTCTCGTCACTAACTCTTCTTTGCAATTCTTTCTTCTTTGTAAAGTTTCGTCTTAATTTTCCTTCCAAATCTAGATCATATGTTAGCTCCTCATTTTCTGCCATGTCTCCAACAAACCTGTAAATACATAAAAGTGGATGAGTGCACCAGATACCAATGTAATATCCCAATATAATAATAAAAAAATAAAAACAAATTAGTTACTAACTTATGGGATATAGTGCTAATAAGGCATAGTGGTTGAATTATTCATTTTCCACATCAATATTTACATGAAAACATCAATAACTGATCTTACACAAATTCCTCATCACCCAAATCAAACTTACATTCTGGAAATTTGTTGGATAATGGCTCATACTCATCCATGCCATCACACATAGCCCTATTTGAATAATTACATTTTTCACTCACTGAACAAACAACTGATTTACTATTATCTAACTGATCTTTCACAGAAAACACTTGCTTTGCATAACCAGGTAAAATGAAACAATCAGATTTGTAACTTATCCGATCTAAATTGACTATAGTGAACCCTAACTCATCAACATTAACCCCTCTATCATCTACCCAATCGCGCTTGAAAAGTACCTTCTATGTCTGGTTGAATCTCGGGGGTGTTTACCAAAACACATCGGTGCACTTGCGCCAATATAGGGGCATCAACCACCTTAATACTTGCACCTTCGAGTGACCTTTCAATTGTAAAATCAATTAGACAACCAGTAGGTAGTCCGATTAATTAACAATTTGAAAGGTATTTAGCACAAAATTCAAGTGCTTCCTCAGCAATATAGCATTCTGCAGTGCAACCTTCAGGGCAATTTCGGTTGTGAACATAACCCTTTATAGGTTTCATTTCTCTCTCAAATGGATACATCCATCAAAGGTAAACCGGGCCACATAATCTAACTTCTTCCACTAAATGGGCTATTAAATGGACCATTATATCAAAGAAGGCAGGTACAAAGTATTGTTCTAAATTGTATAAGGTGATTTTAAGTTACTTTTGCAATTGGTTTAGAGAATCAGGCTCTACTACCTTAGAACACAAAGAATTAAAGAAGACACGCAACCTGATTATGACAGATTTGACATTATGAGGCAAACAATTCTGAATTGCTAATGGTTGTAGGTTTTGCATCAAGGTATGACAATCATGAGACTTAAGCCCGTGAAGATGACAATCATCCATTGAAACAAGATTTCTAAAATTAGAACAATAGGCATCAAGAACTTTGACACCTTGCAAGGTTTCACATAAAATTTGTTTTTCTTTCTTACTTAAAGTGTATAAGGCAAGGGGTAGGACTTTGTTTTGTTCATCAGAAGCTAATGTAATAAATGCTTTGTTAATTTTCTCTCTAAGCTCTGGATGTGTAAGATCTTTTCTAGCATTAGTTATATCTTTTATTTTCCTTGATTGATGGAGTAATGTGCCATAGATGCTCTTACATACATTTTTCTCAGTATGCATCACATCTAACTGATGGCGAACCAATAAGTTTTCCTAATATTCTAAATCAAATAAGATTTATCTCTTTTTGTACAACAGCTGAGCTACATCCCTATTGCCCTCACCCTCGCCCTCGCCCTCGCCCTCAACTTCAACCTTGCCCTCAACCTCACCTTTACCTTCAGCTTCACCCTCACCTTTACCCTTATTGTTACCCTTACCCTCACCCCGTTTTTGCTTTTTTTAGACTTTTTTTCCCAAACTTGGTATCAATGTCAGCACTAAGTTTAAGATCTCTGTACCAGAAAAAGGCCTAGGAGATTTTCAATAAACAGCCTATGGCCCATATATGACATTTTTCGACTATGAGGTAACCAACATGCACGTGTGTTTATCCTACAAACTGGACAACCATAGTACCCCTTAATAGTACACCAAGACAGGTTTCCATAAGCTGGAAAGTCACTAATTGTCCACATTAATATAGCTCATAAAATAAAAGTTTGTTTCCTATATGCATCAAACACAAAGTTTGTTTCCAAAAGCTAGAAAGTCATTAATCGTTCACATCAACACAGTTTAGAAAAAGAAAAGAAATTCTTAACTTAAAATACAGATTTACTTTTTTTTTCTTTATTTTAAATAAAAAAATTAGAAGAAAATAATTAAAAGAAATTATTTACAAAAATTAATTCTACGAATTAAAATAACTTACCTCCCCGACAATGGCGCCAAAAACTTGTTGTGCAAATTTTATTGAACTCGCAAATGCACGAATCTATTATAGAATAGATCAATGGTGACGAGTGTCAATCCCACGAGGAGGTGGATTTTAATTGTGTATAGAGTTAATTTTCTAAGTGGGTGATTGAATTTATGGTGGAAGTGATTTAGATTATCCTAACATTTAAATTAAAATGGCGGGAATAAATTGAAGTGAAATCTATTAAAATGAGTCATTTTGGTATCTGGATCTGCATCAACATGCACCATAGGCTCAATATTCCTTATTAGTGTCAATTAAATTATGAGGCAACTTATCATGAACCCCACTCTAATCAATATGGTGTTAAGGGCTTATCGTGCCAAATAGTAATAACCTTGCACTAGGGAGCTGGTTATACCAGTGCGGTATTTAGACAAGATTATTATTATCTGTAGACAAAAAGTCAAAACATCCACATAAGTCAGAGGGGAAGAAAAAGTAAATTTACCAAATAAAGCCCATGGCACATGTTGAGACTTCACCTTCAACCTAAGCTTGAAAGAAAATTAGCTACTCATAATTGAACTAGGGGTAAAATGAGATTTTTTTAAAATATGTAGAAAATACAAGATGGAAAAGGAATTACAAAAAATGGAGCTCAAATGAATTCAGGGGTGTCAAATTAGGGGGGACCCCTTTTTATAGATACAATGAATAAATCATGGCCATCAGATTAAAATAATTTAGACGTTCAGGATTGCGCCACGTGGCAAGTTATGATTAGATAGAACACATCATCAGGGCTGTCATTCCGTGTAATGCATGTATCGTATGCATATTTTTTGGTCCACTGACATACTGCCATGTCACCGGTTAGTTCTACATAATCATTTTAGTCCAATAAGATCGCGACACATCATCGGTCAACGCCAAATAAGCAGTCAATGCCTTATTATTCGTTTAGTCGAATGCTGCCACATCACCAATTGACCAGTTGTATAATCTACCTAGGGATGAATGCAATTATGAATACATAGAGTGCACAGTGTCAAGCATAATTTTTTGTTGAGGGATTAAATATGTTTGTACCGATGTAAAGGATAATGAAATCTACGAAATATAATGAACAAGTTATTTGAATCTCTTGCGAAAAGTGCAATTGAGATCTTTTGCTCTCTAAGCTCCAGTTTATGTTGTTCATGGGTCATACGTTGCATTTACCTTTATGATACTGTGGTTGTGGCTTTATGCCCAAAAACCCTACTCTTGTTGCTCTGGTTTCTTAGTCGTCCCATCATGTGCGAGTGGGAGATGTTAGATTTAGCTCCCATGATGGGATGGATTAATCTAACGTAAGTGATAAGATGAACTTAGAGTTTGTCTAGGATTTTTATAAGATAAAATTAGTATTTTATCTTAATCCTAATCACATAAGATATAGCTTATCAAATAACTCTAGGAAGTTGATTTGAATTGTACTATATAAACACTACATGGGTGAGTGATAACACATACAATAATAATCATAAGAATCAAAGTAATATCAAAAGAGAGTGAGAGAAAAGGGAAAAAGGCAATGGGTTCTTGCTTCTTGAATTGAAGGAATTTCCAAATAAGTGGTTGTCCTCCGATCATCAGTGACATAAACTCGTGACGATTCATTCATGAAGGAGATTTGCTCGTGAAGGTTCCTAGCAATCAATTCTTGTTCGTTGCGATCTGCTCGTGCTAGTTCCTGACAATTTGCTTTTGGAGATTGGAGGGAGCTTATTCTTTATTCTTGCAGATTTGTACCGATTCGTTTCCGCATCAACCAATAAAGTATGGATTTGGTTGAACACAATAAATTGCATGATTTATTTAGAAAATCATCAAGATGACTGGTAAAATTCTCACGGGTATCTTCCCCTCTGAAACTGAGGAAGACATCATAATTATAAGAAGAATAAAAAGAAGAAGCCATGAACAAATATTTGGAAATTTAGTGACAGAAATGGAGGATCTTGAGAGTTAGGAGAGTAGATGTAAGAATGAAATGAAAAACTTGTAAATATATATATATATATATATATATGCATGTATATTTTTTTTTGGTCCCTTACTTTTTTGAAAACACGTTAAATTTCGTACGATGTCTAGGTTTTCAAGAAATTCTAGGAGTTTTCTTATTTAATTAATTCTACATCCATTTTTCCAAAGCCAAAAATTTAGTGCAATATTCAAGAAAGAAATAAGAGCACTGCTATTTGGACCAAATTAAAAAAAAAAGACAAAAAGTATTAATTAGAATCATAGAGTTTTATTTATTTATTTATTTTCTAGAGATGTTGAATAGAGTTTCTAAAATAATTTATTTGCCATAATTCTGATATATTTAGTCACTTCTTTGAGTTGTTTGTTTTCTTTTATATTTGAAGTTTTAATTTGGCTTATTTTGAGATATTTTGATATTTTAACTTGTTTATTTTTGTGTCTAGTCTTATTATAAGACGTTTTTATTTTAATGGAAAAAGTAAAGTGTTCTTACTTTCATCTACATGATCATATGTCCGAATGAAAAATTACTTTTTTTTCCCTCACAAATACTCTCATTAATGTACTTGCTCCCTATCATGAAGAAACAAAAAGTCCACCCTTCTATTTCTTTCTAACTAAAAAAATATTTTTATAATTAATTAACTAGGATGTAATTTATATGTGGTATTAGAAATTCTCCTACTCTTGACTTTTACTTGGTCCAATGAAAGATTAAATAACTGACATATGTTCAATTTCAATTTTATGCAAATTCATTTATTCTTAGATTAAAGATGTACAAATATTATATTAAATTCTTGTTAGACCTAGGTGATTTTTAATCAAAATTAAATTTTCATTATATCTATATTTCAAATGCTTACCTTATAAACATTTATAACATACAACATTGTAATTAAATACTATACCGAAGCAGATAAAGTTTTATTATATGAATATCGCCGGGAGAATAAGAATATCAAGTAGGATATATTTATTTTAAATACACATAATACTTATAAATATAAATATATATTTTTTAAGTATCATAATACTATACTTCCAAATTTATATAATACTTTCAAGGTAATCATAAAAATATTAGATTTAAGATAATTTATAAAAATAAAGAACTTACGACTTATAGTCAGGGATTAAGATTCAATGTTGAGCTGAACTTTTTACTAATTTTTTAAAAAATATAATTGATTATTATTAGATAAGAATATGAAACTAATTAAAATCTTAACCTATATTGCTATACATATATATGTGACAAAAGTTTATGAAGAGTTGAATGCAAAAACATATCATTCATATATATATGCCTTCTAACTTAACCTATATTTCTATACATATACACGTGCAAAAGTTTATCAAGTTTGTTAGTCAAACATCAAAAAATGAAGAATAAACATATCATTCATATATATATGCCTTCTGACTTATTCAGGCTTTAGTATTGTTTAAATCCATTTAAATTTAAAAAAAAAAAAGAACGTTGCATTAAATTTTATATATATGAAGTAACAAATAAATTTCAAATATTAAAAAAGAAAAATCAGTATGAGCATGGTGCAGCCAGCGCAAGACTTGAAAGGAGTCAAGTCAACAAGTCAAATATGTAAAGAAATGCAACAAATACTCCATGAAATGACTTTGGGAACTGATTCCGTGCAAAGCCCGGCCTAAGAGTCACATGAAAAGACCATACAGCACGGCTTTGCTTGGATGAATTTCTCCGTTTACCATACTGACAACTGAAGCTTCGTTTCCGGAGTGCAGTTCAACTTCAGTAAACCCAACGTTGAAGACCCAACTATATATCAAGTATTTGACAAATACTTACAGCTATAAAGTCAAGTATACATCAATGGTGAAACGACTTGTTTGGGATTGACACGCCAATAGAGAAATAATTTGCTTGGATTGCAGATGATGATAAAATAAGTTGTTTCTACTGTGTAGATGAAATAATCTATTAATTAGAAAAGTAGTTCAATGTTTGATAAATTGTGTTGTTGTGGTTGCTTTGAATTTAAAAAGCATAATACATGTGTTTAATAAATTTTATTATGAAAGTGTTGTTGTATTAAAGTGTACTGATGACGTATTCGACATTCCCTTAGGTTTTGAGAGAACTCGCTTGAGCTATATTTTCCTCCATTATCTGTATGCAAGCAACGGATCTTCTTTCCTACTTCTCCTTCAGCTGACTTTCTAAACTCTTTAAACTTTAGGAATGTGTTAGATTTTTCTTTCATAAAGAAAATTCACACATAGATGAAGAAGCCTTCAATGAATGTCGCCAGGTACCGCATACAGCTAATTGATGGTTGTCTAACGGGCCCAAATACATAAAATTGAACTAACTCTAATGGTTTGTTTGCTTTAGACTTCGATTTCTCGTATGGCAATTGATGTGTTTTATCATATTGGCATCCCGCACAAACCGTGTCTATTCGCACGTCAAGTTGAAGAAGCCCTCAAGCATCAACTTTTTCACCATCACACTCAACTTGGAATAGCTAACATGACCTAACCGAATACGCCATTGATCTATTGTTTGATTTTTCCGTGTCTTGTCTACATATGCAAACTCTGTTGACATTATGTAAACTAATTCTAATCGTTACCCATCAATTGTTGGTTTTTCTAAGATTTTGATATCCTAATACACCTTCACATCTTAGGAACCAAACAAGACATGGTGGCCTGATGATGTCAATTGAGCCACAGATAGTAAATTTTTCTTCATTTTTGAGACGCGATAAATATCTTGAAGTGGCACATGGCTAGAATTATATTGAGGTTTAACAATTGTCTTCCCAATTTTTTCTATTGGTAACTTTGAGTTATAAGTTGTGACCACCACACGACTTCTCTTGTATTCAGACAGGTTTTGTAACTTCTATTTATCACCTGCCATACGATTTGTGCAACCCGAGTCTACAATCCAATCATTCTTATAGTCAATTTGTTTTGATGTTGTTATCATGAGAGCTAATTCTTCTTTCTCTATAGTGAACGCCGCTTTGGCATCCCAACTATCTTGTTATTTTCTTAAAGTAGCAGCATTACTCTTAACAGGTTTTTTTTTAGATCAACAATCTTTCACCATGTGACCCATCTTCCCCCAATTGTAACACTCGCCATCGAACTTTCTACTATTACCGCGATTCCTCAAAGCTCCCCCTGGACAAGAGCCTACTTTCCTTGGTGACTTTTCACCTTATCACCATCCTTTTTAGATCCACTATTGGTGTGCTGTTTGAAACTGCCTCTGCTTTTGTTGGTGTAGAGCACTTTCTCTTCACCCTTCAGTGAGACTCCTCTTATTTGCTTAGCCATAGCTTCTTGACTTAAAAGAAAATTTTCAAACTCAACAACAAGTGATGGTAGTGTTCTCCATCACTGTACAGTGGCAACAAACCCT
This sequence comes from Citrus x clementina, assembly GCF_000493195.1. NCBI lineage: Eukaryota > Viridiplantae > Streptophyta > Magnoliopsida > Sapindales > Rutaceae > Citrus > Citrus x clementina. Next base: position 28,550,095 of record NW_006262339.1, on the reverse strand, counting down.
CGGTATTGGGGTCTTAAACCATGTATAATTATTCGCTTTAATTTTCCTTGCATCCCCAAGAGCAGTTGTTGGATCTAACTTTGAAATTTTGCAGCGTATTGACTTCACCTTGTGGAAGTACTGAGCAATCCTCATATCACATTGCGCAATCGATTGGAGTCTATTCTTAAGAAGTTGCAGCCTTGTATCATTCTTCTTTGAATAAAATGTAACAAGAGTGTCCCATGCTTCCTTCGGTGTTTTGGCATCCTGAACGTGCTCCAGCATTTCTTCTTCAATTGTGGTCTTTAAAGCAAACATTGCTTTGCTTGATTTAATTTTCCATTTTTGCAAAAAGCCCTTGGCATCTTTGGCCGTTGGTTGTGTGGCTTCACTACCACCGCCAACTTCCCAAAGGTCTTGACCTTGTAGGTAGGACTCTATGCATGTTGACAACGTGTTATAATTTTGGTTGTTGAGCTTCATAATGCCTCCAACTGCTTCGAAGGTCACCTATCATGCCAACAAGATTTTGACTATACTAAATAAGCTTGATTAATAACCTTGTGGAGTACTATACTTTTCACGACTCAAGATAGCTCCACCAAGAACGATTCTTGACTGTCCCGCTCCAATATCAAATGTTGAATAAATAGAGTATGAAACTCTAATTATCCAAAGAAAAAGGAATTAAAAAACACACTTTAATGGGAACTCACAAACCACTCTTTGAAAAAAACAAAAAAAAAAAAAAAAAAACAAACCAAGACACAAAGGCTAATTGTCTTATTTATTCTATTTCTTCTCGGATGATTATACAAACATAGCACAAGGGGTATTTATAGTTTGGCAAATGTATTTTAGGCCGCTTACTAAAAAAACTAAGAAAAAATTGCAACCATATACAACATTGCCTTACACGTTTGGATTTCACTATTTCCACTCACATTAGAAAACTATATAACTTATTGTTTGCACTCCACTATTGTTTGCACTCCACTATTTCCACTCACATTAAAAATTTTTATAGCTTATTGCTTCACAAGTTTGCACGTCATTGTTGTAATGCATACTAGGTGAGTAGGTGTAGCTTATCACAACTTAATTTAGAAGTTTCTCATGCTTGGGCATGGATTTCAAATTATTTCTAACACATTTGGATTTTGATGTTCAGCTGGTGTTGTTTAATTTCAGCAAGGCATGATCTGAGTAAATTAACAAGTTCGCAACACTATAGTCACTGGTACTTGTAAGCAAGGAAACCCCAAACAAGAGTAACAGTAGGTTTGAGAAATAAATGCTGCTTGGAAAGTGCCCAAGTCACGGCCCCGAAGACAAAAGATACTACGGTTGTTGAAATTTGGATAGATAAGGAATTGAAAGGCAAGCCTGTGCGGCTGGAAAGGTATACTCTCTCAAGATTAAGGGCTTGTAAGGATTCTGGGTTCCTAATTTGGCAATGATAAAGACCAATCCATTTTATCTTCAAAGCTGCCGTGTGGAAAAAATAATAATAATAATTCTTCAATGATTTACCACCATGAGTTAATTTCATAATCCATATTCAATGAAAAAAATAATAAATAAAATTTTAATTATAAAAGTGCAATTTTAAAATATAAATAAATAATTAATTACCCGGAAATTCAATCATTTCATCACAGAGACAGAAATAATGCTCCAATTATCAATTTATTTATTTGTTTTGGTTCCACTCCATTGACCATTTGAGTTTGCTAAGCCGATCGCTCGTGAGACGCACGTGGTTAATAAAGTCAGCATTAGTCAAAGTCAGTTAAAACAGTTAGTTATTTTTGGCGCGGTCGTTTTAGCTAATCCAGTTTGATTCAAAAGCTGATTTTCGGGCATCATTTGAGTATTTGATCTACTCTATTAACTGTGAGATTGAGAGCCGCGATCATTGTAACATGACTGTTCTATACAATCTTGTACTTCCATCGTATAAATGCTCGAGCGTCAGAGGATCCTCTGTTCTTCTGCAGCGTTTAGATCCCCTTTGCTGTTGGAATAATAATTTTATTAATTCTCAAAGTGGCATTTGGAGCATCGTCTCAAATTAGCAATTCAGAGATATGCTGAGCCTCCCTCTATAATTTTCCTCGGCATTCAAAATTAGTTACATTTACAATAGTTCTTAAACGTGGATTGGCTTTCCGTTAATGGAAACCCAAAACGATTTTTGAGAATCGTTTTGGGTTTAGTTAATACTTTAGTTAAACCCAAAACAATTCAGAGATATGCTCTAACCTATAGATGAGAAATGCCACAGCCAAAATTAATAGAGAATGACTAGTGCGTTTAGTTAATACTTTTTTTTTTTTTTACCAAGTTATAATCCATAAATAAACTTAAAAAAGTAACAAATGCAAAGAGAATATTTGGTGAATACACAGCTTGATTATTTCATTCCTTAAACTTTGGATATATACAACAGTTTGCCTTGCTTCGCGAGCTTACGCAAGTACTACTCGCAGCTTTCATGTTGATCTGATGGCTATCAACAGCTCAATCTAATATACTAATGGCTCTCGTTCTTTGTACTTGAGCTGGTCACGTGGCCATTATCTACGTTGTGCTTTGGCTCTATCTTATCTGATCTAGAGAGTTCTGGAGAACTGACTGAATCAACCTTCCAAGTTATCACATTTTGTACGCATCACTGCCACTTCAGCAGAGCTAGCTTGCCATGCTTGCTGCATCGTCTTCATTGACGCATTCTGTCAAACACTTCTGCATTTGCATCAATCACCTAGTTCCAACATCCAGGAATCAATCGAAGGATTGAAACACAATGAGGAGTCAAAATAAAACAATATTCACTAACAAAACTTCAACATAATAGGAGACTGAGCTATGATAAAAGCACAACTCAAAAGTGATACCTTTAGTCTCATATGCCTTCTCTGAATTTGTATTGATGCATGATCAGAGGGACTGCATAAAGCAGGGGCAGAAAATCCTGCTTATGCGCAAACTGCATTCACTAAACAAGTAGACAGTAACAAAACTTTATTTCTATTAAATAAATTAGTGTGTAAAAAGTAAAAAGTCAATGTTCTTGCCTCGTTTGCTTAGAAAATAAATTGTGTGATAAAATAAATAGAAGGTAGATAGCACTTACGCAAGAAACGCATATAAGCCTCCTCCCTTTGCGATTATATGGGAAAACAAGGAACTTCATTGTTGTTGAGGAGCGTTGATTTGCTCTCTGCAAATTGATTCCACTTCCAGCTCGCCAGATCTGTCAATACTTTCAGAAGTCCCACTTGTTCCAACATTATCATGAAAATCATAATGCAATTTCCTGATTTGACTGCACTCCTCTTCATTTGGTGGCAGCACATTTACAGTGAAAGTGTTGGGTTTAGTCCCGTTGGGATGTGCATATACTGGGCACACCCCGCATCTGTGCACTTTGGGGGTTTTTTCAGAGCAAGGATACTGAACGGAGAACTGCAATGAGATATTGCCGTCATTATCAACCAGCCCAATATTCCAACAGGGAAAAAATCCAAGTATTACTTGATCTGAGTGAAAAGACTGCTCAAAAACTGAAGGGTGATCAGTTTTGGTTCCAGAGGGAGTCTTTATTTCAAAATGGTAGTAAATCCTATCCCGAGCCTTATGATCTTTCTCCAGTTCAATGACAATACAGAAGGCAAATCCAATGAAGCTTCCATTACAACTATGATGTGGCAGTTGAATAGTTAATGAAGATCCTAAACACTGATGGCTGAACCAGTCAGGAATTTCATTTCCAGGTAAACAAATTTTGATTACAGGTGGTTCACGATATTCCTGTAGCACGAAATCATGATTTTAGATGTCATGAGGAGGGAGAGAGAGGGGAGAGAAGAGAGAGTGTGAAAGAGAATACCTTTACATACATCGATAGTCTCAATGATGCAATTGCCATACGCTGAATTCTTAGTTTTGAATCTGCCAAAATCTTCTTGTTTGCTTTGTCATTCAGTTTCAAGCAATTAATAAAGTTGAAATATATTCGGGAGTGATTGGATAATGTCTCCAGTATGGATGTGTCTATTTCGCCTAGTTCTTCTAGACATGATGGAATCTCAGGCAAGGACTGGAGCTGCTTGCAATTCCTTGCATCTAAAAAGCATAGACCAAATGGAAGCTCTGGTAATGACTTAAGCCTATTGCAATTTCTCAAGTAAAGCCATCTCAGTTGTGAAAGTTGCTTGATACTTGCAGGTAAACTCTCAAAGTTATTTCCACTTAAATCTAACTTTTCCAATGAAAGTAGACTGCCAATATCTTGTGGAATTTCTATTATATCGCAGTCTCTCAAATCCAGTCGTTGCAAAGAAGATAATCCTGATAAGACTGAAGTCAATACTAAACCCCTGCACCCATAAAAGGAAAGTTCTTCAACTTGTTTGAGATCTGCGATCGAGGATGGCAGTTGACTAATGGCTGACTTGCCTGCATGGAGATGCTTCAGAGACCTTAAACTACCCAAGTTATCTGGCAATTTACCAAGTTTATGACAATACTCCATTCTCAACTCTTTTAGCCCTTCTAGGTGTTCGACTGAAGATGGCAGCTCTTTAATTGCTGTCAATCTTAAATCAATATATTCTAAACGTGCCATATCCTCCAAGATTCCTGGGAAACTCTCAAGCTTTGAGCAGTTATAAAGACGAAGCCAACTAAGAGATTTCAATTTACAGATGCTAGCCGACAGCCTGTTCAACCTTTTGCAATGCGCCAGATCTAACACTTCAAGATTAGTTAGGCTCTCGATTGATGAGGGAACTTCTTCTATCCAGGTTCTGGCTAATTTTAACACTTTGATATTCCCTGAAATCTTTGGGAACTCTGCGAGATTAATACAGCTGGTGAAATCGATTGTTACAGAACAAGTGAAATGAATGCGGGGAAAGGTCCTAAGATTTTTGCAGCCCTCCAAGCGCAACATACTGAGATTGTTTAAATTTTCAATTGATGAGGAAATGAAAGGTAAGTTTGTGCAGTTCAAAAGATACATTCTCTCAAGATTTGGGGTTTCTGATAGGTCCGGCATCCTAGTGAGATTTTGAGAATTGCAAAGGTCCACAGATTTTAGCTTGAAAGCTTCCTGCAACAAAAGATAAATAATTGCTAGTCAAAGATAAATCTCTCTCAAGTAAGCATCTTCTTACTTTTCTAAAGTGTATATAAACACGTCTGCACTATGTTATACCTTTTTTTCTTCCCAAAGTAGCTCAACGTTGCTGCAAGGCAAGTTAAGTACGACAAGCTTATCCGTACTTAAATTTGTTGGCAACGTTCTCAATGGATATCCATGCCAATGGAGATATGTCAATTCCTCAGGAAGATAATCCAAACCTTGGTCAAGATGCACTTTAGAGCTCATAATTGGATCACCACGGCGATTAGGCAAATAAAATTTCAACAATCTAAGATTAGTCATATTTTCAAAGGCTCTAGAACCTAGATGTATGTCTCTTATTTTAGACAAATCCAAGAATATACCTGCAATGACATCCGTCCCCTTATAAACAAAAGTAAACAATAAGTTAGCATAAAAATACAAAAAGACTTCGGTAAATTTTGTAAAGAGCTCATTAATTGAAGACAAAATCTGCGTTCATTAATGTGTGAGGTTATTTACACCCTTCAAATTACTACAATAGAACACTCAATTTCTGCCCACGCACTTCATTAAATTTGAAGAATAAAAAATTGTACTCGACACCATCTAATATCCCAAAATTGATAGATGAAAGCTTGTTCTCGACACCCACGGTCATCCTCATCTCTACTTCTCTAAAACTTTGAGAAGATAACATTTTAGCAAATTCATAAACCACGGTTTTTAACCATCATAAGGTTTTAAATCGCCTCATTAGTTAATCTAATATTCATTGACAATGGTGCTTAATAGGGCATATCTGGGAGCCAAAGTGTCCTGGTCTATGTATTAAAGTTTGAACATTTGGACTCCGATTGCACTCATATAGACAATCATAAAAGCAATTTTTGTATCACTAAAAATTTTTATCCTGTTTGATTTTTTTTTAATTTCATTTTTTTTTTGCTATACAAATATAATTTTTAAACTAACTATGAGTACGTAATAATAAACTTACTAAAAAGATGGCTGTCGATTCTTACCTTATTTCTTTTTAGTACATGATAGACATCCTCATGATACCACAACCTGCTACGTTTGCCCAGCTCGTTCACTGATTCTTGGCGAACAATCTCTTGACCCATTTCTTTCAATAAATCATGCATTTGGAGCTTGTTGTCACGTGATATTCTTAAGAGTGACTTATCAACAAGAACATTCAGTACATAATTAGACTCATCTAGTATCTTTGTCACAAGATTTTTATCCTCTCCTGCAAAGAAGCACGCAATGTCCAAAAATAAGCTCTTCTCTTCTGGATTTAATTCATTGTAACTGATTTTCAACACGTCATAGATTTCAAAATCAGAACTCCTTTTTAAGTTCTCCAGTGCGTTTTCCCAATCAAGTTTGCTCTTCCGGTGGAGGAAAGAACCCAACACTCTGAGTGCTAATGGATTGCCTTTGCAATAACCAACTATGTACTTTGAGAGCGTAAATAGATCATCAGGGCAATTGCTTTGTTTAAAAGCGAAGTTGCAGAAGAGCTCAAGTGCTTCACTGTAGTTTAATCCCCTAACTTTATATATGTTAGTGTTAGGTACTCCAAAATTATCAAGAACCCGTTTGTCTCTAGTGGTCACAATGATTCTACTTCCCGGACCAAATCGATCAAGCCCTCCTGTTAAATATTCTAACTGCCTAACTTTGTTTACATCATCGAGAACTATAAATATCTTCATCCGCTTGAGCCTTTCCCTAATATATTCAGGAAGATCAGGAGTTCTTATTGTGATATTTTCTTCTAATACTTCAGAAAGAACTTGCTCCCTTAGATGAACCAATCCACCTACTTTCTCGGATTCTTCCCTAACATTTGCCATGAAGCACTTGCCTTCAAATTCACTAGAAATTAGGTTGAAAATAGCTCCAGCAATGGTTGTTTTACCCATACCGCCCATACCCCAAATCCCAATAATTCGAAAAACCGGCAATCCAATACACAGCAGTGATTTAATTTTCTGAATTCGTGAATTTAAACCAATTAGACCATCAAAGTCCTTTGGTATTGTTATTTTTTCCAATTTCTCCAAAATGTCTTTAACAATTACTTCTACAAGCTGTGCCTCAGACCTAGCAGATGTGAAGATGAAAATCAATGACTCAAATTACTTTGGACCATGACAAAATCAAAATAATAGGACATAAGATATTTTTTCTGTTATTAATGGAGGCCATAAACTGTTCCTTCATTTGTTTCCCATTAATCTTAAATAATAAAAAGGTAAACGGGTTAGGACTGACCTGATTGTGATGGAATCCCATCCAGATAAATTGGATGCTTCTGTCAATACAGCCCTCCAATTTTGAATTTTTTCTGGCATATCCTTGAATTGTTTTGCATGCTTAACAAAGGCATCCTTGAATCTTCCACTTTGTTTCCGCACATCAGATGGATCTACACGGTAGAAAACTGGTACAACCATTTGGCCATTCATTTTATGGCATTGAAGAATCTTGACTAGTTCATCCAAGCACCATTTTGAAGAAGCATAGTTTTTTGAGAAAATGATAACTGAAATCCTTGATCCTTCAATTGCTTTCAAAATGGCAAGCGAAATCTCATCTCCTCTGTTAAGTTCTTCGTCAATAAAGGTTTTAATTTTCTTTCGACACAAAGCAGCATGGAGATGGCTAGTAAAGTTGTCACGGGTGTCCTCCCCTCTGAAACTGAGGAAGACATCATATTTGCTTTGAGAAGTTTGTCCAAAAGAAGGAGACGCCATAACGGAAATTTCAGGCTCATTGGGACAGAAACAGAGATTCTAGGAAATATATAATGTATGCCAGTGCTGGGAGCTTTCTTCTCCAGGTTTCTTATTGATTATTTTATTTAATATTAATATTAATATTCTTTTCCAATTCTTTGATTTCTATATTTATGCTCTTGGAAAACCATGAAATACCAAGAGGTCATCAGTCATGTATCAGGACATTTTTATGACAATATTTTAAACAAACCACCATTAGTTTGCCAGACTAATATTTAAAAGAAAATTAAAAAGGCAAGGATTAAACCTCTAGCAGCTCTGACTTTATACGACGATCATCTAGAATAGCAATTAATTATATAATTAGTCTTTAGAAGTTGAAGATGCACCGAGAATAACAAATGTGTGCTTGACATAGACTATATAACTGCAACTTCCGCTAATTAAAAATGTTAGCCATATCAACCTAACTAATGTGTTTCAATTCTAAATCCAGCTTTTTCTGTCCCCCTGACAATTTGGAAAAGACTATAATATTCTTATACATTAGATTTTCACAATAATGCAAGAAGATGAAGGCGAAGCTCTGGCTACTTTTTGACTTTGTGACCGTTAAAATTCAATGCTTATATTTAGAAAGCTATAAAAAGTTTGTATGCTAACTGATTTGGCACTGTTATATACTATCATGAGCTTTGTGGTTACTTATTTTATCACCTCAATACAGTACACCGCACAATGGATATACAGCAGCAAATCATATTACATGCATATGCTAAAATGAGATGAGAACAGACAAAAGTACCCAACAAATTTATTGTGAAAAATTGGGTAGTGTTAACGCTTTACCTACGTCTGGTGGATCATATTCACTCCGGTGCAGTAATAAGTAAACTTAATGGGGAAAGAGACATAACTTTGAGATTTATTGATTCATCACTGTTGCAATCGGTGTGCTCAAGAACTCAAGCAATCCCAAATTGCAGCCCAAGATCTTTATATCAAACCAATCAAGATGCTTACGAAAATGAATCAGGACTAAGTGTAATTAACTTGAACGATCAGAAACTAAGATGAAATTAAATGCAGAGAATGATGATGACGAACACAAGAATTAAAAGAACGCTTCCATCCACAGAAGAAACAATACTATCAGCTTTTATTGATTATCAAGAAGAATCTCAGAGAATTACAGGGCAACTCTCACAGATCAAGAATATGCCAAATATCTCTCTCTCTATATAGCTCACAGCTTCCCTCAGTTAGTTTCACCAGAGCCAGCTATCTCAACAGCTCTGTAACTGAATTTGATGCAGCCCAGAAGATCACGCGACAGCCACGAGCAATAACGACTTATAACAGCTTTGTTTGTGCACGTGCATGGCTCATGATTCATTAAAACAAAAACGGCATCCTTTCAAGTCGTTTTAATGTGCAATGCCAGTGCCCATCAAAACGCTATACTTCACGTCGTTTTGCTTAAAACAAATCCAGCCCCGAAACGCAGCTGACAATGTCGTTGAGCTCTATTCTGATTTGCTTCACCAGACACTCAACAATCACGTTATGATTTTGTTGAGAAAGATCAAAGCTGCGGTATTTTTTTAGCTCGAGGGTGAGTCTCTCTACCAAGTGTTCTACCTGTGGCTTTTCTGAAAGTTTACAAAGAATACAAATTTTACATTTAATTTCCATGAATACTATGAGCCTCTGACTCTTTAGGAACAAAGGTTTGAGCAATCATTATCTTTTAAAGAAGGTGCTATGTGCTATTTAGTGTTATAGTAGTGTATGGTGGTAATTTATTTACACATTATTTCTATCTATTAATAACCCATTTTGAACAAGTTTCCTTAGAATCAAACGCCCCAAGATCTTGATATTAACCCCAAGAACCAATAAGGACTCTAAAACAAAGAATTGAAACAAAACACAATCAAGTGCTATATCCACTGACAAACAATGAAACGGGACCAATTGCTTTCACTAATTTGGGAAAAAAGTTACGGAGCCCAGGGAATTACAGAGAAACAAAAAGTATAAAACTTTCTCTCCGCTCACAAATCGCTCTATAAAGATAGCCATTTTTTTTTAATTAATAATTACCAAAGAGGTGGAAGGTTAGGTGGGATCCCTACCTATCATATAAATTAATATAGAAGTAATTACATAAGGAGGATAATATAACCCAAAACCTTCTAAAGCATATGTAAATACATTAAAATAAAAGAAAAGAATACACAATCAATTGAAATAATAAACCAATAATCCTATCGTCTAACATGAGGAAAAGTTTGTGTATCTAAATAAAGAATATTGGTTAAGCCCGTAGGTAGATCCTGAGCACACAAGAAACGTCGGCTAACCTGGTGAGAGGAAGCTCAATTGGCCAAAAAATCAGCAACAAATGTAGCCTAAGCACATGTCTAATCAAAATGTGAGAGGAAGATATTAAATCACACATCCGACGTAACAAGTAAACATAATCCCAACGAACAGGGCCCCGGGAGTGAATTCAAGAAACCACTGCTGCTGAGTCCGATTCTACCTCGAGTGCAAAGTACCCAAGTTGAGTAGCAAGCTCCAACCCCTCACAAATAGCCACAAGCTTAGCATAAAGAATCAGTTGGCAACCAAGAAAAGATCCAAAAGCAGCCAATACGTCACCCTGATGATCACGAAGAATACCACCCGTTGCAGCTATCCCGGGATTGCCCCTAGAGCAACCATCCACTATTAATTTTCCAACCCCAAGAGGTGGTCACATCCAAGAAACTAAACGAATCAGTCTCTTGGATAGAATTATGACATGCAAATCCTCCGTAATCCAGTAACCCAAAACTCCCCATAGTTGAGAGGGCTTAAATCCAAATGTGGAGCTAGCAAACCTGAGGTCCAATCTCACCTGGTGGATAATTCCATCCACAGAGAAGGTCTGTGAATCAAACCTGAAAGCATTGCGAGCCTTCCAAAATAAAGCAAATACTCCGAGTTGGTGCACACCGCATTTGATAGCCAGTTGCTCAGCCTTAAAATAAAAGCTGTTTCCCGCCTTTTCTAACTAACAAAACAACCCTTTTGACACATTTGACCGAGCACCATGCATGTGATTTACTCGTGCATACTTAAGAGACTTCAAAACGTAGGCAAGACATGTCGGTTTGATCTTAATGAATTTAGATTTGCACGATTTTATAAAACATAGACGACAGCTTCTTGCTGGGTTGGCTGTCGTTCGTAGTCCAAAATCTCAAGCGACGATCTCGGTCAATCAACAAGAAGACCGACTTCCTACAGGACACCAACGAGGACTATGTCGGTCTGCATGTCATAGTAGCATTATTCATAGACGAAATGGCAAAACAAATTTCTCTTTTGCATCTTCTTTAACTTTATCTCTCTGTTAATTCTAGCCTGGTAAAAGTTTAGTGTTGCACATTTACTCTGCTGATCAAAATCTAATGCATTATTTTGAGAACCTTTATTGGTTAATTAAATGATACCCTCATAGAGAATGTTACTGACATAGTTTCAATTCCATTTCAGGTTCCACTATATTCACAAAGTATGTGGGCCTCGAATAACCCAAGGGAACGCAACGGATTTTTCCAGCTCATATCAGCAATTATGTTTATTAAATAAACCCATATATGGTCATGGTAAAAACCTTAAAGATTTACAAACAGCAGCCAATCAATCAAGAATTAAAGCAAAACCAGAATCAAAACAGTGAAGTTCCATGCATAGGATTTGTTATGGTTCAGCCCGATGGGACACATATATATCCACACAAAGAATAGAGAATGAAAAACAAGTTACAGAGTTGTTTCCCTGATTGCAGTGAACAATCTTCATACAATTATCTTTCTCGTTATCACAAATGTATTAGATCTAACAAAGGAACCCAGAAACCAGCTCTATTAACCAACCCAGAAACCAGCATTTTTGGTTCATCGACTTCACAAAGTTTCCCTCTTCAACGATTGACGACGATGAAATTGTTGTTCACCTAAGACTTTTGATGAATTTGCAACTCTGTCTCAGTGTTTTACGGAGTATGAAATATGGAAAGAACATCTTATAATAACCTCACGAGAATACCATAAAACTGAATGTCTATGTAGTCAGTACTGACCAAGCTGTGCACTAGCCAAGAAAATGTTTTCAATTTAGTGTATTTTCTGAAAGCGTTTTTGTCAGAATTTAAAAAAAAAAAACGAACTCAATTTGAAACACCGTAATGAACAGGGAGGTCCATTAAAGCAAGGACTTGAAATGAATAAAACCTTAAATGTTCAAACAATTAAATGTACTAAACGACATCAATACTTCATTGCTATTATGAAAAATTGTGCCAATTAAAAAAAGAGTGAATGAAGAGGAGAAATACAAATTTGTATAAGACAATTTCGGCATGTGTAGGATTTTCTCTGTTTTTTTCTTTAAAAAAAAAATAGAGAAAGGGGGAGACATTATTGGGATAAAACGCATAAAAAGATCAAGATATAGGAGTTGATTGGAGCACTGGACTTGCTGAAGAGGAAAATAAGAAAACGAGTGAGTCAGTTGTTAAGGGGTGTGGATTTGGTCTCTGCAAATTCTCTTGGGAGTCGGTTCAAATTCTTCGTTATCAGAACTTGGTTTCAATTCGTCTTCGTCAGAACTCGGTTCAGATTCACTTGCAGGAGTTCCAGTACCTCTTGCCATATCATCCAATTTCCAAATTTCGGTAACAAATTTGAGAGTAAAACTGTTGGGCTTGGTCTTGTTGGCACTTACATACACTGGACACACCCCACAACGTACCACTAGCTGGGAATCTGAGGAGAACTTAAACGAGACAGTTGTATGGTGGTTATCATCAGAAAACCCAACATTCCCCAGGGGACTGAATCCAAGCATGACTTGATCTGATAACTTGTTAGAATAACAACCAAAGTAGCAACAGCGACCAACATGTTTCCTTTCAGAGAGAGTATTCATTTCAAAGCTGTATTCACAGCCAACGTGAAAACCATCCCCTGTCCAAGCAGACGTTTCAAGAATAGCACAAAGAGCAAACCCGATTAAGTTTTGACAACAATGCTGAGGCAGTTGAAGAGTTATTTCAGATCCTGAACTTTGATTGATGAACCACTCTGGAATTTCGCTCCTAGGTAAAATCATGGAGGGACCCCCGAGTTTACAGCGACCCTGAAAAATGAAAAATCATGATTTTAGACGTAACAAAGAGGGAGATAGGGTCGGGGAGAGAGAGAGCAAAAGAGAGAGAATTGCATACCACTTCCAATTCATAAAATAGTCTCAATGATGCAATCGCCATATGCTGAATCCTTACTTGTGAATCTGCCAAATTCTTGTTGTTTGCGTTTTTATTCAGTTTCAAGCAATTACTAAACATGAACTCAATGGATGAACTGTCTTTGTCCCACCACGAATTCAACCAAAAGTAATTTTTCTATTCATGGGAGTGTTTGGATAGCTTTTCGAGTACGGACGAATCTAGTTCTTCTAGACATGATGCAATCTGTGGCAAAGATTGGAGTCGCTTGCAATCAGTTGCGTCTAACCATTTCAACCTTAGTGGGAGCTCTGGTAATGACTGAAGCATATTGCAACGGCTCAAGTCAAGAATTATCAGCCGTGAAAGTTGCTTGATACTTGCAGGTAAACTCCCGAACTTATTTCCTCTAAGAAAAAGGTATTTCAGTGAGGATAGACAGCCAGTATCTTGCGGAATAGTCGTTAAAGCACAGTCACTTATATCTAGCGATGCCAAAGGAGATAAGCCTGATAATGACGATGCAAAATATGACACCAAACATTTGGTTCCTCTTAACCAAAGCTGTTTAAGTTCGTTTGAATCAGCATCGGAAGAGCTCAACTTGCCAATGTTTACTGGCGAATTACCTTGTTCAGAGAAACCCTCAAAGCCTAGCGTTTCAAGCCCTTCTAGATTTTCAAATGAAAACGGCGGCTCTGTTATTTCCGTCCTTTCTAAAGCAATGTGATTTAAATGTTCCATTTTCTCCAGAATGTCTGGACAGCTCTCAAGTCTTAACCATCCTCGAAGATAAAGTTCAAGAAGAGATTTCAATTTACAAATACTAGTTGAAACCCTCTTCAGCCTTGTGCAATTAATCAAACTCAACTCTTTAAGATTAGTTAGGCAGTGTATGGACGAGGGAACTTCTTCTATTGCTGTCTCCCCCAAGTGTAGGTTTGCTATATTCCCAGTAATCTGTGGAAACTCTGTGAGATTAACACAATAGGAGAGATTAATAGTTACTGGACAAACAAAATGAAGGTTGCTCGGAAAGGACCTAAGACTTTGGCAGCCCTCCAAACACAACATACTGAGATGGTTGAAATTTTGGATCGATGAGGGAACCCAAGCCAAGTTTGTACAATTCAAAAGAACTATTCTCCCCAGATTTGGGATTTTTGATAGGTCCGGCGTCCTTATAAGATATCGAGAATAACTGAGGTCAATTTATTTTAACTTGAAAGTTTTCTGTAACAAAAAGATAAATAGGATTACATTAAATAAATATTATTGAATTTCACAATTAATGATATGTATTTAAAGAAAGAAAAATTAATGTTTTGCTATAAATGTACACGATACCTTTTTTCCTTCCCAAATTTGCTCAACTTTACTGTAAGGCAAATTGAGCTCAATAAGATTCTCTGGTTCAAAATCAAGTGGTAGTGTTTTCAAAGGATATTGATGCCAGTGGAGATATCTCAATTCTTCAGGAAGATATTCCAAACCTTGGTCTAGATGCACTTTAGAACTCATAATTGGAACACCATTATACTCGGGCATATAAAATCTAAGTAATCTGAGATTGCACATGTTTGCAAAGGCTCGAGGATTTAGATGTAGTCATTTATCTTGGACAAATCAAGGAAAATGCCTTCAATTTTATCAGTCCCCTTATAAACAAAAGCAAAGAATGAGAAGAATAAAATCTCACTTTTGAAAAATTGATTAAGAGCTTCCTGACCATAAAATGTGCATTCTTCAAATTTTCAATGAATTCAATACGATGAGAATATAAAAAGGCAAACAAATTCATACACCACAGTACAACCCATGCTAATTAACAGGCTTTTATATTCCACAATTGGCTGGGCGTATTTGGGAGGCTTAAATGTGATGTCAAAAAATTAGAAATTAATTTTGCTATAAGGTAATTTTTTTTTCAAAATCAATTTTAGCAAAATCACGACATCCTGAGAATTCGTATCATACTTAAGACAAATACAGTTCTATATATATGCTCACATATATTATAAAAACATAAAACTATCCGTATTCAATTAGGATATACAATTATTTAAAGAGATTAGTGTTATTACCATCGATATTGAGATAGTAAAATAAAAGAAATAGAATTAATGAAATATAATTTTTTTTAGCTTACCAATTATTATATATACTCAATAATTTGCTTGAGAGGTTGAATTCCTTGTAAATATTATATCTCATTAATTTAATTGGTAAACAAGCAACGAGAAGAATATCGCCATAACAGATGTGCATATTATTTTTCCCAATTTCAGAAAGGTAAAACTCAGCAGTTCTTTAAGATCAGAAGTATATTTTGATACGTAATTCATTTGAAGTTGGTAAACAAATTAAAAGGGGAGTTTACGATTCCTGTTAAAGTAACTGAACCGAGAATCAGTACTTGATGCCAAACAGTAGATACTCTTTATGTCTTATCAACAGTTTCTATTGAATCAATCTCACCCTGTGTTTAATATAGCTTATGAACAAGTAATTGGCCCGAAGATTGTTCTTATGGAAATTCCGATCGAAACAATAAAAATATTTAATGTAATAATTTATTTTGGTATTTTCTTGGAAGGTATTTTGAGTAAAATTTTATTCTAAAATTTAAGATAGGGGTGTTCAAAGTAGATAAGTGTTCATACTAATTAGAGGGTGCAAAGAGCCTCAACCCATCTTTAATTGCCTAAAAACTGTTTGAAAGTATTTTTTCTATTACCAATTAATTTGAGATGCTCTTCAACTGTTCCACAAAAAGTTTAAATGATATTATATTACAGTGAACGAGTATAAAGAATAATTTAGGGTCTTTTAAGTTGTTTGGTCCTTATAAGTACATCCATTAACTTGTCAACCCCAAAATAAATAAATAAAAACGACTAAGGATACTTTTGGTAACAAAAATTTACTGAAAACTAGAGAGGAAAATTGATGATGCATATAGCCAAATAAAGAGCTGCTTACCTTATTTTTCTTTAGCACGTGATAGACATCATTGTGATCCCACAACCTGCCATGTTTACCCGGTTCTTTGAGAGATTCTTGACGAACAATTGTTTGACCCATTTCTTGTAATAAATCATGCATTTGTAGTCGTTTCTGATCTGATATTGCAATGAGTGACTTACCAACAAGAATTTTCAGTCTATGGCATATAGACGTAGGATTGTCTTGTATCCTTGTCAATAAGTCTACATCCTCTCCTTTGAAGAAAAAAGCAATGTCAAGAAATATTTCCTTCTCTTCTGAATTTAGCTCATCATAACTGATTTTCAAAACCTTATAAATATTAGGTTCAGAAATCAAATTCAAGTTGTGCAATTTATCTTCCCGTTGTTGTATGCTATTTTGATAAAGGGAAGAACCCAAAACCTCAAGAGCTAAAGGATTGCCATCAGCATAACACACTACTTTTTGTGAGAGTTGACAAAGATCATGAGAGCGATTGTTTTGTCTAAAGGCCTTTCTACAAAAGAGCTCAAAAGCTTTGTTGTGCTCCAATCCCTTGACCTCAAATATGTTATTCACTCCACATTTATCAAGTACTCGTTTATCTCTGGTAGTTATAATGATTCTACTTCCGGGACTCAATCTATCTATCCCTCCGGCTAAACTTTCTATTTGTGTGAATTCATCATGAACATCATCTAGAACGATCAAAACTTTCATCCGTTGTAGTCTTTTCTTGATATTTTGGGGTATAGTGAGAGTTCCTACTTTGAGATTTTCTCCTAGTACTTGAGAAATGACCTCATCTCGAACACGTATTACTCCCAGTTTGTTTGATTCTTCTCTGACGTTTGCCATGAAGCACTTGCCTTGAAAGTATCTAGAAATTTGGTGGAAAACAACACTGGCAATGGTTGTCTTACCGATACCGCCCATGCCCCAAATTCCTACAATTCGAGCATCATGCGATTCGAGACACAGCAGTGACTTAATTTCCTCAATTCGTGAATTTATTCCAATGAAGCCGTCTAAATCAGTTGAGTCTGACATGTCTTCCAATTTCTTGGAAATATCTGCAACAATCTCTTCCACGAGTTCTGCCTCATTCCTAGAGGAAAGGTTAATTGGAATAAATTATTAATGTTCTTTTTATTTTCTAACAGAGGCCGAAAATGATTATCGATAGAAAAAAGGTTGTAGAGGAAGAGCTAAGAGTTACCTGGATTCAGTGGGATCATAACCAGATAAATTTGATGCTTCCGTCAATGCAGCCCTCCATTTCTGAACCTTATCTGGAAAGTTCTTTTCATGCCCAAGAAAAGCTTCTTCCAAACTTCCTCTCTGTTTGCGCACATCAGATGGGTCTGCTTGGTAGAAAACCGGTATCACAATTTGGCCATTCGTTCTCTTGCAATCAAGAGTCTTGACAAGTTCATTAAGGCACCATTTCGAAGAAGCATAGCCCTTTGAGAAGATAATTATCGAAATATCTGTTGTTTCGATTGCGTTAGAAAGGGCAGGCGAAATCTCATCTCCTTTCTTAAGCTCTTCATCATCAATGGAGAATTGTATTTGTTTCCGATGTAAAGCTGCTGCTAGATGGCTAGTAAATCCATTACGAGTATCCTCCCCTCGGAAACTGAGGAAGACCACATATTTGTTTTGAGCATCAAGGCTAGATGTAGAAGAAGATGAAGCCATGGATGAAGGAAGCTTTGAGACTGAAACAGAGAGTATGGAGAGTAAATGTAAGAATCATGAAGTGGATACTAAAATAAGGATTTTCTTTACAATCAAGTTTTTCCGGTGCATAAATGAGTATTAGACCAGTGAATTCCGATGGGTTAGTAAATAAATTTTACTTGGTTGTAAGTTATGTTATGTTTCATTTAGACCCAATAAATAAATGAGTTTTCTTCCCTGATGGCTGTTGCTTTTATCTTTCTCGGTACTTCCCTTTGACAGCGAGGAACTGCCAATGTCTTGGTTAAATTTGAAATTTTCACTCCTTTCAATTTTTGTTTATATTGAGCAGGATCTACTTCAACCTTTGTTTGTAAATTCATATTTAAAAAAAAAAATTAAGCTTTCAAATATTATATAAATGTTTATTTAAATCATTATTAGCTCTTGTATAATTTTGAGTTTTTTACGAATCTTACGAATTAAATCGACTGGTTTTGTTTATCCATTGTAGCATATTTTGCAGGAGATGCATATTGATTCTAAAGTCAAGATTAATCATTCTCAGGTATAGTACTCTTGCATTTTAAAGTACAGATTGGAAGTTTTATAATTTTCTAAAATCTAGAATTTACATTTTAAAAATAAGAATACCTGCACTAGAGAATGACTCATCTCCAAATATAATTGTGTGTTAATATAATAAGTTGGATATACTCTCAGTATTTCCCAAAAAAAAAAATCAATCAATCTCTAAAATACATAATTAAAGACTCATAGTCCGTTTGGGAGTGTGGTGTGTCAGCCCAGTTATTAAAGTGTTTGGTAACACTTGTAGTTGGACTTTGGTAGTTTAGCAAAAATTTTTTCTAAACTTCTACTTCACAGCTGTAACTTTTACTCCACAGCAGTTATAGCTTAAAAGTTACATCACTTCACTCCCAAACACACCCTTAATCTATCTACTTAAAAAATAGGATGATCAGGCATTGAGAAGAGACGCATAACACGAAGATACTAATGAAGCCATAATCAAACTCTTCAAGATATTTTTTCACATAAACAGAAATTACTGAGAGTTGTGCGTCATTTGCAAAGAAGATTCAATCTCTTTAATCTCGTTCATCAGAACACTAAAATACAAGCAAGTCATTTCATCGTTGGTTGACAATCGTTTTAAAAAAACAATCAGTACCAACTTGTTGCTAAAATCCAAGACATCGAACGTCAAACATCAGCAGCTCTGGCTTATACGCCGGACCATCACGGCTGGCGTTTGATTAAATTATACACGTATAATGTGGAAAGGCATCACTAAATTATCTATCTGATTTGTACTTTTTAACTCCATTTTTTATTAGACCATAATGCCCATTTTCCTCCAAAATTTCAACAAAACAAAAAAGTTGCTTTCATCTTCATCGTGGTCTTAGAAAGGCTTTTTGGCCGAAGACTTGATAACTGAACCACGAAACTTTAAACACACTTATTTGTAAAATTTAGCATTACAAAGACACCCAAAAGAGAAATTACAAGCAACATAAATTCGTCCTTATCTTCAAAATTGAAATTAAAAAATCTGTGGAATGTTATCGTGATTAATATTCAATTTTTGAAACAGACCACTTCCTGCCCATTAATCGTTCTTTGACTTTTTTGGACTTCTTCCAATCAGGTATTTTCTTCATTTTCCCGAAGTCAAAGTACGTTAAAGTCTTAACAAGACAACCCCGATAATTGAGGAAATAAGTTGTTAGCTGACGCCTGACTTTTACCGCCAGCTCTAGTGACTTTGTAAAAATAAGTTGTCTTCGTGGGCTTTGGGCTTTTAGTGGGACTCAGTGGGTCATTTTCAGATTTACTCAAGATTCTGGTCCAAAGCGATGGAGCCAGACTTGTGATTTGTGAAGTTGTGGCAGTAATAAGAAAAGCAAAGAAATGTAATATACAAAATAATCCTAATATTAAGCAAATAATGGTAATTATAAGATAACAAGAAACATGTAATGCAAGTTGGAATTGATACACCTTATATAATGATAATCAGGGGCTTGGATTAATGAAAATCTTAAATGTTCAAACAATTTAATTCACTAAACAACATCAAAACTTCATTTCTGTTATGAAAACTTGAGTGAACTAGATAAAGAGTGAATCAAGACTAAGGAGAAGAAGAAATACAAATTCTGTCGGGACTCGGTTCCAATTCCTCTCCACCAGAACTCGATTCAGATTCAGTTGCTGTAGCTATATCATCCAATTTTGAAATTTCGGTAGCAAAATTGAGAGTAAAAGTGTTGGTTTTGGTCTCGTTGGTTTTGCTTCTCCATCCAATTTGATGGAACTAGGAAAGCAGAAAATAATTGACGAAAAGTCAGCTTCATCTTGATTTTCATCTTCAAAGGAGTGTTTGGATTAGGGGTGCATCTAGTTCTTCTAGACATGATGGAATCTCTGGCAAAGATTGGAGTCGCTCGCAATCACTTGCGTCTAATAATTTCAAACTTAGCGGGAGCTCTGTTAATGACTGAGGCATATTGCGACCACACAAGGCAAGATTTTTCAACCGTGAACGTTGCTCGATACATGCCGGAAAACTCTCAAAGTTATTTGCTCTTAGATGTAACCATTCCAATGTGGATGTACAGCCAATCTCTTGCAGAACAGCCGTTAAAGCACAATGTCTCAAGTCTAGCGAATACAAAAAAGATAAACCCGATATCAACGATTAACGATGCAGTCTATGACACCAAACTTGATAATAAGGGTGGTAGTTGACTTATGGCTGATCCACTTGCACCGACGTACTCACGAGAGTTAAAATTGCCAATTTCATCTGGTTCAGAGCAACCCTCTAAGCCAGGCGTTTCAAGCCCTTCTACATTTTCACATGAAGATGGTAGCTGCTCTGTAATTGTTGTCCTGCCTACACTGATTTGATTTGAATGTTCCATTTTCTCCCATATATCTGGGAAACTCTCAAGGTTTAAGCACCCATAAACAGAAAGCCAAATCAAAGATGAGCATGCTTTAGCTTGATGCCGTTAATTTGTAATAATTCGCTGCCTTATTGAGTTATTATAATGAAGTTAGATTTTATACTGTGAAATGACGGTAAATTCTTTCACAGAAAGAATTGTCCACAGTAAGCCATGTTTATTCAAGCACGTGCATAAATCTAGCTAGCAACGCAAAAATATGATTCGAAGGAACTTGAAAGAAAAAGGCAAAAATGCTTAGTGGCCCATCAAAGACATATAAAAGACACTTCATTTCTCGTGTATGTGATTAATCTGATACCATTGTGGCAACAACATATGGATAATCTTCATAATCAGGCTAGCAAGCCAAAAGTAGGTTTTCAATTATTGTGGCGGATCAAGAACAACAATGCCTCTCTTTAAATGGATAATATCTTTGACAAAATGAGGTTGATATGCAGACAAAATAATTTAAAATATACAAGTCTAAAGATCCATTGAAACTATCTGCTTTATTCTTAGAGGTCATCACATTGATTAAGTATAATGGTGGTGGTGTTCGAAAATCACCTCTGAATCAGTTGTGTAGAGTGTTGGAACATTTCAAATCTTTTTCTTAGTCTTGTACTGTCTATTAACTGTTTTGTCATAAAACAGAGTTTTAAAAATCCAATATAAGGGTACTCATGTTGTTCTAGTTTGCTTAATTTTAAAATAAATTACGTTTTAAATCCAGCATCCAGAAACGAATTGTATATGCTCATATCAGTCATTGATAATGCTTATCTCTAGCAATTTAGTGCCGATTTTTGAAAAGTATAATAATTTCATTTTCACACTGCAGGAACTAAGAAAAAGCCTTCAATGGCGGGCTCTTCTCTTGACTCTTGCTTGTTTTTCTGCTCTTCAAACTTATAAATAGTGCCCACAGTTTGTCCTTAACTACATCAGCTACCTCTCACGATGTAGAAATACACCCAAACAAAAAACCATCAAGCCTTCAGCAAGTACCAAATTCTTAGACTCAAAAGTACATGTCTATGTGCCTAAGGCTGGAGAATGACCAAAAAACATGGTTCAAGTTAGTCGACTTTCCAGATTTTAAATAAAACAATAGATTAAACTAAATGCTGAACAACACAGATCAAGGCTAGTGTAAAGTTCAACAGAATATTAGATTCAAACCCTAATGGACTGGAGATTAAACTTTGGACCAACATAAGGAAGGAAATAAGCCAGCTCTCTTACTACAAGAAACATAAGAAAACACGAGGAGAACTGATTTTTTCTCTGCAAATTATCTTCGAATTTGGTTCCACTTACACCCTCTGATAAACTCAGAGAATTTTGAGCAAAAGTTGTGCTTTCTCTTGGAGGAGAATTCCCATTATATACTATGAATACAAGCTTATGTTTAGCCCTAAACATAACTAAACTACCATATACAGAACTATCTAAAATAGTCTACAGCCAGTATGTCCTAAATAAGGAAAGCATAAAAGATTTACAATCATAAAGATAGTTGTTACAGTTGTACAAGCATAAAATCTGTTAAGCATAGAATCTTCTATAGAATCTACTAACTCAAATTGATGCTGGTAAATCTACAAGCATCAATTTGCTAACAAGAAAGTTATGTCGCTGACGTGTCATGGGTTTGGTGAAGATATCCGCAATTTATAGAGTAGTAGAGATATGCGGGAGAGTGATAACTTGGCGGTCATAGGCCTCGCGAATAGAGTGGCAGTCAACCTCTATGTGTTTCGTGCGATCGTGGTAGACAGGGTTGGCTGTAATTTGGACGGCACTAGTGTTGTCAGCATGTAGGGAAGTAGGTTGATGTTGTGAGAAACCAAGTTCTGTTAAAAGACCACGCAGCCAAATGATCTCGGAGCATGCTGCAGACATCGTGTTCTGCCTCAGTGGATGATTTGGAACTGAGTCTTGCTTTTTGCATTTCCAAGAGATAAATGCATCACCAAGAAACATGCACCATCGCATAGTAGATTTTCTCGTGTCCGGGCAGCCAGCCCAATCTGCATCACTGTAGGCTTGTAGTTGGAGTGAAGAACCAGTAAGGAAGAATAAACCACGGCTAGGAGTGCCAAGAAATATCACCCAAATGCGAAGTTTGAACTCATCCGAACTTATCCAAAATATTCATCCGATCCGATTTATTTTGGATGGGATAGGATTTGAGATTTGGATTGGAATCGGATGGATTTTTTCCCAATCCAAATGTAAAGTTGCCCAGCCCTAATTTCTAAATCCTCCTATGAGGTTAGCTAATTACATATTGATTGCGATTATGGGATTTCTGGCTTCTTAGGGAGAAAAGGGAGAAAGAAATAGAAAATAAAAAAGAATTTACATGTAAAACTTTGGGCATAGTTTGATATGAATTTAGTTGAGGAAAACTTTAATTTCTCATTCGTGTTAGTATCAATGATCTGTCTATTACTTATTGGGGCCTTATAATGTAAATGTCGAATCAGGTTGCAACATTGATAGCGGGAATGGCAGTTGCTGCTGCTGCTTATGCTGGTAAGTATGGCATCACGGCCTGGCAGGCATTCAAGGCACGAATGCCGACGGCTAGAATGCGGAAATTTTTCGAAGGTGGTTTTCAGCCTGTCATGACAAGGAGGGAAGCGGCTATGATACTTGGAGTCAGGTACAATTGATATCCGCTTGTCAAATAATATATGTAAGTTTAATAGCATTAGTTGAAAATTTTGGTTGATTTGATGTTGTGATGTTAATGTAATGGAGGAGCTCACTCTTATTTGGGTGATCTTTCTCGTGTGGGAAGATAAGGGTTAACAGTTAACGTTTCATTTTATTTTCAGTTGGCTTTAAGTTAGTTTGAGGTACTTGGCTAGTTATGAAATGGACCTCATTTCAAATTAAAGCCTTGTTTGATTACCTAATAATCCTGAAATTCTGTGAGCCCTTTTATCATTTGACTTTAAGCTGTCGATGATTGTTTGGTTCTGTTAGTTTAGAACCAGAGGAAGTCGTAGGCTGATGTGTGAGTGTGAATATGAATCCTTGTTTCTCATTCAAATTTCAATATCTTACTGTAGCTACATCGGCAATGAGTTCTTCGTTTTAGATTTAGGACAGTGAACAATTTTGTGGTGAAGGTGCAAGTTAAACTCCCATTTGCTCAATATACTTCAAATTGTAAACCCGCTGTTGTTTACACTTCTGTTACTATTGTCAACACAATGATACAAACCCAATGCTTCTTTCCTGTTCATAGAATTTTGTACCTTTATGCTGCTTGTGTTCAATATAATTAAGCAAATTCTGCTGTTAAAAGTTTGTCATCCAAAAATTGTGATACAGCTTTAAAATTTCATCGTTCTCATGCTCTCTGAGTAGAAGAGCTGGCTGTGGTATTTACAAAGAATTGGGAGGATAAAAACGAAAAGAAAAAACCCTAGTAAATTTGTTGTGGGATATTGTTTTTCATTGGTAAAGCTGTATGCTACTGTTTTTCATTCACTGGATGAATTGGTAACGCTGTACGCCCTTTTGGTATCTCCTTCATGTGGAGTTTCACCCATTTCGGTTGGGTTTTCTGCTCAAGAGGACCTTGAGGGCTTCCAAAAGATTTTTCCATAATCATTTTTTATCATCACTTTCTTTTTTAGCTTGAGAAGCATAGTTTTTATATCATCTTAAAATCTGTAATTGTTGCATACCTTACCTATATGTGTTGATAAATTCTAATGAAATGTTGGATACAATTAAATTAAGGAAAAAAATAAATTATCTATTTTTTTTCAAACTCAAATACAATTAAATATATCTCCAATTAAAGTGAATGACTTATTCTACACCACCGACTAATAAAAAGTGCAATCTCTTAATCCACGTTTTGAGTCTCTATCAACTCTGATAGTGACAATGATGGTAAAGTGGATGTGAAGGTGAAGGGTAAATGAAAGTAATACAATATTACTTAGAATTTATATGATTTCATTAAATTTGGGTTTAATCGGGTTTTACATCTCGAGACAATAAAATGATGATTTTAGAAACATTGGAGACATTCTTATATAAAAATTAGATAAAACAATTTACTCAGTATGTTTCTTGACTCTTTCTAAACAATTCATTATCTCTCCTTACACTAGACTTAAGCCAAAAAAATAATAATAATAAAGAAGTTCCTTCTCCTTACACTAGACTTAAGCCAAAAAAAAAAATAATAATAAAGAAGTTCCTTCTTTATTTACAATTGTTTACTTTATTTACTTGGCCTATTCAATGTTCCCGACAAATAATGTATATATGCATCTCAAAATTGATCACAAAACTAAAATAGGAATCAATTCCAAATGCTAATACAAATTAACATCAAACAACCTAAAGCGATTTCTTTCATGGCTATCACTTTGTGTGCAGGTCAAAATAAAAAACAACCAATCAATAATAAGATAGAGAGTAAAGGCTATTGCCTTGTGCAGTCAAGAAAACTGAAAGAGTGGAAGAGGAAAGGGATTCAATATTTGGGAAATTCGACGTAATTAATTAGCCTCATTCATATCATGTGATTCTTACTAAGCGAATAATAAATTTTCACAATTTTCAAAATATTTTATTGAATAAACTACACTCATCATTCATCTGTGGGTATCATATTACTTTTGTGGAAAAAAAAATTGAGATGATTTTTCCATTGCTCAAGAAACAATTATAATGCAACTGTTACAGGGGCGTAGTTTCAATGCCATGATTTATGATATGTTTTTTATGAAAGATCTATGTATAAAAAAAAAAGAAAAAAATGCAACAAATGAATGACTAATTAAAACAAAGAAAAAAACAAGCACAAATGCAGTAAATTCGTTTTGTCTTTCTCGCAAATGATTTTATAGGCGTTATATTCTAGGAGCCTATGTATTTTATTACAGTTATTACTTTGATCATAAAGGGCTATGATTGTGTCTAGAATAATTAAATAGAAATAAGATTGTGAAGTGCATTGTACGGATCAATTCAGATAATATAATACTACTGAAAAATATATATCAATTGATGCGTTAGTAATTAAAAATTAATCAGCATCTTCTCTATTTGCAATCAGCAATGACAAAATTACAAATTACAAATATGTGCTTGACATAGTCTTATTCAACTGCAACTTCCTTTCATTCTTCTTCTTCTTCTTCTTTTTTTTTTTTTTTTTTTTTTAGAGGGCAACTTCCTTTAATTGTAAATTGGGAACTTTTTGGCCCTTTCAACTTAACCTTACTGAACATCTTCGATCCTTCACTAAATTCAAGTTTTTCCAGTCTCCTTACCCATGTCAAAAAGACTAAAACACCCTTCAGGCATCAAAATTTCCCAATAAGACATGAAGATGAAAAGAATTTACATGCTATATTGATGGTATGTAAGACAGTACAATTGCAGGAAGAAGAGGATGAAGTCATGAAACAGAGAAGAATGAAATTGATAGACATGGAAATAGTAATATATATGTGTCAAGTGCCGACAGCTTTCTTGTTTGCTTTGCTTCGGGTTTCCATGTAGAACTTCTTTCAACAGACCATAAAAAATACAATATCAACCGAACAATATTGTATTATGCAATATCTTTTTTCTTTCTTCGGGTGAGACTAATTAATTTAACTTCAACTTTTTATAAAAAGGTTTTGGTATAGTCTTTTTTTTTTTAATTTTAAATATCTACCATTAGATTATACAAAAGTAATGGATGAGAATTTATGTCAATATTTAAAATAAAAAAAATTAAATTAGAATAACTTGTCCTTCTGAAATATTTTTTAAATAAATTATTCAGTCTAATATGACAGCTGAAATTTGTACAAGGTAATCTCAAAATTAAACGAATCTAAAATCTAAAAATAACTTTCAAAATGCCCAAGCAAATACTAATGAAAATCATTGATTAAGAATAATATATTATGTGGTAGAAGTTTTCTTTTGATCAATCTTCTTTCTACCCATTGATTTTTCTATGACTTTCCGGTTTCATTTCTTGAATTTCCATGGATTAACTTTCGATAAATCATAAAATAAACTAAGGAATCATTTTCTCGAAACAGCTATTATTTTAATAAAGGGGCGGACCATCTAGAATAGTAAATATAATTTTGTTTAATTAATAAGTTGAAAAAACCATCAAGAGAAATTATAATATTTATGAGCTTGACACGAACCCTTTACTAATTCTAAAAAGGGAGTTTTTTAATAAGAACTGTGATTGGATTATCAGGTCTTTACTATTTGAATATGAATAGAAAATAAAATCAGTCTTTACAATTTAAATATGCATAGAAAAACAAAATCAGTCACAGTCGATGAAAAAAAAAAAAAAACTTTACCCCCTGGCCCTATAGGAAAAGTTGAGGCATTATTTGGGCACCAAATGGTGGGTCTAAGATGGGACCAACCATAATCAATCCCAGGATTTAGTATGGTTACCAAACAGCTAGTGTTATTTTGTGTTTGGTGGAAGAGATTGAATATTTAGTTTTTAACTTAACCATTCAACTAATTAGAAAATAAATAAAATTAAATGAAATGCTTGGATATTGATTTAATATTAATATCGGGGATATAAATTAATTATAATATAGTTGATTACATAAAATCAATTAAATTAATAATTACACATGAACATAGATGTATACGTTGGAGAAAAATCAGTTTTTTAATTTTTAATAAAACTTTTTAGGACCGGTCTCATACAATATATAAGAATTTGTAATTTAGAAATCGTACCTTGAAAATCTGAGAAGATGAACAATCTTTGTTTTTTCTGCTAAAGTGAAACTAGGCTCCCAAATCACGATCCGTCACTACCATGCCCGTTAAATCACGATTTGTCACCACCACGCTTATTAGAACACGAATTGTTACCAATGATCTTTCAGGTTATGACTCAGGTTTAATCTACATTTGACGTATGGGCGCCTTTATCACTACCAATAGCAACTAGTAGGAGAAAAATTTTCTCTCAAGATTAGAGAGAAAAATTTTCTCTCAAGATTAGAGAGAAAAAGTCTTTTTCTCTGATCTGTATAAATGTGGCCTCACACTCTTTTGAGAGAAAATAAGTTTTTTTATATCTCTATCTAGTGGAAACACTAGATACCATATTTTCTATTTTTTAATTCTATTAAATCAAATTTGATTTAAATTAAAAAATAAAAAACAAAAGTAACGTTACTTATTCTTGTGTTCTAGGGGCCCACCTTGTAAAATAACACAAGGCCCCTTACACATAAGCATATTACATGGAGCCTCCCACTAAATAATATATTTAGGCTTTTAATCCAAATAACTAGTTATCTTACTTATTAATCCAATAGCGGCACAGTCAATTAAATAAGCTAACCCGAAGATCATTTGAGAACATACAATAGTGGTTGCAATAATTAGACCTGTAATTAAACTAGCCAAGTTATTTAATTCCAAATCTACTCCACTAAAATACTGGAACTGACCTCCATAATTACATGCTCAAATAATAATTCGTCCCAAACCACATAGATTTCTTTACTGCACAATCCTTTGTACCACATCATTAATTATATTGATATCTCAACTGTCCAATTAATTTAATTACATCTTGTTCCTTGATACTTACGAGTTTTCTCTAATGGTCATTTTCAACATACTAAATATGTTAGATACACTCTGGTCAGAGAATTCTATGATCAAGTGTCGAAAACCCATCAAGAGTGTGTTGTACAAATTCTATATTGTTAATCTATAACTCCAATACTCATAATTGCTCCCACCAAGATACCGGGTAATCTTGACTATAAGTATGTGTCGTGCTCATTGGTAACTCAAATGGAATAACAATTATAATCATGAAATCATAATTAACTCAAGATTAAGATTACAGTAAAATCAATGCCTATGAGATTTAATAAGTCTGACGGTTATTACAAAGTTAATTAAATCTCATATGTGATCCTGTTCAATGTGGTCGTACTACATTAATAAATTCATACATGATTAAGACAAATTATTCAATGAATTCATTACAATCTATACCTAAATAAAGTGACCAACTTTATTTATCAACTGCGAACTAAATTTATTTAATTATAAGATAACTTGTATTTATGTCTTCTGTGAATCCACATAGTGATCGCATAAATACATATAATATGATTAAATGGACTTTAATCAAAATATTAATGCAATTAAGATATTTGAATAAAATACCTCATTTATCTTATTAATCAGAAAAATTATTTATTACAATTAAATAAACATATATGCTTTTAAAGAGCATATTTTCCCAACAGTATACGACTCCAAAGTGCTCACAACATTTTTCTCACCGAACTTTTCTCTGAATTTCCCGTATCTAACTCCTTTGTTTGCGTTTTTTGAAATTTCTCGAAACTTTTCTATTTAAGATATTATACAATTGTTTTTTGGATGAGGCTAATTTAATTTAAATTAGAAAATCTTATCCTTTTTTTAATATTATTTAAACAAAATTTGTCTATCTTTCATTTTATTAGTCTACTTTCTGCCCATTAATAAAGACTTTTCGATTTCCTTTTTCCTTGAGGTTTTCATTGACTACCTTTCAATAAACCATAAAAATTACCGAGTCATTTATTGAATAGTCATATGACCATATTTCAAAATATCAACTATAAATTGCTTTTAAATATTTAATTAATAGTTGAAGAATTGTGATCACTGTGGACATCTACATAAAAATTATATTGCAATGCAGTTAAAAGATAAAAATAAAATAAAATAATACAAACATACACCCATAGGTTAAAAAAAAAAACACGAACCAATACACTAAAACGTTTTAGCTGTTGTTAGTTTTTAGTTTCATCACTTAAGTCCCATGTGCATAAGTCACGTGACTGAGGTAAAAAAGAGATTGTCACATTAAAGTTCGAAGTGCGGAGAGGGGTAATTAAGAATCTCCCATTGCATTGTCAAACCAAAAAGACACTTGTAAAAGAAGAAGAAGTTGTCCGTTTGAATTTATTTGTACATCCAACATTTCTCATATCCTGAGAGCCTTTCCGTATCAAATTAAAATAGTAATAGCAAAATCGTAGTGCACGTTCAATTAAATAACAAATAATCTAAGAAGCAAAGAGAGGATTGCAAGTTCACAACACCATTATAAAGGATTCAAAATAAAACAGAATTCCCACACGAAAACATCAATGTAGAGATATTAACAATCCGAATTGGACACAAGAAAAACTCTTCAATGGATTGCTTGCCTTCCCAATGCTATATACTGTGCAAACTGCGCACTGGCCAAGAAAATGTTTTCAATTTAGTGTATTTTCAAAATGCTTATTTTCTCAGAATATAAATAAAAAATAAAAAAAAAATAATTCAATATGAAACAGCCCTCATATATGTCTTGGCTCCTAAACATCTTGGAGGTTTCTTACATGTTTCACCAGCATGATTAAAATCAAAGAAGAAAGCGAGACATAATGTCTCTAACATAATAAAATTACAAAAATTTCAAGAAAAAAAAAGTTAAAACATGTAATCTTCAGGAGCATATAATAAAAGAACACTTCCACAAATGACTACAATTTCATGCAGTAGAGATTGAAGAGTTGAATTCCACTTATAGACACAGACCTTTCGCTTTGTCTAATGTGAATAATGAAAACAACAACAGAGGATTAACTGATGCTCTGACTTATTAGCAGATTGCAATGAATTATCAACTGATGCTTTGACTAATTAGTTCTGGAGCTAATTTAAATAAAATAAGGTATTTTCAAAAGCAAAATGGAATACATAGATAAAACATCATCTTAAACAAATCACAATCTAGAATTAGAGCATTTTCGACATACCTAAGGAAAAAGAATATGTGAAAACGGGTGACTCATTTGTTAAGGCATGTTGATTTGATCAGCTCTGAAAATTCTCTTGGGACTCGGTTCCAATTCCTCTTCATCAGAAGTTCCACTTGCGCTTGCCAAATCATCCAATTTCCAAACTTCGGTAGCAAAATTGAGAGTAAAAGTGTTGGCTTTGGTCTCGCTGGGATTTACATATACTGGACATACTCCGTAACGCTTTATCCGGTGACGCTTTTGGTTACACTCAGCGAAGAACTTAAATGAGGCAGTTGTATGATGGTAGCCATCAGGAAACCCAACATTCGAGCAAGGTTTAAAACCAAGTATGACATGATCTGAATCAATGGAGTATTTAAAATAGGGCAAATAGAAACCCAGATCAACATGTTTGGTTTTAGAGAGAGTCTTTATTTCTAAGTCGAGTTGACAGCTGACGTAAAAATCACTCAAACAATCACAATGAAGTTGCTTAAAATCAAGAACAGCACATAAAGCAAACCCGATTAAGTTTCTGCAAAAAGAGTGCGGTGGCAGTTGAATACATATCGAAGATCCTGAACTTTGATTGCTGAACCAGTCAGGAATTTCGCTCCCAGGTAAAACAATTATGGGTCCATCGACTTCAGAAAGTTTCTGTGAAATGTCATTTTAAAAAAGAAAGTTGTAAAATGAAAACCATGATTTCAGATTTAACAAAGAGGGACAGAGTAAAAAAGAGAGGGAATTTGATACCTCCTCGTTTGTCTTTTCATGGCCCAGTCTTAGTGATGCAATTGCCATATGCCGAATTCTTAGTCGTGAATCGGCCAAAATCTTGTTGTTTGCTTTTCCATTCAGTTCCAAGCAGTTAGTAAACTCGAAATAAATTGTCGACGTCTTATATCTCCATTTGATACTTCGGTCAGGAGAGTGTTTGGATAGCTTTTCGAGTACAGATGCATCTAGTTCTTGTAGACATGACGGAATCTCTGGCAAAGATTGAAGCCCCTTGCAGTTCCTTGCTTTTAGTGATTCTAGACACAATGGAAGTTCTGGTAATGACCGAAGTGTGTTACAATCCCTCAAGTCAAGATATTTTAGACACAATGGAAGTTCTGGTAATGACTGAAGCATCTTACAATCCTTCAAGTACAGAGAACTCAGCTGCGACAATTGCTTGATACTTGCAGGTAAACTCTCAAAGTTATTTCCACTTAGATTTAATGTTGTCAGTGAGGATAGACAGGCAATATCTTGTGGAATTTCCGCTACAGCGCAGTCAGTTATATATAGAAATTTCAAAGAAGATAAACCCGATAATAATAATCGAGGCAATGATACCAAACGCCTGCATCTACAGAAAAAAAGCATTCTAAGTACATTTGAATCTGCAACAGAGGATGGTAGTTGACTAATAGCTGACCCTACTGCTGCGATGAAATCCAAAGATTTTAAATTGCCAATGTTATCCGGCAACTTATCAAGTTTAGAACAACCACTTACGGTCAAGAATTCAAGCCCCAGTAGATTTTCAAATGAAGATGGCAGCTCTGTGATTGCCGTCCTTTCTAAATAGATGCGTTTTAAATGTTCCATTTCCTCCAAGATTTCTGGGAAACGCTCAAGGTTTAAGCAGTCATCAAGACAAAGCTTAACCAAAGATTTCAATTTACAAAACCTAGTTGAAATCCTCTTCAGCCGTTTGCAATCCCTCAAATCCAACTCTACAAGATCAGTTAGGCACTCTATTGATGATGGAACTTCTTCTATTGCAGACTGGCTTAAGTATAGCCGTGTAATTTTCCCAGAAATCTGTGGAAACTCTATGAGATTAACACAAGAGGAGAAATTAATAGTTACTGGACAAACAAAATGAAGATTGCTTGGAAAGGACCTAAGACTTTTGCAGCCCTTAAAATCCAACATACTGAGATACTTGAAATTTTGGATGGATGCAGGAACGTGAACCAAGTTTGTACAGTTTGAAAGATATATTCTCTCAAGATTTGGGATTTCTGATAGGTCTGGTATCCTAATGAGATGTTCGGAATGACTGAGGTCAATAGATTTTAACTTGAAAGCTTTCTGTAATAAAAGATATACAAAGACTATGTTAATTAAAAAGCAAAATTGAAATCAACAATTAATTATATGCATATTTAAAGAAAGAAAATTTGATGTTTTAGTATTAGTACAAAACTTACCTTTTTCCCTTCCCAAATTTGCTCGACCTTACTAAAACGTAAACTCAGTTCTACAATGTTCTTTGGCTTGAAATTAGATGGCAGTGTTCTTAATGGATATTTATACCAGTGAAGATACCTCAAGTTTTTTGGAAGATAATCTATGCCATCTGGAAGCTGCACTTTAGAGTCTTCAAGCTTCTCTTCAATGATCATACCTAGAAACTTGGGTACATAAAATTTGAGCATTCTCAAATTAGACATATTGGTGAAGGCTCTTGAGTCTAAATTGATGCCTTCTATTTTGGACAAATCCATAAATATACCTTCAATTGCATCGGTCCCCTTATAAAGAAAAACAAAGAATGAGTAAGCCTAAAACCCAAAAGAAACATTCATAAACTTAATTAACTAAGAGCTCCTTAAACAAAAACAAATTTTGCAATCTTTGATTTTATTTTTTTAATATATTAAATATCTATATGTGAGAAAAGAAAATTTTAGGGACCATCGCAAAATTAACTAACCAAAAAAAAAAACTCTGAACACTGTTTAAAATTTCAAAAATTTCTCTAATTTAAAAATCTGTTATCTTGATATCTAGAAGTTGAGAAGATAGAGCCTATTTGATTGGTATAAGATTTCGATATTTTTTTTTTTTGTCAATAGAATCCAAAATGTTAGTTCAAAATTAGGGAAAAAAATGAAAGTCACTTTTTTTTTTAGCTAAAAAAAGTGACATTTGAGCTAGAAACAAATTAAGGTACATTTGAGCTAAAAAAAGTGATTGGAGGTAGAACCAGGTGGGCCAATCAGTCCATTTTATTAACAAATGTCGCTTAAAAAAATAAAATTATACTCTAAACACACTTACATTTTTGAAAAAAAATATAATTTTATTGAAGTAGAACCAGGGGGGCCAATCCTCATAGCACTCACTTTGTTTTGACACTCTTTACAAAATTTGAAAAAATAAAAAAACTATACTCTTCACACACTTATTCAACATCCCAAAATTGATAAAATGTGGAGTTTTCTCTAAAAATTTAAAATTTGAGACTTGTTCTCTTGACACCATCAGTCATTAATTTTACCTAATTATGGTTTTTATGATTTTGGTTGTTTTGTTCATAAAAATGCTTTTACTAAAGGATGTTCTGGTAATAATGAAATTTATATAAAAAAAAAACATGGGTGTGCTGGTATGGTTGGAAAAATATGAGTGCATAACTCCAAACAAATAAAAGACAAAAAAAAAAAATGGAGGATTCTTACCTTATTATGCTTTAGTACGCGGCAGATTTCCTTAGGATCCCACAACCTGCTGCGTTTGCCTGGCTCTTTCTCAGATTCTTGGCGAACAATCTGTCGCCCCATTTCTTGCAATAAATCATGCATTTGCAAGCAGTTATGTGATATTGTTATAAGTGACTTATCAATAAGTACACCCAAAGCATAAGACTCAGAATCATCAAGTATCCTCATCACAATATCTTTATCCTCTCCCTCAAAGAAACACGCAATATCTAGAAACATACTCTTCTCCCTGGGAATTAATTCATTAAAACTAATCTTTAATATATCATAAATATCATGAATTTCAGATTCACAAATCCGATTTAAGTCATCCAATACATTTTCCCAATGGCTTTTCCTCTTGAGGCACAGGGAGGAACCCAACACTTTAAGAACTAATGGATTGCTTGTGGCATACCATACAACCCTCCGTGAGTGCCAGTTGAGATCTTCAGGACAATGATTTTCTTCAAAAGCGAAGTTACAAAATAGCTCGAAAGCCTCATCAAATTCCAATCCATTAACCCCATATATTTTCTCCTCCTCCACCCCAAATTTTTCGAGGACTCCTTTATCCCTAGTGGTTACAACAATTCTACTTCCTGGACCATATTGATCAAGCCCTCCAATCAAACCCTCTAATTGTCCAACTTTATTCACATCATCAAGTACGATCAACACCTTCATGCGTCGGACCCTCTCTTTCGTAAATTGTGGAATATTGGGACCCGCTACTTCAAGCTTTTCACTTAATATTGTTGAAAGCATTTGCTTTTGTAGATGTTCTAATCCACCTCCTGTTTCTGAATTTCTCCTAACATCTGACATAAAGCACCTACCTTCAAACTCACTGGAGAATTGATTGAAAATAGCTGTGGCAAGGGTGGTTTTGCCTATACCACCCATTCCCCAAATTCCAACAATTTGGACAGTATCCGACAAATCCATACACAGAAATGGTTTAATCTGCTCAATTCGTGAATTTAATCCAACTAGGCCATTGGATGAGTCTGTTGAGACTGTTATTTTTTCCAACTTCTTCAAAATATCTTCGACAATCTTGTTTACAAGTTGGGCATCATGCCTAATATATAGGTGCAAAGATGCAAAAGCAATTGAGTCAATTCGGGTCAAAACACAAACGGAGAAATGATGAACGAGAAATGAGAGTTACCTGAATTTCGTTGATTCGTGGCCAGCTAGATGGGATGTTTCTCTCAGTGCATCCCTCCACTTCTGAACGATTTCTGGTTTCTCTTTGAACTGTTGTTCGAGCTTATCAAAACCGTCCCCAAAAATTCCAGTTTGATGTCGCACATCGGACGGACTTACGTTATAGAAAACTGGAATAACGATTTGGCCGTTTGTGTTCTTGCATTCTAGAATCTTGACAAGTTCATTTAGGCACCATTTTGAAGAAGCGTAGTCCTTTGAGAAAATGATCAACGAGATTTTTGAACCTTGTATTGCGTTCAAAAGGACAGGTGAAATCGCATCTCCTTGCCTAAGCTCTTCATCATCAATAAATGTTCTGATTTTCTTTCTTTCAAACAATGAATCATAGAGATGGCAAGTAAAGCTCACGCGAGTGTCCACCCCTCTGAAACTGAGGAAGACATCGTAATTGCAAGATGATGAAGAAGAAGCCATAAAGATTTTAGAAATTAATTTGGTGACAGAGACAGAGAATTAATCTCGAGAGTCGACAGAGGAGATGTAAGAACGAAATAGATAAAATTCCAATAGTACGTAGATGTATGATTGAAAATGTGTGAAGTAAGTAAATAATTGAATGCCTGGAGCTTGCTTTCTTTCTTTTATTCTGGAAATTTCTTGGGGCTTTCGTATACATGGTTCATCAAGTAGAGAAACGGAATCATGATACTGGATAGTTGCAGGCAGAAAAGACAAGCATTGATTAATATTAAAATTTGATGCAACCAATAATCGGAGGAAATTAATGATGATAGTTCTGACGAACAGCTGGAAAATAATGACCACTTTTTGTCTGTTCTTGAGAATTATGAGAAAATTGACTACAACCGTAATTTTAACGTTGTCAGTTATTTAAAAAAGGGCATTAAATTATTTGCCGGCTGCAAGTATTGTAAGAGACATTATCACCGACTATATTAGTTCTTATTATACTTCTTTTGTTAAGTTATGCCTTAATCTTTTTCCTTTCTGTTGTATTTATTTCTTTCGATTGGAGGTTTTGTTTTATATCCCCTCCACATGTCTTTTTCATTATTTGTTTTAAATGACAGGCAGGGAGTCCCGCCTAACCCCCACCAATAGAATGGTATTCTGCTTTTTATAATTCTCTGTCACTGCTCTTAACTTTTCATATTTTATACAATTTCTCCGGTGAGGAACTTCCAAATTCCAATGTCACCACCTCACTTTCTGCGTTGTATTGAAATAATATTATAATCTGGGTAAAAAT
Organism: Citrus x clementina; assembly: GCF_000493195.1. Taxonomy (NCBI): domain Eukaryota; kingdom Viridiplantae; phylum Streptophyta; class Magnoliopsida; order Sapindales; family Rutaceae; genus Citrus; species Citrus x clementina. The sequence continues at coordinate 28,513,544 of NW_006262339.1, read as the reverse complement.
TTTAAATTTGTAATGAGACGGATGGCTTTCCACCATGTACTTAAATAATAATAATAATTAGTTCTGTTAGTGATGCTCAAATTTGTAGCACCGGCAGTTTTTAAGCCCAACGAGAGAATTTGTCTTGAAAAGTTGAGGGCAAAAACTTTGAGAAAGTTAAGTCTTGAAATTTTAGTTTTTTTTTTCTAATTGCCCCTACTCATTAATAGGTATGAATAGATAAGAGAATTAAAAAAAAAACCTCAAATTTAGAGCATAAATACACATATCCTCCTAAATGACTAATTTTTTAAGTAATTTACATTCTAAAAACTGTTTTCAACACTCACTTATTTGAAATACTCATTAGTAAAATTTAATTTTGAAATGCCAAATCAATCCTTCATTAAACTCATTTCATTAAATATTTTGGTTCTTTTTACACCCACACAAAAATAATCCAAAGAATCCAATATGTTAAATATTTTCTTTTTTGATTATCACTTTTTTCTTTATTATTTCTTGTTTAATCTATCTTATTCTTATCGTCATGTGTGTGTGATACAATATTGCTAGAATTAGCTGAAATTTTGACACCAACTTTTGATCAGTGTCATTTATTACTCTTTGCAATTTGTTCAGAACTTTCAAGCCAAAGCTCTCTCTCTCTCTCTCTCTCTCTCTCTCTCTCTCTCTCGCTCTCTCTCTCTTGTTTTGTTTTGTTTTGTTTTGTTTTTAATTTTCCAAGCAGCAACATGCTTTCTGTTGTTAGTCCCAATTAATGTGTTGATTTTCCATGAATGAATATTTATCAAAAGTGAGAAATTTCTAGTGTAGATTGGATTTGGCATTACAAGAAGATAATTTTAAGGTTTAAGAGATAAGGTAAAGGGTGTTTAATGGTGTATAAAATGATAAACATTACATTAACTAAAATTATATTGTCCTTAAGAGTAAATTATAGTGAAGGTAAATTACAGTAAAATTATTTTAATAATATAAAATTTCATTAAAATATGAGTATTTAAACTAAAATTTACAGTGGTAATAACATCCCATATGAATCCAATGCTGAGTTAAATTGTTTAGCTTAACTCTTTATAATTTTCTACCACACGTATATGTATAACAACATACGGTTAATATTAAATTAAATGTTAAAATTCGCCTATGGCCTCAATGGATAACTCCATTAAGAGGAATTCGCAAACCAGGTAAAAGTCCATTTAGTCCATGTATTTTAAAAAATACCTCGAAACATCCCTACCGTTAAAGTATTGATACCCCTACAGTTACTTTTTATTTTTTTTTGGCTTACTTTTACAATATTACCCTTTTATAATAATTTTTTTGTTTGGACATTAATAAAACGAAAATAATTCAATTACCAATTTAACCCTAAAAGATAAAAAATTATATTAATTTTTTATAAGCACCATTTGCACATTTGATAGTTTGCATACAATTTTTGACAATTAAAAATTAATATAATTTTTTTAGGGTAATTTAATGGTACAATTCTCACAATTGAGGAGGTACGACATGTGAAAGGCCCAAAGAAGAATCTATTGTCTCTTGGATAAATAGACAGTCATGGGTGCAAAACTCATGTTGAAAATGGGATTATGAAGATTGTTAAAGTCGAGCTTGTATTGATGAAGGAAGAAAAGATCGATGCTAATTAATTCATGCTTAAAGGAGAAACACTACAGGAGGCTGATGCTTCTGTCACATCAAATAGAGAAGAGTCAATGATGATGTGGCATCTCAAACTTGGCCACATGTCAGAACAAGGTTTGAAGATTCTCTCTGAGCGAAAATTGCTTCCAGGGCTCAAATCGATAAGCTTACCATTTTGTGAGCATTGTGTTACAGGTAAACAATATAGATTAAAATTCAGTAGATCTATTGCTAGAAGTAAATGCATTCTAGACTTAGTTCACTCTGATGTTTGGGAATCACCAGACATATCCATGGGAGGTGCAAAGTACATCGTGACTTTCATTGATGATTATTCCAAGAGATGTTGGGTGTATCCAATTAAGAAAAAGTCAGATGTATTTCCAATGTTTAAAGAATACCAAACGTGGGTGGAACTTGAATCTGACAAAAAGATCAAGTGCATGAGGACAGATAATGATGGAGAGTATATAGACGGTGAGTTTCTTGCTTTCTGTAAGTAAGAAAATATTCAAAGGCAGTTTATGGTAGCATACACTGCTCAACAAAATGGAGTGGCAGAGCGGATGGACATGATTCTTACAAAAAATATAAGAGCTATGTTGAGGACTGCTGGTCTACTCAATTCATTCTGAGCAGAAGCAGCCAAAACTGCCTGTTATATAGTAAATCGGCTACCATCCACAGCAATTGGGCTAAAGACAGTGATGGAGATGTGGACTGGAAAGCCAGTTGGTTACTCCTACCTACATGCATTTGGATGCCCTATGTACGTGATGTACAATACCTAAGAAAGAACAAAGTTAGATCCAAAATCTAAGAGGTGTATCTTCTTGGGTTATGCTGATGGAGTAAAGGGGTATCGTCTGTGGGACTCCACTGCCCACAAGATCGTCATCAGCAGAGATGTTATCTTTATAGAAGATCAATTTCAAAAAGAGATGAGGATGATAGCACTGTAAAAGAAAAGTCAGAGACTGTACCGGTAGATGTGAAAATAATATGGAAAAAGAAGATTCAGATTCTTCTGAAGCAGCACCAGAGCACGAGGAACAAGAATCAGTCGAGTCTGAGGCTCCAGAAATTTGTCAGTTAACTCGCGAGAGAAGACTGCCAGCGTGTCACTCAGAGTATGTCACAGAGATTAATGTTGCATACTGTCTTCTAACAGAGGATATAGAGCTATCAACTTTCCATGAAACTTTAAACAACTCAGATGTTGCTTTGTGGATGACAGCAATGCAGGAAGAAATTGAACCTGTACATAAGAAGAAGACATTGTGAACTTGTACCACAACCACATAGAAGAAAAGTCATTAGTAACAAATGGTCTATAAGATCAAACGTGATAACAATGACCAAGTGGAGCCGTATCGTGCAATATTAGTGGTCAAAAGATATGCTCAGAAATAGTGTATTGACTTCAATGAGATATTTTTTCCAGTGGTTCGACTCATAACTATTGTGTAAATTTTATTGAACTCGCAAGTGCACGAATCTATTGTAGAATTGATTAATGATGACGAGTGTCAATCCCACGAGGAGGTGGATTTTAATTATATGTAGAATTAATTTTGTATGAGGGTGGTTGGATTTGTGGTGGAAGTGATTTAAATTATCCTAAAATTTGAATTAAAATGGCGAGAAGAAATTGAAGAGAAATTTATTGAAATGACGTACTTAGGTATCTGGATCCGTATCAACATGCACCATGAGCTAAATATTCCTTATTAATGTCAATTAAATCATGAGGGGCGTTTCCACACCTCATGAACCACGCTCTAATTAATATGGTGATAAGGACTTATCGTACCAAATAACAATAACCTTGTACTAGGGAGCCGGTGAAACTAAGACAGTATCTAGACAAGATTATTATTATTTGTCGACGAAAAGTCAAAACATCAACAAAAACTAGAGGGGAATAGAAAATAAATTTACCAAATAAAGCCCATGACACATGTTGAGACTTCACATTCAACCCAAGCTTGAAAGAAAATTAGCTACTCATAATTGAACTAGGGGCAAAATAGGAATTTATTAAAATATGTAGAGAATATAAGATGGAGAAGGAATTACAGAAAATAAAGCCCAAAAATGGATTCAGAGATGCCAAATTAGGGGGGAAAGGTCCTCTTTTTATAGATGCATTAAGTAAATCATGGTCATCGGATTAAGAACAGTTTGGACGCTCAGGATTGCGCCACGTCATCAGTCAACAGTACACGGTTTGAACAGTGACACAGTTTGACCACATGATTTGAACAGTCAACTAGTTTGAATAATGACGTGATTTGGTTGAAAATAATCCTATGTAATGTATGTACCATACGCGAGATTTTTAGTCCACTAATATGCTGCCACGTCATCGATCAATAGTACATAAGAATTTTAGTCCAACAGGATCATGACACCTCATCAGTTAATGCTACATTATCGGTCAATGCCACGTCATCGTTCCATCTATATAAACAGTGTCGTGAACAGTAACGTAGGCAATACCGTACATATGAACAGTGACATTTTTTCTTTTATACTCCTCCTAAGGTTTTCAACTGTCCTGAGTTCAAAAGTGATGTCCGTTTTACCGTCTAATTTATCATTCATTGTGAAATGACCATGATGCCCCTAAAATACATAAAATACTTAATTAAAATAAAACATGTAATTAAATCACAAGAAGGTTAAATACATAAAAATAAGGGTGTTAGTAAGACTTGAAATGTAAAATGACAATTTTCTCCTTTATAAATATACATTTTCTAACACTCAACACACCCCCCAACCAGCTTATTGCTAGTCCCTAGCAAATAAAGTGAAAACAAAATTCAAATCCAAAATGATTTTTTTTTTAACAATGATGTTTATTCAATCAGACAAACGATAGTAATCAAATAAAAGTATAAGCATTATCTCCAGTCTAAAAAAACGTCACACTCACATCAACTATCCACATGAATCAGCCCAGTAGACTTTGTCACAGCTACTTTCAAGAATGACATGTTAAACCCCAAAATCTCACTAGAAATAGTGACACTCTTACAAAGAAATTAAACCTAATAAAAATAGTCACTCCAATGAATGGTAATTGAGAGAAAATAATAAAGAAGTGATATCACATGCTCTCACCAAGATGAAAGAAATATGCCCTCTGCTTAGAAAAAATACGATCTCAAGTCAAATAAAAATACTAGTCAACCCAATTTATTTATTTATTATTTTATTTTTTTTATGCACCACGACAACGTTTTAGCCCATATAACTAGCTTCTACTTCCGACTATAGTTCCCTAAAATCAAGAAGGACTTTTATTAGGACGTAACGTAGATTAGGAACATGGCTAGCAAAGGAGGGGAAATAAGAAAAACAAAGTGTATGTTTGAGAAAAATGCAGAGATATTTTTATTTATTTTTTTTTGAAAGTTGCAAGGTGGATTTCACCTTTTTTTTAACAACAATTTTTTTAATTTTTTTAATTTTTTCTTTTGTTTGGCACAACTTCACTGAACAAAATAATTATTTACATTTTTCTCAAACATAAATAGGTGATGAAGCTTGTAAGATATTGGGTAATACTCCAAATCGGAGTGGGTCAAGATGATAAGTTTGACAAAGAAAAGTTTTTTTTTTAAAGGCTCAAATGAGTTACCTATAGATATTTCACAAAAGGGAGGCTAGCTTAAATCGATGAGCAGTGTTGGTGTGACTATAGAGTTTCTTCAAATGATTCCACATTCTTGTTGCAGTCTTGAAGGGTCGAAGATTCAATATGATTTTGGATTCCACAGATCCTAGAATCTATGCCATGATTTGAGCATCCTTGACTTCCCACTTAGCGTGCCCATCCTGGTCTATGTCTTTGTCAGGGGTAGGTTTTTTGCCATCAACATGTCCCCGTAGATCTTTGCCTTTGACAAATATCTTAAAATGAAATGCACAGGCTGAGTAGTTTGTGCCATTAAAACGGATTAAAAAAGCATCACACTTGTCTGAAGACATGAGGCTGAGATAACTTGAATAACTAAGAACAAAGGGAATGAACTAGGAAAAAGAGAATTCAGAACTAAGGCTCTGATACCATGATAAACTCAGAGAATTTTGAGCAAAAGTTATGTTTTCTCTTGGAGGAGAATTCTCATTATATACTATGAATACAAGCTTATGTTTAGCCCTAAACATATCTAAACTACCATATACAGAACTATCTAAAATAGCCTACAACTAGTATGTCCTAAATAAGGAAAGCATAAAAGATTTACAATCATAAAGATAATTGTTACAGTTGTACATGCATAGAATCTGCTAATTCCTTTGACACCCTCGAGATCCACAAATAATCCCAGCACTTCCACTTGCACTGCCCTTGTCAAAGACCTAATGGTAGTAGTAGTCATATGGGATTTCCTAATTGTAGCACATTCTTTTCCTTAGTGGTCGAAAATTTCTCAGTAAAAATGATGGACTGGTCTTGCTGGGATTTGCATAAAATGTACACACCCTACAACCTATTGTTTTTCACTTTTTCCAGGTAGCAGCCCTTATTACAGAGAAGAAAGAAGACATATAAGGCAACTCCATGGTGGTCAACATTAGGTAGCTGATCATCTAAACAAGTATCAAGTCCAAGAAAGACAGATCCAAGTAAATTAACTAGTCCTCAACGTTTTGGTTCAAATAGCATCGTCATTTTAGAATTAGGGGATTGCCTTTGAAATAAGTGCAGACTGCAGAGGAAAGACTGAAACAATAAGAAGAGTGATAATAGACATGACTCTGTATATGTTGTTAAGTAAATAAGAACACAAACTCCGCCATTCTATCATCCCCACCCCGGGGTAGATCACCTCAGCCGAATGATATGAGCAGAACACTGATAATGAGTCTTCTACAAACATGGGCCGACTAGAGACGAGTACCAGCCAGAGGAATACACCAACCAGAGACGTATACCGAGCAGATGCCCATTTCCCACAAACGAGTACCAGCCAGAGGAATACACCGACCAGAGACATATACAGAGCAGATACCCATTCCCCAAAGAGCGGGAACACGATGTCACAAAATCACGATAGTTACGTTTTTCTCAGAACTGTTGAGGGAGATGCGATATCCCACGTTTGCCCACAATGTAGCAGTTAGAGTCCTATGAGGGGCTGCCACTACCCGAGAAAGGGGGGATGAAGGGTGAACGAAAACGTGGGACAACGGCTATAAAAGAGGAAGAAATCGATGAAGAAAGGGGGGAAAAAACTGAGAGAGAAGGGAAGACTCTGCCAAATTAAAACTAGACTGTTTTTTTACTTAAATTGAGAATAAATCGTGAGCCATTCGAAAATCTAAGTTGAACTGTTTTCCTGTAAACACCTTGTGCTAACTTAGTAATCGGAGGGTTTACGCCGGTAAAACCATCGACGTCTCTGATCCATTTCTTTGTGAACGCAGGCTTAGCAAGATAAAAAGGGTGATTTCAACCCAGTGACGTAAGCGATCGTTAAGGCAAGGAGAGAGTGACATCGTTCCATTAAATATATAAGCGTTGGTGGAAAAAATATGATCGGATAAAGGGCGAGTAGATTTCAGCATCAACATTTTGGCGCCGTCTGTGGGGAGCTGGATAAAAAGCTACCGCCAAATTAGTAGTCATCGGATAAGCAGCGAACAATCGGTTATGGATATATCAAGGAAGGATGCCCTAGGTGGCGACAATGAAACTGGAGAAACAATCACTCTCCGAGAGATAGCAAATGAGGTTAAAGAGAAGATGATGCAAGATCGAATGGAACAGATGGACAAACAAATGGAAACTCTCACGGCCATATTGCATAAGCTGAGGGATGAGCGGAGAAGGGACTATGAAATCCCCGTGGGGACAGATGAAGTTGAGGTAGAACCCAGCCTCCGGAGGTGTAGACTCAAGGAAATCCCTCCACCGGTAGACCAACCCTACGGGGTGCATTCCCATAGAAATGCTGGTCGGGTTCCAGGGGAGCGCGTGGGTGAAGGGAGAGACCAACCTCACACCGGACGAGTACTGGAAATTGATGGTCGAGGAGCCAATGTTGATGAAGGATAGCTCAGACAGCGGCTGCAGAATGCCGAGCAGGAGCGAGATCAGATAGCTGCGCGCGATCCTGACCGTGCTGTAGAATTGGAGGGCGAGGTGAGCAGATTAGCGCAGGTGATGGAGAAGATTCAGGGCAAGAGAAAGCCCCCGAGTTGGAGGATAATGCTAGATGAAGAGTCTCCATTATCAGCTGAGATCATGGGTACTGTAATCCCAAGAGATTTTCGCTTCCCCGACCTCAAATACTCCGAGCGAAATGACAAGCTGGTGCATATTGAACGCTTCAACGACATGACGAGCGTGCAGGGGCTAACACCAGCTCAGAGGTACAGGATGTTCCCATTGACATTAAAGGGACGAGCCTGAGAGTGGTACCGCAAACTGCCACGAGGAAGTATAAAAGGATATGAGCAGATGTGCCAAGAATTGGCCGAGCAGTTCCGAGGAGCAGTAGCCCCAGAGGACGATATGATAGAGCTGATAGGGATAAAGCAGGAGGAACCTGAATCCCTTCGGGAATTTGTAAAATGATACCACCGGGCCATGCTTGATTTGGGAGCTTTCAATCACCCGCAGGCGTTGAGGGGATTAAAAGAGGGCATGAGGATAGGCCGACTGTGATACAACTTGAGAAGCCCCCTAGTGCAGAATTATTCGGCGGGGTATGAGCAGGCGAGGAGAGATATAGAAATAAAAGAGAAGAAATCGGGGAGGATAAAAAGTGAACAGCTGGAGGAGCTGAGACGAAAAAAAAGAAGAACCCCGAACGGGAGCGGGTCGGGAAAGCAAGCTGAGGAATCTTCAATAATGGGCGGAATATCAGCTCGGTCTCGCCCTTACCTCATAGCTCAGAGACCACAACAGTTCCAACACAGCCGGGCTCAGCCTCTACGATCCCCACTCCCGGAGCGGCAACGAGAATTCCGGCAGTTGGCTGCCCACCCTTATCACAACGCTCCTAGGGCACTACATGCAGTCAACTCCAGAGCTGGACGACCCGGTCAGCCACCTTCAATGCCAGATCGGGACGATACCCAAGATAGCCGAGCAGTCCAGCTGATTGACCAGAGCTTGGCATATAGACAATACACCCCGTTAAAAGTCCCTATGGAAGAATTGTACGAGAGGATCGAGGGACGAGACCTGCTGAACCCTCCAGCCCCTATAACAAAACCTGCTCACCGACGTGATAAGAGCAAATTCTGCAAATTCCACGACACTTATGGTCACACTATCAGCCAATGTCGGGACCTAAAGATTCAGGTGGAGGATTTGGTGAGGAACCGATACCTGGATGAGTATGTAGATGGAGTGTCCCCCGTCATTGAATCACAGTATATGCGGGATGAAAGAGTTGACAGGAGCCTGGAACGTGAACAGCCAACTATCCGTGTGATAGCAGGAGGGCCAACATTAGTTGGGGATTCGAATAAGGCACAGAAGAATTATGGGAGGTATGCCATGACCAGCAAAGAGGTGTTTTTCAATTTGCCAGCAGCCAAGAGGACAAAAGTGAGGCAAGTTCCCATTATGTGGATAGATGACGACGAAGAGGATATTTTATATCCTCATGAGGATGCCCTAGTGATTAAGGCAATGGTGGCTGGTATAGAATTACAGCGAATACTGGTGGACACGGGCAGCTCGGTTGACATACTGTTTAAGTCGGCCTCAGATGATATGGGAATTTCAGACTTAAAACTGGAACGGACAAATACATCCTTGAAGGTATTTAGAGGAGGACGGTTAACCCTTATAGGGATCATCGAACTTCCAATTACGGTGAGATCAAAGCCGTTTGAAAGAACAATGATGCTGGACTTTGTTGTGGTAGAAGAAAGAAGCCCTTACCAGGTGATACTGGGACGACCTTTCATGAGGGTGAGCCAGTGCGTTGTATCCACACATTACCTGGCACTGAAGTTCAGAGTAAATGGAGTTATTGGCGTAGTAAAAGGCGACCAGAGAATGGCGAGGAGCTGTTACGCTACAGCAGCCAAGGAGACACTACAGGTTACCTCTCTAGATAACCGAGGAGATTCTAAAAAGGGTCGCTAGGAATCTGTTAAGAAGCTGGAGGAGGTTATTGTAAGCAAGTGTAACCTAAGCAGAGTGGTTAAGGTTGGATCAGAATTAGGCGAAGCAATAAGAGGCGAGCTGGTGAAATGCCTACAGGCCCATGCAAATATATTTGCCTGGTCTCATGAGGACATGCCAGGTATTGATAGCAGGGTAGCTTGTTACAAGCTGGCAATCAAGAAAGGGGCAAGGCAGGTGAGACAGAAAAGGAGGTGCTTTAACCAAGAAAGGTACGATGCCAGAACTGTCGAGGTGGATAAGCTGTTGAAAGCGGGATTTATAAGGGAGGCTAAATACTCGGAGTGGATTTCCAATGTAGTGCTGGTAGAGAAGGGCAACGGGAAATGGAGAATGTGTGTAGATTTCACAGACCTTAACAAGGCATGCCCGAAGGACAGTTTTTCCTTACAAAAAATAGATCAATTGGTGGATTCAACGGCGGGTCATAGTCTGCTCAGCTTCATGGATGCCTTTTCGGGATATAACCAAATACCCATAAACGAGCAGGACGAGGAAAGTACCACTTTTATAACTAACATGGGTTTGTTTTGTTACAGGGTGATGCCTTTTGGCCTGAAAAATGCAGGAGCTACCTATCAAAAGTTAGTGAATAAAATCTTCAAGCCACTGATCGGTCATACTCTAAAGGTATATGTGGACGATATGATCACAAAGTCTAAAGAACCGAGGGATCATGTGAAGCACTTGAAAGAGACCTTTGAATTGCTGAGGAAGTATGGAATGAAGCTGAACTCGGAGAAATGTGCATTTGGAGTTAGCTCGGGCAAATTTTTAGGATTCTTAGTGAGCCACCGAGGGATCGAGGCCAACCCGGAAAAAATACGGGCAGTAACGGAAATGAAGTCTCCCCGAACAGTTAAGGAGGTGCAGAGCCTTACAGGAAAATTAGCAGCACTGAACCGGTTCATCTCGCGGGCCACAGATAAATGCCACCATTTCTTCCAAACTATAAAGAAAGAGAGGAAGATGGAATGGACGTCAAAATGTGAAGAAGCGTTCGGGCAGCTGAAGGAATATCTGGCCCGCGCCCCGTTGCTATCAACTCCAAGGGAGGGTGACTAGCTGTATTTATACTTAGCAATCTCTAAATGGGCAACCAGCTCGGTTTTAGTCAGAGAAGATGAAGGAAAGCAACACCCAGTATACTACACTAGCAAGGCTCTCGTGGACGCAGAAACCAGATATCCACTGATGGAGAAATGGGCACCAGCTCTAGTAACGGCAGCACGCAAGCTCAGACCATATTTTCAGGCCCACCCGATAGTTGTGATGATTAACCAACCCCTTCGATAGACGCTCCAAAAACCAGATGCATCTAGTCGGTTAGTAAAGTGGTCCGTGGAGCTGAGCGAGTTCGACCTATCCTATAAACCCCGAGGAGCAATTAAGGCCCAAGCTCTGGCTGATTTTATGGTTGACCGTGTTGAGCCAGGGGAAGAAATTCAGGAGGAGCAACCAGTGGAACAGGAGAATCCAAAGGGAGTGTGGCTGGTAATGGTTGATGGGTCATGTAGTGAACAGGGATCCGGAGCAGGAGTGGTAATATGGAACCCAGAAGGGGTCGAGGTATCCTATGCGGTAAAATTCGAGTTCCAGCTTATGAATAACCAAGCTGAATATGAGGCCTTCATTACTGGGCTCGCGCTCGCGCTCGCACACGCACTACGAGCTAAAAGAGTAGAAATCCGAGCAGATTCCCAGCTAGTGTGTAATTAGCTTTGCGACCAATTCCAAGTAAGGGAAGAGAAGTTGAGGCTTTATTTGAAGAAGGCGAAGCAAATGGTTGAGCTCTTCCGAGAGGTAAAAATAAGGCAGATATCCCGGAATGAAAATTACCAAGCAGATATGTTGGGCAGAATGGCCGTAATTGCAGATCCAAAATTACCGAAGTCAGTTCCACTAGAAGTAAGAACCTCGCCAAGCATAGGGGAAGAAGCAGAAGTAATGCGAGTGAGCACCGAAGAATCCTGGATGGACCTTATTCTCTCATATATCCAAGAAGGCATCTTACCGGAGGACAGGAAGCGAGCAAGGAAGTTGAAATATCAGGCAGCAAGGTATACGCTACTCGATGGGATACTCTACTGCCGAGGGTTCACCTTGCCCTTTTTAAGATGTTTGATGACGAGGAAACAGATTATGTGCTGAGGGAAATTCATGAAGGAATTTTTAGCAACCATTCGGGGGCGAGGACTTTGGCTTACAAAGCACTCCGGTAAGGATACTTTTGGCTGACCATGCACCAGGATGCGAAGGGAATGGCAAAAAACTGCAAGGTTTGCCAGAACTTTTCAGAGGTTCCTGCTCAGCCCCTAGAAAGGGTAACCACTATGTCTTCCCCATGGCCTTTTGCACAATGGGGAATTGACCTGATTGGCCCGTTACCTAAAGGCCGAGGAGCAGCAACGTATGCAATTGTAGCTATAGATTATTTCACCAAATGGGTAGAAGTGGGAGTGCTCAGTCAAATCACGGAGAAAAAGACAACAGATTTTATTTGGAAGAATATCATCTACAGATACGGGATCCCCTATGCCATCATTACTGACAATGGTAGGCAGTTTGACAACAACAACTTCAGAGAATTTTGCCAAAACTTGGGGGTGGACCTGAAATTCTGTATCCCAGCACACCCTCAAGCAAACGGACAGGTGGAAGCAGCCAACAAAGTAATAAAGAAACTCCTGAAAACCAGACTGGGAGAGAAAAGGGGAGCTTGGGTCGACGAGCTACCAGGAGTGTTATGGGCTTACCGGACAACCCACAAAACTGCCACGGGGGAAACCCCGTTTGCTTTAACTTTTGGTCATGAGGCGGTAATCCCAGCAGAAATTGGAGTGGGGATACATCAAACAGAATACTTCAACGAGGAGCAAAACGATGAGCAGATCTGCTTGAACCTGGACCTATTGGAGGAAAAGGGAAGGGGCCTCGCAGAGAGTGACTTAATGTCAGCAAAGAGTCATGAGTTATTACAACAAGAACGTACGCGTGAGGCAGTTTCAAGCAAAAGATTGGGTGCTTAGGAAGGTGAACCAAAATACTAGGGATCCTAACCATAGCGCTCTTGGCCCGAAATGGGAAGGCCCTTACAGGATAATACGAACGACTGGACCAGGAACTTACAAGCTGGCTTACCCAGATGGACGAGATGTGAAGAGGTCATGGAACACTGAACACTTGAAGAAGTACTTCGAGTAAGCAAAGTGCTTTACCAAGTATTTATTTCGATAAGTTATTTCTGTTAAATGCATGATGACTTGTGGCACATGCGTATATTTCACATTTCTGTAACCCATGCAAGTTTCAATAAAGATGAATTCAGCATGAAATTCCCCTGCTAGCAGAATCCATTAAATTTTACTAAGGCAAACAAACGCCTATTCCTGTTCGGTCGCCTAAAGACCAGCAGGGATTTTCACAAAATTTTACTAAGGCTAGCAAGTGCCTATTCCTGTTCGGTTGCCTAAAGACCAGCAGGCATTTTCACGAAATTTTACTAAGGCAAACAAGTGTCTATTCCTGCTCGGTCGCCTAAAGACCAGCAGGCATTTTCACGAAATTTTACTAAGGCAAGCAAGTGCCTATTCCTGCTCGGTCGCCTAAGGACCAGCAGGCAATTTCATGAAGTTCTACAAAGGCAAGAAAGTGCCTAATCCTGCTCGGTTGCTTAAAAGACCAGCAGGCAGATCTACTAACTTTATTAGGCAAGCAAGTGCCTAATCCTACTCGGTCGCCTAAAGGACCAGCAAGCAAGTCTACAAATTTGGTTATGGCAAGCAAGTGCCCATTCCTGCTCGGTCAATTAAAGGACCAGCATGCAAAGCCAATTAAATATATTAAGGTAATTTGCGGACACGATCCATAAGCAAAACCACAATAAAAAAGCCAACAAAAAGCATCCAAACTTTATACTCAAATGTTTACAGACCAGATGAAAGTCTGAAATTTATACAAAGATAAGCCTAAGGGTTAGGAAGTTCAGCCGCCTCCGTAGTCGAAGGATCAGCAATCTCAGGAAGAGGAAAATCAGCAACATTGGGGGGGGTAGGCATTGACCCTTGACCTACTTCAAGAACACGATCCTCTGTTTCCCCCTCCTGCACCCCATCTAAAGGAGCCTCTACCTTATCTTGGTCAACCTGCTCCTTATCCCTCTAGTCGGCCTCGGCCATATATTTCTGCACTCTAACTTCAAGCTTGCTCATGTCGAGCTCGGGATATTCTTCCTTAAACACAAACATGATGCACTTGTAGCAAAAAGCGAGACCAGAGTTATACTCTACATCCATTCGATCACCCACATCGGCAGATTTACCTTTCAGCTCAGCCAACTGTTCATTCAGAGACTTAATTTCCCCTTCGAGGGCCATCTTCAAGGTATCTCGCTCGCTTTGAGTAGTCTAGAGGTCAGATTTCAAATCACCCAACTCACCCTCAAGCTTGGTAGAGTTGGATTCAGCCATGGCCACCTTTTCTTCTAGATCCATGATCTACTTTTGCAGATCAAGTAGCTTTTCCTTCGAGCGGTCGGCAGACTCAGCTCTTTTCTTCAAGTCGTGGTTGTCAGCTTAAAGCTTCCTCTCATGGCGCGTGATCTTATTCTTGTAACAAGAAACTATAGGAGCCAGCTTGAAGGAGACCCTCTACACAGAACCAGCCAATTCACTGAGATTCATGCTCTCAATGTCCTGGACCATTTTCGGTCCCACTGACTTCCCATAGTCCCTCTGATACGGGGTCAGGTAGTCACCCTGATCACGAGGCAGAAGAGGAGAGGATTGGTCCCTAGAGCGAGTGCTGACCTCAGAACTCTTGTCGGTAGTTTTCTCCCCACCGCTCTTACAAGGTGGAGGAGGGGGCAGAGCAGGAACAGAAGCCTTGGAAGAAACAACACTAGCTTTCTTCGGAGGAGGAGGAGGGTTGCTGGAGCTGCTTGGAGCCTGACCACACTTTCTGGTCATAGCGTTGAGGATCTTGTTATCTATTCCAGCAGCTACGTCAACTAAGCGTGAACCGACTAGATTTGTTGATGACAAGAGATCTTGGCAGGTAGACGCGTTCACCAAAGCAGTCTCTGTTGTGCAAATTTTAATGTACTCGCAAGCGCACGAATCTATTGTAGTATAGACTAATGGTGACGAGTGTCGATCCCACGAGGAGATGGATTTTAATTGTCTGTAGAATTAATTTTGTAAATGGGTGATTGGATTTGTGGTGGAAATGATTTGGAATATGCTAAAACTTAAATTAAAATGGCGAGAATAAATTCTAAAGTTGGAATTGAAATGGTGAGAATAAATTGAAGAGAATTCTATTGAAATGACATACTTGGGTATCTGGATCCGTATCAATATGCATCATGGGCTAAATAATCCGTATTAATGCCAATTAAATCATAAGGGGGAATCCACACCTCATGAACCACGCTCTAATCAATATGGTGCTAAGGGCTTATCGTGCCAAATAATAATAACCTTGTACTAGAGGGCCGGTGAAACCAAGGCGGTACTAGACAAGAATATTATTATTTATCGACGAGAAGTCAAAACATCCACAAAAACTAGAGGGGAAGAGAAAATAAATTTACCAAATTAAGCCCATGACACATGTTGAGACTTCACCTTCAACCCAAGCTTGAAAGAAAATTAGCCACTCATAATTGAACTAGGGGCAAAATGGGAATTTATTAAAATACAAAGAAAATACAAGATGAAGAGAGAATTACAGAAAACAGAGTCCAAAAATGGATTCAGAGGCATCAAATTGGGGGGGAGAGGCCCCCTTTTTATAGATACATGGAGTAAATCATGGCCATCGAATTAAAAACAGTTTGGACGCTCAGGATTGCGCCACGTCATCAGTCAACAGTACGCGGTTTGACCACGCGGATGAACAGTAACACGGTTTGACTCGGATGAACAGTAACGCGGTTTGGTTGAAAATAATCCAGTGTGATGCACGTACCATACGCGAGATTTTTCGTCCATTGATATGCTGCCACGTCACCATCCACAGTACATAAGAATTTTAGCCCAACAGGATCGTGACACCTCATCAGTCAATACCACATCATCGGTCAATGCCACGTCATCATCCGTCTATGTGAACAGTGTCGTGAACAGTAACATATACAATACCGTACACGTGAATAGTACCGTACATGTGAACAGTGCCATTTTTCCTTTTATGCTCCTCCTAAGGTTTTCGACCGTCCTGAGTTCAAAAGTGATGTCTGTTTTGCCATCTGATTTCTCGTTTATTGTGAAATGACTATGATGCCCCTAAAATACATAAAATACTTAATTAAAATAAAACAAACGGAATTAAATCAAAAGAATGTTAAATTCATAAAAGTAAAGGTGTTAGTAAGACTTGAAATGTAAAATGACGGTTTTCTCCTTTATAAATATGCATTTTCTAACACTCAACACACCCCCCAACCAGCTTATTGCTAGTCCCTAGCAAATGAAGCGAAAACAAAATTCAAATTCAAAATGATTTTTTTTTATTTTATTTAGAAACACTCGTGTTTATTCAATCAGATTAATGATAGCAATCAAATAAAAGTATCAGCATTATCTCCAGTCTAAAGCAACATCACACCCACATCAACCATCCACATGAATCAGCCCAGTAGACTTTGTTATAGCTACTTTCAAGAATGACATGTCAAACCCCAAAATCTCACTGGAAGTAGTGACACTCTCACAAAGAAATTAAACCCAATAAAAATAGTCACTCCAATGAATAGTAATTGAGAGAAAATAATAAAGAAGTGATATCACATGCTCTCACCAAGATGAAATAAATATGCCCTCAGCTTAGAAATAATACGATCTCAAGTCAAACAAAAATGCTAGTCAACCCAATTTATTTATCTTTTTTTTTTCTTTTATTTATTTATTTTTTTTCTTTTTTTTTCTTTTATATAACTAGCTTCTACTTCAAACTATAGTTCCCTAAAATCAAGAAGGACTTTTATTAGGACGTAACGTAGGCTAGGGACATGGCTAACAAAGAAGTGAAATAAGGAAAACAAAGTTTATGTTTGAGAAAAATGCAGAGAAATTTTTTTTTTTCGGAAGTTGCAAGGTGGATTTCACCTGTTATTTTTATTTTTTTTCTTTTGAAACAACAACTTTTATTTTTTTTTTTTTTTGGCTTTTATTTGGCATAACTTTACTGAACAACATAATTATTTACATTTTCTCAAACATAAATAGGTGATGGAACTTATAAGATATCGGGTAATACTCCAAATCAGAGTGGGTCAAGAGGATAAGTTTGACAAAGAAAGGTTTTTTTTTTGTTTTTTAAAGGCTCAAAAGGGTTAACTATGGATATTTGATAAAAGGGATGGCTAGAAAGGCTCAAACGGATCAAAGATGGCCTTTCCATCGTCTTTTAGGGCTCTAAATAATCTTCCATATCTACTAGTTAGATGGGCCTCCAAATGTAGCAACACACATTTTTTTTCTTTTTTTTTAAATTTTACAAATTTTTTTTTAAGGGTTAACTCAAAAGAAATCTAGAGATCGTGTATACAATAAAAAACTGTTAAACTGTATAAAGAATGGGCAAAAGGGTTACTCTCCAAGAAAAATGATAGGCTCAAAAACTCACTTGGTACTTATTATGACATGTTCATTCTTCAAGCAACTCATATTTGTCTCCAACATCAACATGTAGAGTAGCAAACATAATGTAACATCACTTAAGACCAAAGATAATACAAATACTAAAATTTAAAATTAATCATGTCATCCAATGTTAAAACAAATCACACAATTTTTTATTTTTTTTTATTTTTCAACAACATTCTACCCCCCAACCTATTCTAAACATGAAAGGAAAATATGCATGCAGAAATGTGAAGATGATGCATAAAAACTAATTAGAAAAGTTACACGTAAAATGATAGAAAACAAAAATGATTTTTTTTTTTAAGAAGATGCGTTTCTAGAGGCACTACACTCCATATTCAGCCATCTTCGACTGACAAGTTGGAAAATGTATATTTATAGAGGAGAAATTAAAAAGAAGAAAAATAAACATAAAAATATAATAAAGAAAAAGAAAATGTCTGAATTTTTTTTTTAGTTTTTAAAATTTTTTTTTAAAACGATGAAGATGCGTTTCTAGAGTCACTACACTCTATATTCAGCCATCTTCAACACAAAAAGTTAGCAACAGTTAGTTTCTACAACAAAAAATTAGTAAAAACTTAACCAAAATTCCACAATTGTCGATTATTCCCTCCCCCCAACCAGAACGAAACATTGTCCTCAATGTTTGAAAGGAAAGAAGTAGAGTTTAGAAGACATCACCTGGGTGGTGCAACACAGAAGAAAATATTTACAAGCGGAGAGTTAAATCTAATTTGTACTTCTTACTGCGGCTACTGTTACCATCATTATTTGGGCGCTCCAACACAAAGGTCCAGGGGTCTGGCTCCGCTTTATAAGCTTGTAATAGATCAAGTAGCTCATTAGCAGTGTGAGCACAAATAAAAAGTTTTTTCACATTAAAAGGAATGAAATAGTTTTTTATTGCATGGTTAAGAAATGCGATAAAGCCATCATAAAAGTTATTGACATTTAACAAACCGATGGGTTTCTGGTGGATGTGCAGATGGGTCCAAGATGCTAGTGTGATAAGTGCCTCTAGTGTTGCAAGATCTCCTGGAAGGAAAATAAAAGCATCAGCATGATTAAGCATTTTAGTTATTCTTTCTTGCATACCTGAGACGACTAACTCTTCTCCAAATGATGAGTCAGACGAACTGCCCAATGGTTTTAGGGCTCTTGGGATGATGCCTAATACTTGACTTCCTCTGATAAAAGCTGCTTCTGAGACCATTTTTGATAACCCTCGGTTACCTCCTCCATACACCAAGTGTAATTTTTTCGCTGCTATGCTTCGACCAAGATCTATAGCTGCCTCAACGAACTCTTTATGTTTGCCATAGGTAAATCCAGAAAGCACACAAATGTTCTTGAATTGTCTATTGGGAGTAGCTGCCATTGTGATACTTCTCAAAAATAATTTGTGAGTGCTTGACAAAAAGGAAATCACATTTAAGAATCTTGGTGACAGTGGATCACAGTTGTGTATGAGGTAACATGTCAGTGTCAAATAACGCGTAAAGCACGTGGCTCGCTAGTAAAAAAGGAAACAATAAAAGGGAAAAAGAAAACAGTAATAAGGAAAAAGCAAACAGTAATAAAATTATTAAAGACAATAATGCACACAATAAAACAATAGTGAAATAAAATAATAGTAAAGTGAATGGATATTTACAGGTAGTTGCGACTGTGGCTCACATCTTCCTCTGGTTTTACGTCCAGAAACGGCTTGAACGCCCTCTATGGGTCGAGGATAGGCTTCCTATCCAGTTTTCTTATAAACTGGCAAACAGGGTCGTTTATAGTCAGATTCCCGAGACTATATCGTGCATGCTCTTTCTGGAATAATGGCCATAACTGGAGAATCACTCCTTGCACATATCCACTGGAATGCGTTTCAAGAGACAAAAGGATATCATCCAATGACTCCTTATTCAAGCCATCCCTAATGAATTGAATCTTATCTTCCCTGTTATCAGACATCATTCCTAAAGAACATTGGTTTTTATTGCAACTCATTCTAGCACACTTATGACAAGCAACAGAAATTCTTCGAGCTCGTCGTTTTCTTGCATAATTTCCTTTACCACAACCAGGCATGTATGCAATAAATTTTGGAGGTAACTCACCTGCCGATCGTACTTTAGCCTCGATTAACCAACGGATGTCAGCAGGTATGTTATTCCTCATGAGTAATCGCATGCGTTCGGACCGAGCTTTATAGATCGTAAGGAAGGCATTCTGAGGAAGTGAAGGGAATCGCTTGTGAAGTTTCGCTAGAATCTCGTTTCTGTCCATACCTCCGCCTCAGAATATCAGTTATTATGGGAAACTGAAGTAACCGACTTGATTGTCACGGAGTACCGTTATCCGCCACTTCACCAGGGTAACAAACTAAAGCACACAAACAGAAAAACAAATTAAAACACACAGAGAAAATTGAAATCGTCCTCTTATTGAATTTACCTCAAGCTCCAACTGGATGTCGTAAACACTTCTCTCAATGTCTCTGAGTTGGCGTTCTAAACCCTTAACATAGGCTACTAACTCTAGTGGTTGTAGAGCCCAAATGCGATGTGTTTTACAAAATTGAATCTCCCTTTTGAGATGAGTTTTGACACGTTGAAGTGGTTTAAGAATGTTCAGGAGGAACGGTCTAAGTAAGGTACTCATGATTAAAAATGATAAGAGAAAACTTAATAGTTAAACAAACACACTTATGCAAAAATAATTTCAATTAGCAAAAGAATAATATAAAGAAAGAAAGAAAGAAAAAATCAAATCACCGAAAAGAAAAAAAAATTAATTCAAATTTGGTGGGTCACTCAAATTTATCTCGATGTCTTCTCCATGTGGTTGGTATTCTAGATATGGCTTTAATCTTTGACCATTAACTTTAAACGTGACACCATTCTTTGGGTCCTTAATTTCAATTGCCCCATGTGGAAAAACAGTATGAACAATAAATGGGCCAGACCAACGAGAGCGTAACTTACCTGGGAATAGGTGCAAGCGAGAATTGACTAAAAGCACTTTCTGACCTAGAGTGAACGATTTTCTCATAATTTGCTTATCATGGAAGACTTTCATTCGTTGCTTGTAAATCTTGGCATTTTCGTATGCATCATTGCGAATTTCTTCAAGTCCTGCCAGCTGTAATCTTCTTTTTGAACTGGCTTGCTGTATGTCAAAATTGAATTTCTTGATGGCCCAATATGCACGATGCTCGAGTTCCACAGGTAGGTGGCAAGCTTTTCCATACACTAGCCTGTAGGGTGACATCCCAATCGGGGTCTTGAAAGCCGTTCTATATGCCCATAAGGCATCATCAAATCTTAATGACCAATCTTTTCTGTCCGACCTCACCGTCTTTTCTAATATGTGCTTTATTTCTCGATTGGAGATCTCAACTTGGCCACTGGTTTGCGGATGATACGAGGTCGCCACTTTGTGTGTGATTGAATACTTTGTCAAAAGAGCCTTGAATGCTTTGTTACAAAAGTGGGCACCACCATCACTGATTATTGCTCGAAGGAATCCAAAGCGTGAAACAATGTTGCTTTTCAAAAATCCTATCACCACCTTGTGATCATTGGTTCTACATGGAATTGCTTCTACCCATTTCGATATGTAGTCAACAGCAACCAATATGTATTGATGGCCAAAAGAAGGGGGAAATGGTCCCATGAAGTCGATACCCCATACGTCAAAAATCCAATTTTAGTGGTTGAAATTTTTGACGTATGGGGTATCGACTTCATGGGACCCTTTCCCCCATCTTTTGGCCATCAATACATATTGGTTGTTGTTGACTACGTATCAAAATGGGTAGAAGCAATTCCATGTAGGACCAATGATCACAAGGTGGTGATAGCATTTTTGAAAAGCAACATTGTTTCACGCTTTGGATTCCCTCGAGCAATAATTAGTGATAGTGGTGCCCACTTTTGTAACAAAGCATTCAAAGCTCTTTTGACAAAGTATTCAATCACACACAAAGTGACGACCCCGTATCATCCGCAAACCAGTGGCCAAGTTGAGATCTCCAATCGAGAAATAAAGCACATATTAGAAAAGACGGTGAGGCCGGACAGAAAAGATTGGTCATTAAGACTTGATGATGCCTTATGGGCATATAGAACGGCTTTCAAGACCCCGATTGGGATGTCACCCTACAGGCTAGTGTATGGAAAAGCTTGCCACCTACCTGTGGAACTCGAGCATCGTGCATATTGGGCCATCAAGAAATTCAATTTTGACATACAGCAAGCCAGTTCAAAAAGAAGATTACAGCTGGCAGGACTTGAAGAAATTCGCAATGATGCATACGAAAATGCCAAGATTTACAAGCAACGAATGAAAGTCTTCCATGATAAACAAATTATGAGAAAATCGTTCACTCTAGGTCAGAAAGTGCTTTTATTCAATTCTCGCTTGCACCTATTCCCAAGTAAGTTACGCTCTCGTTGGTCTGGCCCATTTATTGTTCATACTGTTTTTCCACATGGGGCAATTGAAATTAAGGACCCAAAGAACGGTGTCACGTTTAAAGTTAATGGTCAAAGATTAAAGCCATATCTAGAATACCAACCACATGGAGAAGACACCGAAATAAATTTGAGTGACCCACCAGATTTGAATTGATTTTTTTTTCTTTTTCTTTTCGTTGATTTGATTTTGTTTTTTTTTCTTTATATTATTCTTCTGCTAATTGAAATTATTTTTGCATAAGTGTGTTTGTTTAACTATTAAGTTTTCTTTTATCGTTTTTAATTATGAGTACCTTACTTAGACCGTTCCTCCTGAACATTCTTAAACCACTTCAACGTGTCAAAACTCATCTCAAAAGGCAGATTCAATTTTGTAAAATACATCGCATTTGGGCTCTACAACCACCAGAGTTAGTAGCCTATGTTGAGGGTTTAGAAAGCCAACTCAGAGACATTGAGAGAAGTGTTTACGACATCCAGTTGGAGCTTGAGGTAAATTCAATAAGAGGACGATTTTAATTTTCTTTGTGTGTTTTAATTTGTTTTTCTGTTTGTGTGCTTTAGTTTGTTACCCCGGTGAACTGGCGGATAACGGTACTCCGTGACAATCAAGTCGGTTACTTCAGTTTCCCATAATAACTGATATTCTGAGGCGAAGGTATGAACAGAAACGAGATTCTAGCGAAACTTCACAAGCGATTCCCTTCACTTCCTCAGAATGCCCTCCTTACGATCTATAAAGCTCGGTCCGAACGCATGCGATTACTCATGAGGAATAACCTACCTGCTGACATCCGTTGGTTAATCGAGGCTAAAGTACGATCAGCAGGTGAGTTACCTCCAAAATTTATTGCATACATGCCTGGTTGTGGTCAAGGAAATTATGCAAGAAAACGACGAGCTCAAAGAATTTCAGTTGCTTGTCATAAGTGTGCCAGAATGAGTTGCAATAAAAACCCATGTTCTTAGGAATGATGTCTGATAATAGGGAAGATAAGATTCAATTCATTAGGGATGGCTTGAATAAAGAGTCATTGGATGATATCCTTTTGTCTCTTGAAACGCATCCCAGTGGATATGTGCAAGGAGCGATTCCCTAGTTATGGCCATTATTCCAGAAAGAGCATGCACGATATAGTCTCGGGAATCTGACTATAAACGACCCTGTTTGCCAGTTTATAAGAAAACTGGATAGGAAGCCTATCCTCGACCCATAGAGGGTGTTCAAGCCATTTCTGGACGTAAAACCAGAGGAAGATGTGAGCCACAGTCGCAACTACCTGTAAATATCTTTTCACTTTACTGTTATTTTATTTCACTATTGTTTTATTGTGTGCATTATTGTCTTGAAAAATTTTATTACTGTTTGCTTTTTCCTTATTACTGTTTTCTTTTTCCCTTTTACTGTTTCCTTTTTTACTAGCGAGCCACGTGCTTTACACGTTATTTGACACTGACATGTTACCTCATACACAACTGTGATCCACTGTCACCAAGATTCTTAAATGTGATTTCCTTTTTGTCAAGCACTCACAAATTGTTTTCGAGAAGTATCACAATGGCAGCTACTCCCAATAGACAATTCAAGAACATTTGTGTGCTTTCTGGATTTACCTATGGCAAACATAAAGAGTTCGTTGAGGCAGCTATAGATCTTGGTCGAAGCATAGCAGCGAGAAAATTACACTTGGTGTATGGAGGAGGTAACCGAGGGTTATCAAAAATGGTCTCAGAAGCAGCTTTTATCAGAGGAAGTCAAGTGTTAGGCATCATCCCAAGAGTCCTAAAACCATTGGGCAGTTCGTCTGACTCATCAACTAGAGAAGAGTTAGTCGTCTCGGGTATGCAAGAAAGAATAACTAAAATGCTTAATCATGCTGATGCTTTTATTTTCCTTCCAGGAGATCTTGCAACACTAGAGGCACTTATCACACTAGCATCTTGGGCCCATCTACACATCCACCAGAAACCCATCGGTTTGTTAAATGTCAATAACTTTTATGATGGCTTTATCGCATTTCTTAACCATGCAATAAAAAACTATTTCATTCCTTCTAATGTGAAAAAACTTTTTATTTGTGCTCACACTGCTAATGAGCTACTTGATCTGTTACAAGCTTATAAACCGGAGCCAGACCCCTGGACCTTTGTGTTGGAGCATCCACATAATGATGGTAACAGTAGCCGCAATAAGAAGTACAAATTAGATTTAACTCTCCACTTGTAAATATTTTCTTCTGTGTTGCACCACCCAGGTGATGTCTTCTAAGCCCTACTTCTTTCCTTTCAAACATTGAGGACAATGTTTCGTTCTGGTTGGGGGGAGGGAATAATCGACAATTGTGGAATTTTGGTTAAGTTTTTACTAATTTTTTGTTGTAGAAACTAACTGTTGCTAACTTTTTGTGTTGAAGATGGCTGAATATGGAGTGTAGTGACTCTAGAAACACATCTTCATCGTTTTAAAAAAAAAATTAAAAAAAACTTTAAAAAAAATTCAGACATTTTCTTTTTCTTTATTATGTGTTTATGTTTATTTTTCTTCTTTTTAATTTCTCCTCTATAAATATACATTTTCCAACTTTTGAGTCGAAGATGGCTGAATATGGAGTGTAGTTCCTCTAGAAACGCATCTTCTTAAAAAAAAAATCATTTTCGTTTTCTATCATTTTACGTGTAACTTTTCTAATTAGTTTTTATGCATCATTTTCACATTTCTGCATGCATATTTTCCTTTCATGTTTAGAATAGGTTGGGGGTAGAATGTTGTTTAAAAAAAAAATTGTGTGATTTGTTTTAACATTGGATGACATGATTAATTTCAAATTTTAATATTTGTATTATCTTTGGTCTTAAATGATGTTACGCTATGTTTGCTACTTTACATGTTGATGTCGGAGACAAATGTGAGTTGCTTGAAGGAATGAACATGTCATAATAAGTACCAAATGAGTTTTTGAGCCTATTATTTTTCTTGGAGAATAACCCTTTTGCCCACTCTTTATACAGCTTAGCAGTTTATTATTTTACACACGATCTCTAAATTGCTTTTGAGTTAACCCTAAAAAAAAATTGTAAAATAAATTTAAAAAAAAAAGAAAAAAGAGTGTGGCGCTACATTTGGAGGCCCATCTAACTAGTAGATATGGAAGATTATTTAGAGCCCTAAAAGACTATGGAAAGGCCATCTTTGATCCGTTTGAGCCTTTCTAGCCATCCTTTTTATCAAATATCCATAGTTAACCCTTTTGAGCCTTTTCAAAAAAAAAACATTTTTCTTTGTCAACTTATCATCTTGACCCACTCCGATTTGGAGTATTACCTAATGTCTTATAAGTTCCATCACCTATTTATGTTTGAGAAAATGTAAATAATTATGTTGTTCAGTAAAGTTATGCCAAAAAAAACAAAAAAACAAAAGTTGTTATTTCAAAAGAAAAAAAAAATAAAAATAATAGGCGAAATCCACCTTGCAACTTCCAAAAAACAAAAAACAATTCTCTGCATTTTTCTCAAACATACACTTTGTTTTCCTTATTTTCCTTCTTTGTTAGCCATGTCCCTAGCCTACGTTACGTCCTAATAAAAGTCCTTCTTGATTTTAGGGAACTATAGTTTGAAGTAGAAGCTAGTTATATGGGCTAAAAAGATGTAGTGATGCATAATAAAAAAAAAAGAAGATTAATAAAGTGGGTTGACTAGCATTTTTGTTTGACTTAAGTTCGTATTATTTCTAAGCTGAGGGCATATTTATTTCATCTTGGTGAGAGCATGTGATATCACTTCTTTATTATTTTCTCTCTCAATTACCATTCATTGGAGTGACTATTTTTATTAGTTTTAATTTCTTTGTGAGAGTGTCACTACTTCCAGTGAGATTTTGGGGTTTGACATGTCATTCTTGAAAGTAGCTATGACAAAGTCTACTGGGCTGATTCATGTGGATGGTTGATGTGGGTGTGATGTTGCTTTAGACTGGAGATAATGCTTATACTTTTATTTGATTGCTATCATTAATCTGACGGAATAAATACGAGTGTTTCTATTAAAAAAAAATATTTTGAATTTGAATTTTGTTTTCGCTTTATTGCTAGGGACTAGCAATAAGCTGGTTGGGGGGTGTGTTGAGTATTAGAAAATGCATATTTATAAAGGAGAAAACCGTCATTTTACATTTCAAGTCTTACTAACAACCCTTACTTTTATGTATTTAACCTTCTTATGATTTAATTACATGTGTTTTATTTTAATTAAGTATTTTATGTATTTTAGGGGCATTATAGTCATTTCACAATAAAAGAGAGATCAGACGGCAAAACGGACATCACTTTTGAACTCAGGACGGTCGAAAACCTTAGGAGGAGCATAAAAGGAAAAATGGCACTATTCATATGTACGGTACTATTCACATGTACGGTACTAACTACGTTACTGTTCACAATACTGTTCACATAGACGGATCGATGACGTGGCATTAACCGATGATGTGGCATTGACTGATGAGGTGTCACGATCCTGTTGGGCTAAAATTCTTATGTACTGTTGATGGTGACGTGGCAGCATATCAATGGATGAAAAATCTCGCGTACGGTACATGTATCACACAGGATTATTTTCAACCAAACTGCGTTACTGTTCATCCGAGTCAAACAGCGTTACTGTTCATCCTAGTCAAACCGTGTTATTGTTCATCCGCGTGGTCAAACCGTGGACTGTTGACTGATGACGTGGCACAATCCTGAGCGTCCAAACTGTTTTTAATCCGATGGCCATGATTTACTTCATGTATCTATAAAAAGGGGGCCTCCCCCCCCCCCCTAATTTGATATCTCTGAATCTATTTTTGGACTCCATTTTCATTAATTCCCTCTCCATCTTGTATTTTCTTCGTATTTTAATAAATTCTCATTTTGCCCCTAGTTCAATTATGAGTGGCTAATTTTCTTTCAAGCTTGGGTTGAAGGTGAAGTCTCAACATGTGTCATGGGCTTTATTTGGTAAATTTATTTTCTCTTCCCCTCTAATTTTTGTGGATGTTTTGACTTTTCGTCGACAAATAATACTAATCTTGTCTAGTATCGCCTTGGTTTCACCGGCCCTCTAGTACAATGTTATTATTATTTGGCACGACAAGCCCTTAGCACCATATTGATTAGAGCGTGGTTCATGAGGTGTGGATTCCCCCCTCATGATTTAATTGGCATTAATACGGATTATTTAGCCCATGATGCATGTTGATACGGATCCAGATACCCAAGTACGTCATTTCAATAGATTTCGCTTTAATTTATTCTCGCCATTGCAATTCCAATTTTATAATTTATTATTGCCATTTCAATTACAATTTTAGGATAATTTAAATCACTTCCACCACAATTCCAACCACCCATTTACAAAATTAATTCTACATATAATTAAAATCCACCTCCTCGTGGGATCGACACTCGTCACCATTAGTCTATACTACAATAGATTCGTGCGCTTGCGAGTTCAACAAAATTTGCACAACAGTTACCATTTGTTCCCATGATGAGATGCTATTAGCAGGTAAAGTATTTAACCATGAACGAGCTCTATCCTTTAAAGAAAATGGGAATAATCTGAGTTTAACATCATCGTCTGAAAAATTTTCATATTTAAAAGTTTGACAAATGGCATGAAAATCATTCAGATGATTATATGGGTCCTCATTTTCTAAGCCATAGAATGTGGGGAGACAATTTAGCACACTAGGTTTTAGTTCAAAGCTCCTAGCAGCTACATTTGGGTATCTTATGCATGATGTGCTCAAATTAGCTAAAGGACTGAAATAATCCTTAAATGGCCTCTCCTGTGGTGCTTGTAAATCCATTCCAAATTTATTTTTAATGTGCTTTTGTGTGCGAAGTATTTTTTCTAATTCAAGATCTATAGGTTCAAGATTAGGTAATAATGACCTACGACTATGCATGCAAAACAAATAAAATAAAAATAAAGATGGGAACAAGACAAATAAAAATAAAGAAGAGTGAGAAATTACGATACTAACCTTATTGCGCTATTACAACCTTTCTATAAAAATACACAAAAATAAATACGTGAAATAAATTAACTAAAAATTAAATTAATAAAATAAACAAAAAAAATTACAAAGAAAAATAAATTGAAAATTAAATTACAGAATTTTAAAGAAGAGAAAAAGGAAAGAAATACTAACCTTTAAATGTAGATTCACTTTTTTTTTAATAAAAACAAAATTACAAAAAACAATTAAATGAAATTATTCACAAAAATTAATTCTATGAATTAAAATTACTTACCTCCCCGGCAACGGCGCCAAAAACTTGTTGTGAAAATTTTAATGTACTCGCAAGCGCACGAATCTATTGTAATATAGACTAATGGTGACGAATGTCGATCCCACAAGGAGGTGGATTTTAATTGTGTGTAGAATTAATTTTGTAAATGGGTGATTGGATTTGTGGTGGAAATGATTTGGAATATGCTAAAACTTAAATTAAAATGGCGAGAATAAATTATAAAGTTGGAATTGAAATGGCGAGAATAAATTGAAGAGAATTCTATTGAAATGACGTACTTGGGTATCTGGATCCGTATCAACATGCATCATGAGCTAAATAATCCGTATTAATGCCAATTAAATCATAAGGGGGGAATCCACTCCTCATGAACCACGCTCTAATCAATATGGTGCTAAGGGCTTATCGTGCCAAATAATAATAACCTTGTACTAGAGGGCTGGTGAAACCAAGGCGGTACTAGACAAGAATATTATTATTTGTCGACGAGAAGTCAAAACATCCACAAAAACTAGAGGGGAAGAGAAAATAAATTTACCAAATTAAGCCCATGACACATGTTGAGACTTCACCTTCAACCTAAGCTTGAAAGAAAATTAGCCACTCATAATTGAAGTAGGGGCAAAATGGGAATTTATTAAAATACGAAGAAAATACAAGATGGAAAGAGAATTACAGAAAACAGAGTCCAAAAATGGATTCAGAGGTATCAAATTAGGGGGGAGAGGCCCCCTTTTTATAGATACATGGAGTAAATCATGGCCATCGGATTAAAAACAGTTTTGATGCTCAGGATTGCGCCACATCATCAGTCAACAATACGCGGTTTTACCACGCGGATGAACAGTAATACGGTTTGACTCGGATGAACAGTAACGCGGTTTGGTTGAAAATAATCCAGTGTGATGCATGTACCGTACGCGAGATTTTTCGTCCACTAATATGCTGCCACGTCACCATCAACAGTACATAAGAATTTTAGCCCAACAGGATCGTGACACCTCATCAGTCAATGCCACATCATCGGTCAATGCCACATCATCATCCGTCTATGTGAACAGTGTCGTGAACAGTAACATATACAATACCGTACACGTGAATAGTACCGTACATGTGAACAGTGTCATTTTTCCTTTTATGCTCCTCTTAAGGTTTTCGACTGTCCTGAGTTCAAAAGTGATGTCCGTTTTGCCATCTGATTTCTCGTTTATTGTGAAATGACTATGATGCCCTTAAAATACATAAAACACTTAATTAAAATAAAACAAACGAAATTAAATCAAAAGAATGTTAAATTCATAAAAGTAAAGGTGTTAGTAAGACTTGAAATGTAAAATGACGGTTTTCTCCTTTATAAATATGCATTTTCTAACACTCAACAGTCTCCACCTGGAGCAAGGGCCTATCTTCAAGCCCCTTTATCAAACCTCACAACTCTTAAAGAGCAAACAAGGTTAAAGAACCCAATAAATGACGATTGGAGAAAGAAAATAGGCAATAAATAAACGACCTAGGGTGACAAAGCGTGTTGGAAGGTGAATATCACCACCAAGCGAACGGGCGGATGGACACCAATTTCCTCCGGCAAAGAAGAATTTGTTTTTCTAATTTTTACATGAGGAGGGAAATCCGGTGATCGGCTTCCTCTTTGCAGAGCTTGACATGAAGTAATACCAGCCTGCTTCCTTTGGGCTACTCTGCAGCTGGTACAAATGATTTACCTTAACAAGGGAGGGTTCCTCTAATCCGCACCTCTCCCATAGCACATACATAGCCGAGAGAACTCTCCACCCATTTAGGTGTAGCTGACCTGGAGCCAGGTGCATATCACCCAATATCTTGGCAAAATAATGCTGAAGGGGCAACCGAGCTCCTAATTTAAAACTCTCTAGATGCATTGCCACATACCCCCTCGAAGGTCGGGTAGGGACGTCATCTTTGCCGGGGATCACAAGGAGAATCTCCTCAGGTATGTTATAAAGGGTTCAAAACTTGAGCAGGTCAGTTAGGGTGGTGGCACAAGCTATGTAGTCGATAGGGTAAGAATCCGCCTCCACCCTATGGCCAAGGTTTCTTTTCTTAGGGGGTACGCTTGGCTCAAAACTGCTCCCCTCACCGTCACCCACGTCTTCAGGGACCCCAGCCCTACCAAAACTATGGTTCTCACCAGAGCCCGATGCGGGTCCACCCCGGTTTCCTACAAGCTCTAAATCAGGGGAAGGAGAAGTGGCAATAGGACAAGGGTATTCAGGGGTATCCCTGTAATAGGAGGGACCTACACTCTGAGAAGAGTATAGAGGATCACTGGGTCCAAATAGATGGGGATAGGAATCCTCTATCTCTTCATCACTCTCATCTACAATTATTTTTCTCTTCCGGTTTGACATATTGAAGTTAAAAAAAGGAAAGCACAAAATATCCAAATGTATGGGTACAAAAGGGACAAATATAGAATCCACAATACAAAACCCAATCAACAACAACCAGAGAGAGGGTTAAAGGCTGTACCTGGAATAGGCTGGCACGGATAGCGCTGCCGTGACAGAGAAAGAACCCAGCAAGTGGAGGCTCCAGACGCGGGAAGTATGAGTAAAGTTCAAAGAAGATGTTGGCTTACGGCGGAGAGACGAATAAACAAAACGATGATGACTTCAATCTAGGGATTTGAAACGAAAGCGGGAAATGGAAGCGTTTAAGTGATGGGGATGCCAGCTCACTCACCGAATATCGAGGATGGATAGACCGTCGTTTTAAATTTTAAATACGAAGAGTCGGGAAGTGCCATGCCACTAACCGTTATAAGGGGCCTGAGGAGACGTAAGCCCAAGTATATACTAGATATATTCATGAAGGCCTACACTCGGGCCAAAATCTCCTTAGACGAGAGATGGAACCTCATATCCACCACAATAACGCAAGGACCAGATGACTAGTGCCCAGGATCGGTAAGATTCGATTATTAGTTTCTACTCTCAACTCATTTCACTCGCAAGACCAGAAACTAGGGGACTGGTGCTAAGTAAATAAGAGCACCAGCTCGGCCATGCTATCATCCCCACCCTAGGGTGGATCACCTCAGCCGAATGATACGAGCAGAACACTGATAATGAGCCTTTTACAAACATGGGCCAACCAGAGACGAGTACCAGCCAGAGGAATACACCGACCAGAGACGTATACCGAGCAGATACCCATTCCCCACAGACGAGTACCAGCCAGAGGAATATATCGACCAGAGACATATACCGAGCAGATACCCGTTCCCCAAAGAACGGGAACACGATGTCACAAAATCACGATAGTTGCGCTTTTTCCAGAACCGTTGAGGGAGACACGATATCTCACGTTTGCCCACAATGTAGCAGTTAGAGTCCCATGAGGGGCTGCCACTACCCGAGAAAGGGGAGATGAAGGGTCAACAGAAACGTGGGACAGCGGTTATAAAAGAGGAAGAAATCGATGAAGAAAGGGGGAAAAAAACTGAGAGAGAAGGGAAGACTCTGCCAAATTAAAACTAGACTGTTTTTCTACCTAAATTGAGAATAAATCGTGAGTCATTCCGAAATCTAAATTGAACTGTTTTCGCATAAACACCTTGTGTTAACTTAGGCATTGGAGGGTTTACGCCTGTAAAACCACCAGCGTCTCTGATCTATTTCTTTGTGAATGCAGGCTTAGCAAGATAAAAATGGGTGATTTCAATCCAGTGACGTAAGCGATCGTTAAGGCAAGGAGAGAGTGACATCGTTCTATTAAATATATAAGCGTTGGTGGAAAAAATCTGGTCGGATAAAGGGCGAGCAGATTTCAGCATCAACATATGTATTGACAGAAATATGTTTTGATTAATTAATGCTAAGTTTTCACACAAAGGCTACTTTTTGAATGAGACTCAATACTCTCGCAGGAACTTTCTACGTCAATTTTTTTTTAATAGTCTAACATATGTTTAAAATTCTTGTTTGTAAATGGATAAGAGTTACCTAATTTTCTTGGATTCCCATTGAGAAAGATTGGATGCTTCTGTCAATATAGCCCTCCATTTCTGAGCCTTTTTTGGCATCTCCTTGAAATGTTTTTTCAAGCTAAGCAAAAGCATCCCCAAAACTTCCTCACTATTTCCGCTCATGTGATGGATCAACCTATTAGAAAACCCTTTATAATCTTTAGTCCATTCAGTTTCTGGCGTTCAAGAATCTTGACAAGTTCATCCAAACACCATTTTGAAAAAGCATAGTCTTTTCAGAAAATAGTCCCAGAAACTTGGATCCTTCAACATCAACAGCATTTAAAAGCATGGGTGAAATTTCATCTCCTTTCTGAAGTTGTTCATCAATAAAGGTTTTAATCCTTTTTCGACTCAAAGTGGCAAAGAGATGGCTAGTAAAGTTATTGTAGTGATTTGAGTGCTATAGAATTAGATGAGCAACTCAATCACTGCCCAAGATCACAAACCAGATCTACAAAGATGCTTTGAACCCAAACAATCAAGCTTTAAGAATTGAGAAAGCCTTGTAAAGAAAATGGCTATGATCAGATCACACAGAAAACAAGAAATGAGAACAAATCAAACACAAAAACAGAGAAAGATTTACGTGGTTCGATTGTGCGAGAATGCACAATCTACATCCACAAGAGAAGCCACCAGAAAGAGATTTATTGATGATTCTAGTGAAATTTACAGAGCAACTCAAGAGTTGATTACAGGGAACAAGATGACTTTTTCTCTCCCTTAAAACTCTCTCTAAAATGCTCTTAGATCGATCTAGAAACTGCATGAAGATCAGCTTATATATCAGCTGATATGAAACCCAGAATGCACAGATTTCTGCCACCTGGATTAATAGCTTCTAACTAACTTGATTCTTCCCTCACGTGCTCGTTCACATGCTTCACTTAAACCTCTGTCAAAACGTCTTCATCTCTTGCCGTTTTGATCATTAGTAAGCCACATGCTGAGCTCGTGACTTCCTGAGCTAATTAAATAGGTTCAAAACTTTGTCGTTTAACATGCTTAAGTTTTGGATTCATCATTTTAGTCCACAGTTATCATGGGTATCCATGTGTCTCGAAACTGAGGAATACATCATATTTGTATTAAGGCAAGAAGGAGAAGATGAAGATAAAGCAGAAGATTAGGATAAGACTAAACATGTAGAAGATTTTCCAGCATTTTTGTGCCCATTGATTTTTCTTTAAAACTACTGGAGCTTTCTCATTAGATTACTTCTACAGCTAAG
Source organism: Citrus x clementina (assembly GCF_000493195.1). Taxonomy (NCBI): domain Eukaryota; kingdom Viridiplantae; phylum Streptophyta; class Magnoliopsida; order Sapindales; family Rutaceae; genus Citrus; species Citrus x clementina. The sequence continues at coordinate 28,480,064 of NW_006262339.1, read as the reverse complement.
TCGGCCAAGTCCCTATGAGCCCGTTGAAGCATCCCGGTTGCTACAGTGAACTTATTGACAGCTGCTTAAAGTCCATTCGTATCTCTGACAGCTAGCCCTTATGGTGTACGATATAGCACAAATGTCATCAACTGCCAGCAACTGCCTGCAAGATCCAATCACATTTGGAGTGGGATTGTAACATATTTTTATTTCTAATTTAATTAATATAATTTTTCTAAAATTTAGAGGACAGGAGCAGGATGAATGATATAATTCCGTTCTATCTTGTTAAATTTATTTGTGGTGTATTTATTTCTTAAATTAGAGAATTAAAATGGAGGAATGGGAACTATTCTAATGTTTATTTACTTATTTTAAAAAAAAGGTAGGACAAGATTAAAGTGCCATTTTTTTGTAATTAATTTGAATTCTAAATGAATCTAAATATTTGAATTTCATTGATATGATTATTTTTATCATAATTTCTTATAATAAGTATTAAATTATTTATTTTTAACTTAAAAATTCTAAAAATTAATATTTTTATGTTTATACTCTGATAAAATTTAAATATTAAATAAATAAATAGTGCAGGATTTTTAAATTCTTCTAAAATCCAATTTTCTTTACCGCGGGATTTATATTAAATTTTTGCAATTAGTCATCATACTTTGAAAGTCAGAATTATCATCATGCTTATTCGTTAAATTTGTGTGATCAAATCTTCTCATACATGTGGACATTTGTTTTTTTTTTTTTTCGTTTTTTCTAAATCGAACCGAACTTTAGAGAAAAAAATCGAACGGGTTGGGAAGTTGAGAACCAGTCAGTTTGTTATCAGTTCGGCTCAAATATCGATCGAACCAGAAAACTGATGGGTTCTCTCATTCAAAACTTAAAAATATTTTAAAATTAAAAAATAAATAACTAAATAAGCTGAAAAAAATTAAAAAAGAGGAAAAAGCTTTAACCCCAAGTCCTAACCTCTCTGAAGCCTCTCGCCTCTCTTACGGACTACCCCTCGCTCTCTCTCACACACACACACACACACACCATCGCAGTCAGTCACACACCTTTCCACCGCCGGAAAATCGTCAGACTCAGCAGCGCCATTTCCGTCGATCTTCTTGCGACAGTGATCGTCTTCTCAGCCGGCCCGTCGCCTCAGTCATCGTCGCCAGCCGTTGCCGTCGCATCCTTGCTCAGTCGTTGTCGCGCCAGTGATGGTGAGTTATGTTGAATTTGTTTTCTGATTATTGTTCCTTAATTATTATTATTATTTTGAGTTGGTTACTAGATAAATGTTTAAGTTTTATGTTGCTATTTTTAGTGTATTTGGGCTTTGGGGAAAATTGGAAAAATATGGTTTAATTTTTGTGTTGCTCGTCGCAGGCTTGTAGCTTTTAGTGTATTTGGCTTCATATTTTTTTATCGAAAAAAGTTATGGTGCTGTGCTGCTGTTATTAGCATAGGCTTAGGCAATGGGATTGATTTTAATTTTCAATGATTTTATAATTATGTGATCAGTGAGGTTGAAGATTGTGAGGAGTGTGAATAAAGGGTGGGGTTATAGTCGTCATTTCCTTAATTTGTTCTAATCTGAATCCGAAATATCACCCAAATGCGAAGTTTGAACTCATCCGAACCAATCTGAATCCGAACTTATCCAAAATATTCATCCGATCCGATTTATTTTGGATGGGATAGGATTTGAGATTTGGATTGGAATCGGATGGATTTTTTCCCAATCCAAATGTAAAGTTGCCCAGCCCTGATTTCTAAATCCTCCTATGAGGTTAGCTAATTACATATTGATTGCGATTATGGGATTTCTGGCTTCTTAGGGAGAAAAGGAAGAAAAAAATAGAAAATAAAAAAGAATTTACATGTAAAACTTTGGGCATAGTTTGATATGAATTTAGTTGAGGAAAACTTTAATTTCTTATTTGTGTTAGTATCAATGATCTGTATATTACTTATTGGGGCCTTATAATGTGAATGTCGAATCAGGTTGCACCATTGACAGCGGGAATGGCAGTTGCTGCTGCTGCTTATGCTGGTAAGTATGGCATCACGGCCTGGCAGGCATTCAAGGCACGAACGCCGACGGCTAGAATGTGGAAATTTTCCGAAGGTGGTTTTCAGCCTGTCATGACAAGGAGGGCAGCGGATATGATACTTGGAGTCAGGTACAATTGATATCCGCTTGTCAAATCTTTGTTAAAAGAAAATCAATTTTTGCTAGCAGAACTACTCAAATGTAGTTCGACTTCATTATTTCTGTACTCATTTCTCACGTCGGCGTGTAATCCACTGGCTTGCACGCTTCCTCTGCTCCACGGAATAGTCCTTGATGCATTGCCGTATCGGTGCACAGACTCTTACTCCTATCAAGTAAAATTGATTCACGTATGTAAATATTTTAATTTGATTCGAGTGAGATACAGGCATCCCAGCAAAATTGATTCACGTATACAGTTACTTCGTGGCATAATTTGATTGGAGAGATATGCACACAGCTATCTTTATGAAAGATTCTGTAACTTCTCAGGGTGACATTGAGGAAGAACAATCAACAATGAGATTAACAACTCTTACCGTAGAACAAGTAACTCAACAAGTTGCTGCCTTCATACTTCTACTTCTCAAATTAGTTTGTCATCCAAAAATTGTGATACAGCTTTAAAATTTCATCGTTCTCATGCTCTCTGGGCAGAAGAGCTGGCTGTGGTATTTACAAAGAATTGGGAGGATAAAAACGAAAAGAAAAAACCCTAGTAAATTTGTTGTGGGATATTGTTTTTCATTGGTAAAGCTGTATGCTACTGTTTTTCATTCACTGGATGAATTGGTAACGCTGTACGCCCTTTTGGTATCTCCTTCACATGGAGTTTCACCCATTTCGGTTTTCTGCTCAAGAGGACCTTGAGGGCTTCCAAAAGATTTTTCCATAATCATTTTTTATCATCACTTTCTTTTTTAGCTTGAGAAGCATAGTTTTTATATCATCTTAAAATCTGTAATTGTTGTATACCTTACCTATATGTGTTGATAAATTCTAATGAAATGTTGGATACAATTAAATTAAGGAAAAAAATAAATTATCTATTTTTTTCAAACTCAAATACAATTAAATATATCTCCAATTAAAGTGAATGACTTATTCTACACTACCGACTAATAAAAAGTGCAATCTCTTAATCCACGTTTTGAGTCTCTATCAACTCTGATAGTGACGATGATGGTAAAGTGGATGTGAAGGTGAAGGGTAAATGAAAGTAATACAATATTATTTAGAATTTATATGGTTTCATTAAATTTGGGTTTAATAGGGTTTTACATCTCGAGACAATAAAATGATAATTTTAGAAACATTGGAGACATTCTTATATAAAAATTAAATAAAATAATTAACTCAGTATGTTTCTTGACTCCTTCTAAACAATTCATTATCTCTCCTTACACTAGACTTAAGCAAAAAAAAAAAAAAATGTTCCTATTTATAATTGTTTGCTTTATTTACTTGGCCTATTCAATGTTCCCGACAAATAATGCATATATGCGTCTCAAAATTGACATCAAACAACCTAGCGCGATTTCTTTCATGGCTATCACTTTGTGTGCAGGTCAAATTAAAAAAAAAAAAAAAAAAAAAAAAAAAAAAAAAACCAATCAATCAATAATAAGATAGAGAGTAAAGGCTATTGCCTTGTGCAGTCAAGAAAACTGAAAGAGTGGAAGAGGAAAGAGATTCAATATTTTTTAAATTCGAAGTAATTAATTAACCTCATTCATATCATGTGATTCTTATTAAGCGAATAATATATTTTCAAAATATTTTATTGAATAAACTACACTCATCATTCATCTGTGGGTATCATATTACTTCAAGGAAAAAAAATTGAGATGATTTTTCCATTGCTCAAGAAATAATTATAATGCAATTGTTACAGGGGCGTAGTTTCAATGAAATAATTTATGATATGTTTTTATGAAAGATCTATGTATAAAAAAAATGCAACAAATGAATGACTAATTAATTCTAACAAAAAAAAAAAAAAAGAAGCACAAATGCAGTAAATTCGTTTTGTCTTTCTCGCAAGTGATTTTGCAGGCGTTATATTCTAGGAGCCTATGTATTTTATTACGGTTATTACTTTGATAAAGGGCTATGATTGTATCTAGAATAATTAAATAGAAATAAGATTGCGAAATGCATTGTACGGATCAATTAACAGTTAATCGGCATCTTCTCTATTTGCAATCAGCAATGACAAAATTACAAATTACAAATTACAAATATGTGCTTGACATAGCCTTATTCATCTGCAACTTCCTTTCATTCTTCTTTCTTTCTTTTTTTTTTTTTTTTTTGAGAGAGAGAGGGCAACTTCCTTTAATTCTAAATTAGGAATTTTTTGGCCCTTTCAACTTAACCTTACTAAACATCTTCGATCCTTCACTAAAATCAAGATTTTCCAGTCTCCTTAGCAACGTCAAAAAGACTAAAATACCCTTCAGGCATCAAAATTTCCCAATAATACATGGAGATGAAAAGAATTTATTCTGTGACTGTTCTAATGCTATATTGATGGTGTGTAAGACATTACAATTGCAGGAAGAAGAGGATGAAATTGATAGAAATGGAAATAGTAATATATACGTGTCAAGTGCTGACAGCTTTCTTGTTTGCTTTGCTTCGGGTTGCCATGTAGAAGAATTTTCAACAGACCATAAAAAATACAATATCAACCGAACAATATTTTATTATGCAATATCTTTTTTTCTTTTTTCGGGTGAGACTAATTAATTTAACTTCAACTTTTTATAAAAAGCTTTTGACATTAATTTTTTTTTTAATATTTGTTTTACATTAAAAAAAGCTGTTATATATTTTTTTAAATTTTGAATATCTACCATTGGATTATACAAAAATAATGGATGAGAATTTATGTCAATATTTGAAATTAAAAATTTTAAATTAGAATCCCTTGTCCTTTTCTAATACTTTTTAAATAAATTATTCAGTGTAATATGACAGCTGAAATTTGTACAAGGTAATCTGAAAATTAAACGAATCTAAAATCTAAAAATAATTTTCTGTTGTTTTTGTTTGGTTTCGTTTTGTCATTCCTTTGTGAAACAATACCGCCGGTTCACCCACAGTTAATCATAAAATTAATCAATTTAATTAATTTAACGATCGGTTTGTTCAAGTAAATTACTAAATAAAATGTCTTAACATTGATGTTCCATTATCTTCGTTTCCGTTTATAGTAACTCAATTCTTTCACATCCGTATGAGTAGAGTTTGAATCTCCAACTATATTTGTGTCGATCTGAAAAATTTTACGTTCTTTTCCTTAGTTATATGAAAACATGACACGTATGTAACACAGGGTAAAGGCCACTACTGTGATGGAATCAAAAAGGAAAGCTGATAAGAGGATCTCCAATCAGTTGCTTTCCGTGGCTGTTGAAAGAGACCAAATTTGCAAAGGCAGTGGTCTGCGGGTCCCATAATAATTTTATTTTTATTTCTTTTTCCTTTTCCAACTTTCGTTAAATTCAATTTTTGATATAATTTTTGAATTTGACGGTTAGAAATTTATGGTCGGCCTATTTTATTCATTTTAAAATGAAATCCGCAATGATGGATCCACAGTGGGTTTTTAATCTTCCTTCTAAAATCTCTACTGATTTGGAATCTTCTATGCTTTCTAATTTACTTAGAGCATCTCCAAAAGACTCTTCAAATAAGATTCTACTTCTTATTTGAAGAGTCATATCAATATTAAACACTCCAAAAGATACGTTAATTTAGATTCTTCAAATAAGATTTGTTTCTCACTCTTCAATATTGCTGAGTGAGTTTTTCTCTCTTCTATTAATATTTTATTATTATTTATTGAAAAGATAAGACTGCAATAATTATTATTTATGTTTCTTTTAAAAAATATAATGACAATTCAATTTGATAGTGGGAAATATTTGATTAAAATAATATTAATTTATTCTTATTTGGTGAGTCTTTTGGAGGGGATTATATTTTTTTATACACTTATTTGCCACATCAGTAAGTAAATTGAAATTTAAAGAGTAAAATTTAAAGACCCTTTTGGAGATGCTCTTAGCGTCTAGAACAATCAGTAGCCAGCCGGAATTGTGGGCCTTATTTTATGGCAGTGCTTGTAATAGAGATGGGCCAATCGTGGGGCCACCCTGGGCTTAGGTATCGGGCCGCCCGGCCTGTCCTGTTGGCCTGCCTGTGATTTCTGTTCTATTTTTATGTATTTTCCCTTGACTTTTCTGTTTCATTTCTTAAATCTCCATTGATTAACTTTCAATTAACCATAAAATAAACTAAGGAATCATTTTCTCGAACGCAGTTATGATTTTAATAAAGGGGCGGACCATCTAGAATAGTATATATAATTCTGTTTAATTAATAAGTTGAAAAAACCCATCAAGAGAAATTATAATATTATGAGCTTGACACGAACTCTTCACTAATTCCAAAAAAATGAGTTGTTTTATAAGGATTGTGGTTGGATTATTAGGTCTTATAATTTGAATATAAATAGGAAAATAAAATAAAATAGGTCGCAGTCGATGTATTCGGTACACTTCGCTGCTCTCAACTTAGTTAATTTCTTTATTCCCTCGCGGGCACCATATGATGGGTCCAAGATGAGACCTACGATAATCAATCTCATGATTTAGTATGGCTACCAAATGGCTAGTGTTATTTTGTGTTTGGTAGAAGAGATTGATATTTAGTTTTAACTTAACCATTCAACTAAGTAGAAAATAAATAAAATTAAATAAAATGTTAGGATATTAATTTAAATAATAATATCGGGGATATAAATTAATTATGATATAGTTCATTACATAATTACACATGAGCATAGATGTATATGCATTCAAAAGTGCTCACAGCACTTTTCTCACCAAACTTTCCTCTGAATTTCCCGTAGCTGACTCCTTTCTTTGCGTTTTTCGAAATTTCCCGAAACTTTTCTATTTAATATATTATACTTTTTTTTCGGGTGAGACTAATTTAACTTAAATTAGAGAATCTTATCCTTTTTTAATATTATTTAAATAAAATTTGTCTATCTTTCATTTTATCAGTCTACTTTCTACCCATTAATTAAGACTTTTCCATTTTCTTTTTTCTTAAGATTTTCATTGACTATCTTTCAATAAACCATAAAAATTACTAAGTCATTTATCGAACAGTCAGATGACCATATTTCAAAATATCAACTACAAACTGCCCTTAAATATTTTATTTAATAGTTGAAGAATTGTTATCAGTGTGGACATCTACATAAAAATTATATTGAAACACAGCTAAAAGATAAAAATAAAATAAAATAGCACAAACATTATTTTAAATTATTATTTATAATTTTATTTTATCAATTTAATATTATAAATAATTTTATATTAATTAAATTTAATGAATGATTTAAAAATTTTAATAAAATAAATAAACTTATTTATTTATTTAATATGAAAAATATATAAATATAAATTAACTATGGCGTGGACTTTCATTGGATTTCCGGCGGAACTTCGCCGGACTACCGCAGGAATTTCGTCGGACCACCACCGACACACCGAAACTTTTCCGGACCATTATCGGATCTCCACTGGAACTTCGCCGGATCACAGCTGGTACACCGGATCTCCACCGAAACTTCGCCGGATCACTGTTGGAAATAACCGGCCGGCGTTGACTTCCGTTGACCGGCGTTTACTTATGTTGACCGGCATTGACTTATGTTGACCGACTTTTATTTATATTAAATTATATTAAATAGTTTAATATATTAAATTATTTTATATTTTATATTAAATATAAATCATGAATTGTTTTAGAACTTTTTGAAATTAAAAAAGTTTGGTATTAATATTGAATTATATTTTATTACTAATATAGATAATTTAATATTTAAAGTAAAGGATAAATTTGTCTAACGAAAAAAATTATAATTCTTTTCCCTATCAAATTTTATGTCAAACCGAATAATGAAATTTAATTTCATTATTCTTTTCCACTCCTCTCTTCTCATTTCCCCTCCATTCCACTCTTTTCCTCTCCTCCCCTTTCTTAAAACTAAACACCACCTTAGTGTATTTTCAAAACGCTTAGGGCTCGTTTGGTAATGTTTTTTGCTTGGTGTTTTAAAAATTGTTAAAACATGTAATCTTCAGAAGCATATAATATAAGAACACTTCCACAAATTACTATAATTTCATGCAGTAGAGATTGAAGAGTTGAATTCCACTTATAGACACCGACCTCTTGTTTTGTCTAATTTTAATAATGAAAACAACGACAGAGGATTAACTGATGCTTTGACTTATTAGCAGATTGCAATGAGTTATTAACTGATGCTTTGACTTATTAGCAGATTGCAATGAGTTATTAACTGATGCTTTGACTTATTATTTCTACAACTAAGGGGTGTTTATTTTTTTGACTTAATAACTTAATTTTAATAAGTTAAATCATTAAGTCTATTTGTTTTTTCAACTTAATGAAGATTTTCAACAATTAAGTCATTAAGCTATTAAGCTAATTTTTTTAACTTTTTACTTAATCTATAAAAAGTGTGAATCCTATCATTAAAAGATATTTTTCAATATATCCCTATCTAATTAATTAATTGCCATCCTTAATTAAATAAAATTTAATAAGTAGCATTATTACCCATCTGTATTTAACTTGTGAAAATATATAGTGATAGACTATTATTTTTTATCTTTTTATTTTGTTCAAATTAACATTATTATCTTCATAATTTTTTATAAATATTTTTCATATAAAAATATCACAAGCTATAATAAAATTGACTAACATATATGATATATAATATTAAAGAGTTATATTCAATTGAATATTATTTGAGATGTTTATTATTTATTTAACAATATAATTTGTATAGGGATAAATGTAAAAATATTAATTTTCAGATTTTTTAAATTAAAAAAACAAACAACTTAATGTTTATTTTTAGCTATTCAGAAAAAAAATGTCATTCAACTCTATTTAGAATTCAGATTAATTCAGATCTTTAGATCTCAAACAAAAAAATAAACGCCACCTAAATTAAATAAAATAAGGTATTTTCAAAAGCAAAAAGGAATACACAGATAAAACATCGTCTTAAACAAATCATAATCTAGAATTAGAGCATTTTGGACATTGTTAAAAGAATTCGTGAAAACGGGTGATTCATTTGTTAAGGAGTGTTGATTTGATCGGCTCTGCAAATTCTCTTCGTACTCGGTTCCAATTCCTCTTCATCCGAAGTTCCACTCGCGCTTGCCAAATCATCCAATTTCCAAACTTCGGTCGCAAAATTGAGAGTTGAAGTGTTGGCTTTGGTCTCGTTGGGATTTGCATATACTGGACACACTCCACAACGTTTCACCCCGTGACCATACGCGGCATCCCCAACGGCAGGGGAGAACTCAAAGGAGACAGTTGTATGGTTGTTACCATCAGGAAACCCAACATTCATACAGAGACAAAATCCAAGTATGACGTGATCTGAATCAATTGGGTATTGAAAATCTTCGCAATGGTTATACCGATTAACATGTTTGGCTTCAGAGAGAGTCTTTGTTTCTAAGCGGAAGCCATACCCGACGAACATGGATCTGGATGGACTCTTGAGTGAGTTGAATTGACGTCCGTCTCCAATTGTATCTGAACAATCAAGATCTTGCTTAAAATCAACAACAGCACAAAAAGCAAACCCAATTAAGTTTCTGCCAAAAGAATGCGATGGCAGTTGAATACTTATCAAATGTCCTGAACTTTGATTGCCGAACCAGTCAGGAATTTCGCTCCCAGGTAAAGCAATTATGCATGTCTTGAGTTCAAGACCTTTCTGTGAAATGACATTTAAAAAAAAAAAAGAAAAAAGAAATTGTAAAATGAAAACTATGATTTCAGAGAAAACAAAGAGGGACAGAGTAAAAGAAAGAGGGAAGTTCATACCTTGTTTTTTGCTGTTTCATCTATTCGTCTCAGTAAAGCAATTGTCATATGCTGAATTCTTAGTCGTGAATCTGCCAAAATCCTGTTGTTTGCTTTTTCATTCAGTTTCAAGCAGTTAGTAAACCGGAGCGAAATTTCTAGCGTATTGCCACCAGTAGGGTTGTGGGAGTATTTGGATAGCTTTTCGAGTACGGATGCATCTAGTTCTTCTAGAGGTGACCGAATCTCTGGCAAAGATTGGAGCAACTTGCAATTCCTTGCTCTTAGAAATCGTAGACGCAATGGAAGTTCTGGTAATGACTGAAGCATGTTACAGCCGCTCAAATTAAGAAATCCTAGACACGATGGAAGTGCTGATAATGACTGAAGCATCTTACAATTATTCAAGTTAAGACTACTGAGCTGCGACAGTTGCTTGATACTTGCAGGTAAACTCTCAAAGCTATTTCCACTTAGATTTAATAGTTTCAGTGAGGATAGACAGGCAATATCTTGTGGAATTTCCGTTACAGCACAATCACTTATATCTAGAGAGTCCAAAGATGATGAACCCGATGATAATAATGGAGGCAATGATACCAAATTTTTGCATCTAGAGAAGAAAAGCGCTCTAAGTACGTTTGAATCTGCAACAGAGGATGGTAGTTGACTAATAGCTGATCCTTCTGTAAAGATGTAAGCCAAAGATTTTAAATAGCCAATGTTATCCGGCAACTTATCAAGTTTAGAGCAACCCCTTACGCTCAATGATTTAAGCCCCAGTAGATTTTCAAATGAAGATGGCAGCTCTGTGATTGCCGTCCTTTCTAAACCGATGCTTTTTAAATGTTCCATTTCCTCCAAGATTTCCGGGAAACGCTCTAGGTTTAAGCAGTCATCAAGATGAAGGTCAACCAAAGATTTCAATTTACAAAACCTAGTTGAAATCCTCTTCAGCCGTTTGCAATCCGTCAAATCCAACTCTTCAAGATCAGTTAGGCACTCTATTGATGATGGAACTTCTTCTATTGCAGACTGGCCTAAGTATAGCTGTGTAATTTTCCCAGAAATCTGTGGGAACTCTTTGAGATTAACACAAGAGGAGAAATTAATAGTTACTGGACAAACAAAATGAAGATTGCTTGGAAAGGACCTAAGACTTTTGCAGCCCTCAAAATTCAACATACTGAGATACTTGAAAGCTTTCTGTAATAAAAGACATACAAAGACTACGTTAATTAAAAAGCAACATTGAAATCAACAATTAATTATATGCATATTTAAAGAAAGAAAATTTGATGATTTAGTATTAGTACAAAACTTACCTTTTTTCCTTCCCAAGTTTGCTCAACCTTACTAAAAGGCAAACTCAGTGCTACAATGTTCTTCGGCTCGAAATTAGATGGCAGTGTTCTTGATGGATATTTATGCCAGTGAAGATATCTCAAGTTTTTTGGAAGATAATCTAGGCCATCTGGAAGTTGCACTTTAGAGTCTGAAAGCTGCTCTTCAATGCTTGTACCCAGAAACTTAGGTATATAAAATTTAAGCATTCTCAGATTAGGCATATTTGTGAAGGCTCTTGAGTCTAAATTGATGCCTTTTATTTTGTACAAATTCAGAAATATACCTTCAATTGCATCGGTCCCCTTATAAAGAAAAACAAAGAATGAGTAAGCCTGAAACCCAAAAGAATAACTAAGAGCTCCTTAAACAAGAACACATTTTGCAATCTTTTATTTTATTTTTTAAAATATTAAATATCTATATGCGAGAAAAGAAAATTTTGGGGACCATTGCAAAATTAAACTACCCAAAAAAAAAAAAAATCTGAACACCGTTCAAAATTTCAAAATTCTCTCTAATTTACAAACCTGTTATCTTAATATCTAGAAGTTGAGAAAATAGGGCCTATTTGATTGGTATAAGATTTCAATATTTTTTTTTTTCAGTCGACAGAATTCAAAATGTTAGTTCAAAATTAGGGGAAAAAAATGAAAGTCATTTTTTCCCCAGCTATAATTGTATTCAAGTCAAATTCAGAAACGACCCTTTTCGAAAAGATTTAGCTATCTTGCAGCCTCCGTAAGTTATATTTAAGCTAAAAAAACGTGATTGGAGGTAGAACATATAGGCCAATCAGTCCATTTTATTATTATTAGGGACTGCAGCTTAAAAAAATAAAATTATACTCTAAACACATTTACTTTTTTGAAAAAAAATATAATTATATTGAAGTAGAACCAGGCGGGCCAATCCTCATAGCACTCACTTTGTTCTGACACTCTTCACTAAATTTGAAAAAATAAAATTGTACTCTAAACACATTTATTCAACATTCGAAAATTGATAAAATCTGGAGTTTTCTCTAAAAATTTAAAATTTGAAAACTTGTTCTCTTGACACCCTCAGTCATTAATTTTACCTAATTATAGTTTTTATGATTTTGGTTGTTTTGTTCATAAAAATACTTTTACTAAAGGATGTTCTGGTAATAATAAAATTTATAAAAAAGCATGGCTGTGCTGTATGGTTGGAAAAATATGAGTGCATAACTCCAAACAAATAAAAGATTTGAAAAATAAAAAAGGGGATTCTTACTTTATTATGCTTGAGTACGCGGCGGATTTCCTTAGGATCCCACAACCTGCTGCGTTTGCCTGGCTCTTTCTCAGATTCTTGGCGAACAATCTCTCGGCCCATTTCTTGCAATAAATCATGCATTCGCAAGCAGTTATCTGATATTGTTATGAGTGACTTGTCAATAAGGACATCCAGTCCATGAGACTTAGAATCATCAAGAATCCTTACCACAAAATCTTTATCCTCTTTCTCAAAGAAACACGCAATATTTAGAAATATACTCTTCACCTTGGGCGTTAATTCATTAAAACTAATCTTTAATATGTCATAAATATCATGAATATCAGATTCACAAGTCCGATTTAAGTCGTACAATACATTACCCCAATGTCTTTTGCTCTTGAGGGAAGAACCCAACACTTTAAGAACTAAGGGATTGCCTTTGGCATACCGTACAACACTCCGTGAGCGCCATTTGAGATCTTCAGGACAATGACTTTCTTTAAAAGCGAAGTTACAAAAATGCTCGAAAGCCTCACGAAATTTCAATCCATTAACCCCATATATTTTCTCCTTCTCTACTCCAAATTTTTCGAGGACTCCTTTATCCCTGGTGGTTGCAACAATTCTACTTCCTGAACCATATTGTTCAAGCCCTCCAATTAAACCCTCTAATTGTCCAACTTTATTCACATCATCGAGTACGATCAACACCTTCATGCGTCGGACCCTCTCTTTCGTAAATTGTGGAATATTGGGACCAGCTAATTCAAGTTTTTCACTTAATATTGTTGAAAGCATT
>NW_006262339.1:28362132-28466531 GCF_000493195.1 Citrus x clementina | reverse complement strand
CGACGAATCCATACACAGAAATGGTTTAATTTGCTCAATTCGTGAATTTAATCCAACCAGGCCATTGGATGAGTCCGTTGAGACTGTTAGTTTTTCCAACTTCTTCAAAACATCTTCGACAATTTTGTCCAGAAGTTGCACATTATCCCTGATATATAGGTGCAAAAATGCAAAAGCAATTGAGTCAAATCGGGTCAAGACAGAAACGGAGAAATGATGAATGAGAAATGAGAGTTACCTGAATTTCGTGGATTCATGGCCAGCTAGATGGGATGATTCTGTCAGTGCATCCCTCCACTTCCGAACCATTTCTGGCTGCTCTTTGAACTGTTGTTCGAGCTTACCAAAGCCGACCCCAAAAATCCCGGTTTGATGCCGCACATCGGATGGACTTACTCCATAGAAAACCGGAATAATAATCTGGCCCTCCATATTCTTGCAGTCAAGAATCTTGACCAGTTCATTCAAGCACCATTTTGAAGAAGCGTAGTCCTTTGAGAAAACGACCACCGAAATTTTTGAACCTTGGATTGCGTTCAAAAGGGCAGGTGAAATCTCATCTCCGCGCCTAAGCTCTTCATCATCAATAAATGTTCTGATTTTCTTTCTTTTAAACAAAGCATCATAGAGATGGCAAGTAAAGATCGCACGAGTGTCCTCCCCTCTAAAATTGAGGAAGACTTCATAAATGCAAGAAGAAGAAGAAGAAGAAGCCATGAAGGAAATTTTAGAAATTTGGTGACAGAAACAGAGAATTAATCTTGAGAGAGGAGATGTAAGAATGAACATGTGTGAATATTCTTGCAAGCACATAGTAAATAATTGAATGGCTGGAGCTTTCTTAGTGTCCTGGAAATTTCCTGGAGCTTTCGTATACATGATTTGTCAAGTCAAGAAACATAATCATGATAATGGGGCAGACCAGGAAGAAAAGAAAATTTAATCCAACCAATAAATGAAGGAAAAACAAAGAAAGAAAATTTGAAAGTAGATTCAGAGAATTATAAAAAGCTAAAGGAAATTGGAATTTTGTACAATTTCTCCAGCGAGGAACTTTCACTGTCATTACCTCACCGTCTCCCCGTAAATTCTTAAGTTTTGAAAATTATGAGACCTTTATATTGGAGATATTATAATCGAATTAAAATTTAAAATTTCAAAATTATTATTCTTTTTTTAAAAAAAAATTGAGATATCATAGTCATATCACATAGAAAAACTTGTCCACGGTAAGCCAAAAGTCTAGTCAAGCACATGCATAAAGCTAACTAGGACAACAGAACGCAGAAATTGTGGTGGATTCAATAGAAATTAAAGTAGTAATTGCATGGGTCCTTAAAACAAAAGGCCAAATCGTTTGGTGGAGAAAAAAGCTATTTCCTCCGACTTTAATCTCGAAATCGGGCCCCGAATTAAAAAAACGACGTCGTTTTTATTAAATTGAAAACACACCGTTTTCAATTTAATCTGTAATCAGAAACCACACTCACTCACTCTCTTACTTTCCTTTTGACAAACCACAAACTCAAACACAAATAGCAATCACGCCCATAAATAGCAATCACCCAATGGTCACACGAATAGCCGGCACAGACGACGGACGAGCCCACAGACGATGGACCACCGCCATCACGTGATCGAGGGAGTAGAACTCATGTGGTGGTGCATCCAAACTCCGATGAAATCGACGGCGACGGAGGTAGTTGGAGCCGTGGTTCTTTTGAGCTAAATCGTCGGCGTTCCTGTTGGTTTTCGGTGGCGAGGATGGCAGGAAACGACGGCCGGCTTCCAAGCTTCAGACCAATACCTTGATTGGCTAGGATCTTGAAATCCAACGGGGTCACGTTCGCGGTCGGGTCGGGTTCGTAGGTCAAACCGGGTCAACTTCTCTCCCTCCTCATCCACTCACAAAGCGCCTCACGGCTCCCCTTGGCCAGGTTGTTGCTGTTGGAATTTTTTTGGCTGGAAGTGTTACTGGAATTTTTTTTTTGCTGGAAGTATTACTGGTGCTGGAATTGATGCTGGAGTTGTTGCTGCTGGAAATTTTTTTTTGCTGGAAGTGTTACTGGTGCTGGAGTTGGTGCTAGAATTATTGCTGGAATTTTTTTTTTTTTTATGTTTGTGTGTGTGATCTCCTGATTGTTTTTGTTTGTCTCTGTTTCTATTCCTGTCTCAACTACAAGCTTCTATAATCAGTGTTTAGCCTGGACACAAATTCAGTGTTTGGCCTGGGCAAAAAATTTTTTACGTTCTGATTTATTTTCGAAACAGCGCAGAGCTCACAACGTGCTACCCAGTTGAAATGAATTGAAGCAGAGCAGAGCGACGTCGTTTGATGAAAAAGGAAGGCTCACACGGTGTTGAGCTGAAATTAAGAGGAAAAAGGATTAATAAAAACGACGTCATTTTCACAATATTCGGTGCTTGACTCGGGTATATAGCATAACTCGTTTCCTAATTTTACTGGGAGTTCTGCTATATACCCTAAATGAGGTTCTTATCACATTTAGCACCACACTTAGAACCGAACGGTGCGTTTTGAGCTAAATATAAATTCTCCACAGTTCATGCATCACACACACATTCTCCTTCTTACCTCACACCAAATCTCACCCTCTCAACTAACAACAAATCTCACCGCGCTCCCTTCTCACCATCGGTTTTCTCTCTCTTTCCGTGGGTCTCTTCACAGTTGGCGTGGGTCTCTCCACAAATCTTACCTTGAAAATTTAGAAAATTTATGGCTTGAATTTTTGAAGATTCAGCTGGAATTGTGTTGCTTGTGGTGATTGCATCTGTGGTCAAGTTTTGCATTTGTAATCGATTTGTATTGGCAAGTGAGTTTAAATTGATTAGTAATTGCATTTAGATTGATTTTGAGTGAAGTAAAAGAAGAGTGCTCTTGTACCAGTTAAGCAGTTAATATAAAGATTTTGTACATTTCGTGGATTCCGCCCTTGAACTATCATCTAAGATTAACACTTCACTTGGCACATGATATGTTGCATACGAACAGCTTCATCTTTTGCTGATTGTTACCAAAACCAAAATTGCAACCCAAAATTTATCTGCCTATTTGCTTATTCAGCCAAATAAAGACGCCTTTTAGTGATGTGGGAGATGCAATCGACGACGGGGAGAGAGAGGGAGAATCGGCTTGTGGTGATTCAAGCTGCAAGTCAATTTCTGAGCTGTGTTTTGTGAGCAGCATGTGCGGTGGGAGCAGCGAGTGAGCAACACGTGTTGTGTGTAATATGTGTGGACAATTAATATTTAGCTCAAAACGCACCGTTCGGTTCTAAGTGTGGTGCTGAATGTTGTAAGAATATCACTCCTGGTAAAATTAAGACTGAATGTTTTTTTTTTCATTTCTATTTTACATGTCATTAATTTTTGTGACACGGTGTGGCAGCAAATGCACAATCAAGCGACGCAAAAGGGTTTCGATTATTGTGGCAGAACATGAAAAAGGACGCGAGATGAATAATTCCTTACATAAAACAAAAAGCAAACACAGAGAAAAGAATTTCATATATGCCTTCATATTGATTTCTCCTTAATTATACAAAACCTCTAAATGTAATGTTAAAGTTGTATTTAAGTGCAGTGATGTTTCAATTTGTTTAATATTCAGCGATAGCTTAATGCTTACCATCAAGCAAATTTGAAGATATATACAAAGTTAATAAAATAGTTGGATCCCTTAAATCTATAACAAAAGTCATCTATTACAAGTGCAATTATAGAACAACTTTCCAAAGCAAATTGAAAAAAAAAGATATAAACCTGCAGCAAGTCGATGTAAGAGTCAAGCACATGAAAGCAGGAAGCTATATATGACAAGAAATCAAAGTAATGTGAAGGAACATGATGATGAAATTGCAGGCCAGCACAAAAACACCCATACCCCTGATTTGTTTAAAGGAAAATGATGTTTGCCCCGGGTCAAACTCCGAAACTAACAAAATTGAATTTATGTTATATTATAATATAATTTTTTTAGAATCAAAATCCATGTACATTCGATAAGCGGGTCGGTCATCAGAGTAGTAACCTTGGATCAGGGCATCAACTTGGAAACCAAATTTCTTGTATAAAGTCACAGCGGGAGTTCTCAAAGGATCAACATGAAGGGTTATGCGGAGCACGGTTCTGGTTCTGCATTTCTTAATTGCTGCTTCCAGCAGTGCCTCTCCGTGAGCTTGTCCCCGATAATTCTCCTTCACTAATTAAGTTCACCCCAAAACCCATTAATTTCATGCCAATTAAAAAGAAAAAGAGAAAGAATAACTAACAAATATTTCTTTGAGGACTTTTATCAAACAGTTGAGATTACGGGCATGCAGTGGAAATTTCAACAATGGGGACAAAGATATGGGACCTGCAAGCTTGGTGATAGAAGCAGACAAGGAAGTAGGCCATGCGTACATGACGTAGCCAACGACTTGTCCATGAATCTGAATGTAAAGCAAGCCTGAGTTCTTCTTCTTCAGTTCTTCATCAAAAGACCTTGCCAGTGATTCGTGTTTTGGAAAAATCTTCTTCTCCATCTTCACTATCTCCTCCGCTACTTTAGTCCACTTCGTTGAGTTTCTTTGCAGCTCCGTGACAGTCCCGTTACTCCCCATGGCTTGTCGCTTGTTGCAGCTTACAGTTGATCCAGCACGTATAGAAAATTAGAAATGAAGCTTAATGAAGCTTCCCAACCTTCTTCCAACAGGCAAAAAAGACAAAAGAGTCGATGGAAATAGAAGCGCCATGAAATGTTACGAAGATAGTGAAGTCCGCAAGAGGCGAGCCTGGTGTGGCATTGCCTTCTGTAGAGCGGCCCAGAATGCTTGGCACAATATATAAATAGTTAAGCCCACCCAAGCCCAAAACTATCTAAGGCGCTAACATTGGAAAATATTTGAGCGGAACACAGCATCAATGCTCTGTACAGCGTAGACAAAGATGCTTCGTGCAAAGATGTGTTTCCTTTATTGCTCATCTTTTATTCAATAATGCTAAGCATCCCAAATTTTTTATCCTAAAAAGTTATCCCAAATGATGTGGCATTTATCAATTGGTTGATAATTCTTTACAAGATCCAAGTGAATTAATTGTATTATATCACCAACCAATTGATAAATGCCACATCATTTTGGATAACTTTTTAGGATAAAAAATTTGGAATGTGTAGCATTATTGTCTTTTATTACAATCTTTCAACATACGCAATAATTGTTCAACCATATTAATGTTAGATTAATTATTAATATGATGCATTATGAGATGTAGTATTATATTGCTGAGGATAAATTAAAGATAACATCTTAAAGGGCCTGGATAATCCTCTAATCAAATTAAAGATGTAAATAATTAAATGTAAGTTTAGCTAATAAATCTATAGTATGATAATAGCATCTTGTGTCGAAGTTTGAAGTGCTACCGCGCTGAAATCAGTCCCTAAACTTTTGAAATGATTTAAAACTTTTGAATAATCATCGCAAATAAAGGCAATTCAGCATGTGCAACAATTTTGACACTTTTAGATGATACCTAAGAAATTATAGTAAATTTTTCATCGATGGGCATATTCCCATATCACACGTAATGACATGCTGTCGTTTTGAATGTTTGATAATTAGTCTAAAGGTGGACATATTGCCAGAATCAATATAAAACGCACCTGAATGAGTCGCTTTGAGGACAGGTTCAAGGAAATTTGAGGACTTAGGGAAACAATTTATAATTAGGCATTTCCATTTTAATGTTTCCACTTCTTGTAACAAGAAAAAATTGATAACTATATTAGTTAAAAAATATAAGAGATTTATTTTAAGGTAAAATATAAAAAGAAAATAGTCAATCAAAGACGATATATATATATATATATATATATATATATATATATATTCCTAATTAAGCAATGTACATACTACTCTATGGCGACTGTAGTGAGAAATTTTTTCCTATTGGGGCACTTCAAAAGGATAATTAAGTAAATAATATATGACTCCTAAATCAGCAATCATTGTATCTAAATACGTGAATATTAAATTCTTAGAAATTCAGTATTTTTCTTTTGTATGGTTTAATTATAACTATTTGATGAGAATTCATAAAATTATTGATTATTAGTAGGTAAAAAAATGACAAACTTTATGTCATTTTAGCTGTGTATACAAAAATAACTTTTTAAATTCTTTTTAAAAGATTTTTCCATAATATTTTTTTGTCACCCCTTTCTTTGTTATTTCTTTGTTAACTTGAGAAGCATAGTTTTTATATCATCTTAAAACCTATAACCAATGTATACCTCACCTATATCTACTGATAAATTCTAATGAAATGTTGGAGACAATCAAATTAATGAAAAAATAAATTATCTGTTTCTTTCAAACTCAAATACTATAAATATATTTTCAATTAAGGCAAATGACTCTATTCTACACTGCCCACTAACAAAAAATTAAGTGCAATCTCTTGATCCACATTTTGAGTTTCTATCAACTCCGATGGTGATAATAATGGTAAAGTGAATGTGAAGGTGAAGGGTAAATGAAAGGTACATAATATGGCTTAGAATTTATATGGTTTTATTAAATTTGGGTTTAATAGGATCTTACATCAAATTTGGGTTCATTGGAATTATAACATGCAGTACAAGTTTCGAGACAATAAAATGATGATTTTAGAAAAGTGAACATTCAATTTTAGAAAAGTGAAGACATTCTTATATAAAAATTAAATGCAATAATTAACTTACGGTGTGTTTGTTTCCCGGATTAGGGAATCAGAATCAAAAATTAGAATCATTGATAGTGTTTTTTCGCAAAATAAAGTGGAAATCATAATCGGAATCATGGGGCTAGGGATGGCAATGGGCACCGCCCGCAGCGGGTTTGCCATTACCAAACCCAAACCCGCACAAAATTTAAATTACCAAACCCACCCGCAACCCGCAGCGGGTTTTAATTTTTTTAAAAAAACCCACCCGCAGCGGGTTTTAACAATTACCAAACCCGCAATGGTATCCGGCGGATTTTTTGCGGGTTTCCGTATTTAAAATCACAAATAGTTAATATATAAATTTATAATAATAACCTCAAGTTCCATATAACATATTCAATTTTATATTTAAATAATGTAAATGAAAAATTAAAATTTCCACATTAATTCAACACAAATTCTCAAATTTAAGTATAAATTATACAAATCTATTTAAAAAACACAAACTAATATCTAAAAATAATAATTACATTTCATATTATCATTTAAAACAAGACCAAAGAGAATATATTTATTTTATTCACCACCATAAGCACCCATCTAACACAATGCCTAAAATAATAATTAAGATTAATATTTTCAAATACTAATTCGAAGGGAAATGCCTTTAGTTTTCTTTAGGTTATGACTTTAGAATAAGAGATGAGCCATATACACACATACACAACTTTGAGCCTTTTACTATTTGGTAATTTGATTAATTACATTATTTTCTTTATATATTTTTATATTTAAATTAAATTAAAAATATTTGAAAAAAATTATTGCGGGTTTGGTGGATATCCATGCGGGTATCCACCGGGTATAAGGTTAATACCAAACCCACCCGCATCCATATGCGGGTTTTAATTTATAATATTAAACCCGCCCGCAACGGATAAAATTACCCACAACGGGCGGGTTTTGGCGGGTGGGTTTGGGCGGGTTTGCGGGTTTGCGGGTACAATTGCCATCCCTACATGGGGCCCATCACAATTTGGGAATGAGAAATAGGAGACTCATTTCCAAGGGAGAGATGTGAATGAATATCTCATTCCTGAAATTGACTATTTTTCCCTACCCTAAAATTTAAAATACCCATGTTGTCCTCATTTATAACTAACTAATATATTATTATAATTAATTAATTAATATATTATTATAATTAATTAATTAATATATTATTATAATTAATTAATTAATATGTTATAATTAATTAATATATCAATATATTATTAACAATAATTATTATTAATTATAATTTTTGAATAAAAAATCACAATAATTAATATATTATTATAATAATTAATTAGTTAATATATTGTTATAATAATCATTAATATAATTATTATAATTGGTTCGTATATTATTATTATTATTATCATTATCAATTAATTAATTAATCTAATTGTTATTATTAATTAATATATTAATATATGATTAACAATAATTATTAATAATTATAGTTTTTGAGTAAATAATCTCAATAATTAATATATTTTTCTTATTATAATAATTAATTATTATAAAATTATAATAATAATTTAAATTAATTCACATATTATTATGAATTAATTAATATATTAATTATTATTAATTAATATATTAATATATTATTAATAATTATAATTTTTTAATAAATAATCACAATAATTAATATCTTATTATTAATTAGTTAATATACTATAATAATAATAATTATTATTTTAATTATTTTAATTAATTAATATATTATTATGAATTAATTAATATATTATTAAGAATAGTATATTAATATTTATATTTTTTGAATAAATAATCACTATAATTAAAATATAAAATAATAATTATGACAATAATTCATTAAGTATTTTTTAGTAATTTGTTATAATCTAACTCATTCTGATTTCGATTCTAAGATAAAATAAACACATCAATTGGATTCTAACCCATTTCGATTATGATTTCTACAAGTCAAGTAAATAACTTATTTTGATTCACATTCCTCATTTTCATTTCATCTTATTCCCATTCCAACTCATTCAGTTTATTCTGATTACTGACAAGTAAACGCGGTAATAGTATGTTCCTTGAAACTTGTTTTCTAAATTCTTGTTTTCATGCTCAAAATGGTATGATTTATGACTTTATTCTGTTTTGCTCATTAGACTTCACACGCAGAGAGAATTTCTCATTCATGGCTTCTACTTCATCCTCCAATCCTTCAACTCCTGTTACTCTTTCTTCTACTCTTTCCTTACCAAAATCTTGCACTTCTCATACTGCCAACAAAATTGAACATCTTGTAGAATACTCCTACATCCCTGAATCCGCCCAGATCAGTGAATCTTCATACCCTCTCATAAGCCCTTACCAACTATATAAACGCCCCAGTTCTTTTACTCGCAGTATCCGTACTCTCATATCCACCCGAAGACCTCACCCTAAAGAATATATCCAGTCTTCTCGCCTGGATCAGTGTTCACTCCAAGCAACCCCTGCTGAGCAATATGTCACTCTTGAAATACCCTCAGAGTTGATTTCCAACTGGAAACGAGAAGGTTACACTCATCTCCACCTTGGAGGCATCAGATTAATCCTTACCCTTCATGGGAGAAAAGGATTACCGGTTACAGCTCGCCTTGCTATGCTTGATACCCAGTTTAAACAATACCAAGATGCTGTCATAAGCACTGTCCTTACAACCCTTCATGCAGGAAGTGTTTTACTCACTTTCTATCCCAACTTCAACCTTTCTCTCCAAGATCCCAACTTGCCCACAACCTTGAAGGTCCAAATCCAAATTCAAGGTGCTGAACAAATTTCTTCCGCCAAAATTGCTACCTTACACCACCAACTGGTCTACAGGCTTCAAAATCATGCCTTGGATCTCCCCACTCCAGAACACCACTCTGACACCCTCATGGTGTTAGCCGAATCTGACCAGATCCCGACAATTATCCAGATCCCACGACAAATTTCTCGTCATGAGCTCATCAAGCTTATGCCTCTTGAATGGATCTCCAACTATGAACAGTTCCACAATAATACAACTCCCATTCAGACATCCGAAAGTATGTTTGAAAGAAGACATGATGGAACAGTCAGAATGACCTTTAAACCACCTCCAAGTGCTCCACAAGAGCCTCCTCGGCTCTCCTTTACTCATTCCTCAATGATCACAGCTGTTCAGACAGCCCAAGAAGATCTGCCCATTACAGGGTTTAATTCTGAAGGTTACCCTGTTTATCCAGCCAAACACAATGGTCATTTCCTATGGGATGCCCCTGGTTCCGGCATGTGTGACCCAAATTGTCCCTGCTGGGATGATTGGGAAGAAGACGATGATTATGCAACCACAAGGATAAAAGAAACCCAAAAAGAAAAAACCTTCTGTTCCATGTCACCACTGTGACCCCAAACCACCATCAGATCCTCCACCTCCACCGGCTCCATTACCCATCTACCGAAAAGAACTCAAATGGATTGCCAAACATTGCAAATCTGAGATTCCATCACCCCTCTCACACTCAACACCTATCGTCCAACCACTGGCTTGTATGATGTTTTCCTCTACCTCTTCTGATTACTCTTCTTCCTTTCCTTCTTTGGAACCCCACACAGATCCCCAACGAAATGTTGTGTCAAAACCCTTTATCCCCTCACCTATTACATCCACTGGCCACCTGGAGCCCCCTAAACCTTTTGAATCAGTCCTCAACTGGCAAACTCAAAATGCCAGGGCCCAAAATGATACCTTGTTGCATCTCAATTCAAAAGTTGAGAACATCAGTTTGCGAACTGAACAGATTGAGACAAAAGTTGACTCCATCACTGCACAGATGTAGCAGATCTACCAAAACCTCCAGTCCAGAATTTCTCAACTTGACTCTGAGTTACGAGCCATGCTTGCCCATCGTTATTCAGGCCCCGAATTTGACCAAAAAGAAAGGGAAATCAGACGCTTAAAAGCTGAACTTGCCCGGATTGAATCTGAAAAACAGAGACCTACCCTTTTCACCACTTCACCTCCTATCCCTTCCATCGGTCCAACTTATCATCCTTTTGCCTCTATGCTTTCTCCTATTAAACAGTATGACCCTTCCAAGTTATTTGGTATGACTCATACTCTTTTCAGAGACAATCCTTTGCCACCACCACCTAAACCTAAACCCAAACCTAGACCGCAGCCTCGCCCCGCACCTCTTCATCCTTCCTCATTGACCATCCCTGGCCAACCATCTCCTAGTTCTACACCGGCATCACCACTAGCTCCATTATCAGTCCCTACCCAATCCAAGGATAAAGAACCCATGCACCAATTTACTGCTCACACAGTCACCCATTCATCTACTACAGTCGATCAAACTTCTGATTCAAATCCAGCTGTTTCAGATAGCCCTACCGAAACTGATACAGAATCTTCAGTATCCACCAGTGACTCTGAAAAGTCCTATGCTGATATCACCAAAATCCTGATGGCTCAACCTGATCAACCTACCCAAGGCCAAACCTCTCATACAGAACCATATGTTGATATTCCCTCCGAAGTTGAAGAAGAAATGCCTGAATCTTCTGCCACAAACCAACCTCCTCCAACCCAGACCAATCCATCGAGCCAAAAATCGTCAAATGGCCCATGGTTCACATTTGATGATCTTCCATCTCATAAATGGCGTGACCAACTCAATGAAATGTCTGCCTGGATTGACCTCCAGATGCTAAGACCAGGAGCAACAACTCAATCAGTCCTTAGCGAATTTGCTACTCGTTTCACGGGTGCTCTAAGAGATTGGTTTGATTCGTTAGGACAATACCGCCAACTACGGTTTGTTGATCTCCCGAAAGTCTCAAGTGCTCTTGCTGTACTTCATGATCAATTCCTTGGAGACCCTTCTGCAGTCTTTGAAGCTGCCAAACGAGATTATCTCAACATGAAATGCTGCTCCCTCAATGCTAAGGATCTTGACTTTCATTATAAGCGGATGTCCCTGCTATTCTATAAGCTTAATGGATTCAATGAGCCGACATTAAAGCATGTCTTTCTGGCTTCCCTTCCCGAAGAACTCCAACCCAACATCCAGAGACAACTCACAGCATCAAATCTTTCCCTAGACAACATCTCTCTTGGCAAAATCTTTCAGCTTGCCAAAACTTGTCTTGACAAACTTTGCGAGCAAAAACAGTTTTTCAAAGAACTGTTGAAAGACAAAGAACCTTTCCGAAGTGCTTGCAAAAAGCCTTATTTGCAGATTGTTGTGCAAATTTTAATGTACTCGCAAGCGCACGAATCTATTGTAGTATAGACTAATAGTGACGAGTGTCGATCCCACGAGGAGATGGTTTTTATTGTGTGTAGAATTAATTTTGTAAATGGGTGGTTGGATTTATGGTGGAAATGGTTTGGAATATGCTAAAACTTAAATTAAAATGGCGAGAATAAATTCTAAAATTGGAATTGCAATGGCGAGAATAAATTGAAGATAATTCTATTGAAATGACGTACTTGGGTATCTAGATCCGTATCAACATGCATCATGGGCTAAATAATCAGTATTAATGCCAATTAAATCATGAGGGGGGAATCCACACCTCATGAACCACGCTCTAATCAATATGGTGCTAACGGCTTATCGTGCCAAATAATAATAACCTTGTACTAGAGGGCCGGTGAAACCAAGGCGGTACTAGACAAGATTAGTATTATTTGTCGACGAGAAGTCAAAACATCCACAAAAACTAGAGGGGAAGAGAAAATAAATTTACCAAATTAAGCCCATGACACATGTTGAGACTTCACCTTCAACCCAAGCTTGAAAGAAAATTAGCCACTCATAATTGAACTAGGGGCAAAATAGAAATTTATTAAAATACGAAGAAAATACAAGATGGAGAAGGAATTACAGAAAATGGATCCCAAAAATGGATTCAGAGATATCAAATTAGGGGGGAGAGACCCCTTTTTTATAGATACATGGAGTAAATAATAGCCATTGGATTAAAAACAGTTTGGACGCTCAGGATTGCGCCACGTCATCAGTCAACAGTCCACGGTTTGACCACGCGGATGAACAGTAACACGGTTTGACCACGCGGATGAACAGTAACATGGTTTGACCCGGATGAACAGTAACGCGGTTTGGTTGAAAATAATCCTGTGTGATGCATGCACTGTACACGAGATTTTTCGTCCACTGATATGCTGCCACGTCATCATCCGTCTATGTGAACAGTGTCGTGAACAGTAATGTAGACAGTACCATACACGAAATGACTATAATGCCCCTAAAATACATAAAATACTTAATTAAAATAAAACACATGTAATTAAATCACAAGAAGGTTAAATACATAAAAGTAAGGGTTGTTAGTAAGACTTGAAATGTAAAATGATGGTTTTCTCCTTTATAAATATGCATTTTCTAACACTCAACACACCCCCCAACCAGCTTATTGCTAGTCCCTAGCAAATAAAGCGAAAACAAAATTCAAATTCAAAATGATTTTTTTTTTTTTTAGAAACACTCGTGTTTATTCAATCAGATTAATGATAGCAATCAAATAAAAGTATAAGCATTATCTCCAGTCTAAAGCAACATCACACCCACATCAACCATCCACATGAATTAGCCCAGTAGACTTTGTTATAGCTACTTTCAAGAATGACATGTCAACCCCAAAATCTCACTGGAAGTAGTGACATTCTCACAAATAAATTAAACCCAATAAAAATAGTCACTCCAATGAATGGTAATTGAGAGAGAAAATAATAAAGAAGTGATATCACATGCTCTCACCAAGATGAAATAAATATGCCCTCAGCTTAGAAATAATACGATCTCAAGTCAAATAAAATGTTAGTCAACCCACTTTATTTATCTTTTTTTTTTAATTATGCATCACTACATCTTTTTAGCCCATATAACTAGCTTCTACTTCGGACTATAGTTCCCTAAAATCAAGAAGGACTTTTATTAGGACGTAACGTAGGCTAGGGACATGGTTAACAAAGAAGGGAAATAAGGAAAACAAAGTGTATGTTTGAGAAAAATGCAGAGATTTTTTTTTTTTTTGGAAGTTGCAAGGTGGATTTCACCTATTATTGTTATTTTTATTCTTTTAAAACAACAACTTTTGTTTTGTTTTTTTTTTCTCTTTTTTTTTTGCTTTTATTTGGCACAACTTCACTGAACAAAATAATTATTTACATTTTTCTCAAACATAAATAGGTGATGGACCTTATAAGACATCGGGTAATACTCCAAATCGGAGTGGGTCAAGATGATAAGTTGACAAAGAAAAGGTTTTCATTTTTTTATTTTTTATTTTTTAAAGGCTCAAAAGGGTTAACTATGGATATATCACAAAAGGGATGGCTAGAAAGGCTCAAACGGATCAAAGATGGCCTTTCCATCGTCTTTTAGGGCTCTAAATAATCTTCCATATCTACTAGTTAGATGAGCCTCCAAATGTAGCAACACACTCTTTTTTCTTTTTTTTCTTTTTTATTTTATAATTTCTTTTTTTTAAGGGTTAACTCAAAAGTAATTTAGAGATCGTGTGTAAAATAATAAACTGCTAAGCTGTATAAAGAGTGGGCAAAAGGGTTATTCTCCAAGAAAAATAATAGGCTCAAAAACTCACTTGGTACTTATTATGACATGTTCATTCCTTCAAGCAACTCACATTTGTCTCCGACATCAACATGTAAAGTAGCAAACATAGCGTAACATCACTTAAGACCAAAGATAATACAAATACTAAAATTTGAAATTAATCATGTCATCCAATGTTAAAACAAATCACACAATTTTTTTTTTTTAAACGACATTTTACCCTCCAACCTATTCTAAACATGAAAGCAAAATATGTATGCAGAGATATGAAAATGATGCATAAAAACTAATTAGAAAAGTTACACATAAAATGATAGAAAACGAAAATGATTTTTTATTTTTTATTTTTAAAGAAGATGCGTTTCTAGAGGAACTACACTCCATATTCAGCCATCCTCGACTCAAAAGTTGGGAAATGTATATTTATAGAGGAGAAATTAAAAAGAAGAAAAATAAACATAAACACATAATAAAGAAAAAGAAAATGTCTGAATTTTTTTTTTTAAACGATAAAGATGCGTTTCTAGAGTCACTACACTCCATATTCAGCCATCTTCAACACAAAAAGTTAGCGACAGTTAGTTTCTACAACAAAAAATTAGTAAAAACTTAACCAAAATTCCACAATTGTCGACTATTCCCTCCCCCCAACCAGAACGAAACATTGTCCTCAATGTTTGAAATGAAAGAAGTAGAGTTTAGAAGACATCACCTGGGTGGTGCAACACAGAAAATAATATTTACAAGCGGAGAGTTAAATCTAATTTGTACTTTTTACTGCGGCTACTGTTACCGTCATTATTTGGACGCTCCAACACAAAGGTCCAGGGGTTTGGCTCCGGTCTATAAGCTTGTAACATATCAAGTAGCTCATTAGCAGTGTGAGCACAAATAAAAAGTTTTTTCGCATGGGAAGGAATGAAGTAGTTTTTTATTGCATGGTTAAGAAATGCGATAAAGCCATCATAAAATTTATTGACATTTAACAAACCGATGGGTTTCTGGTGGATGTGCAGATGGGCCCAAGATGCTAGTGTGATAAGTGCCTCTAGTGTCGCAAGATCTCCTGGAAGGAAAATAAAAGCATCAGCATGATTAAGCATTTCAGTTATTCTTTCTTGCATACCTGAGACGACTAACGCTTCTCCAGTTGATGAGTCAGACGAACTGCCCAATGGTTTTAAAACTCTTGGGATGATGCCTAACACTTGACTTCCTCTGATAAAAGCTGCTTCTGAGACCATTTTTGATAACCCTCGGTTACCTCCTCCATACACCAAGTGTAATTTTCTTGCTGCTATGCTTCGACCAAGATCTATGGCTGCCTCAACGAACTCTTTATGTTTGCCATATGTAAATCCAGAAAGCACACAAATGTTCTTGAATTGTCTATTGGGAGTAACTGCCATTGTGATACTTCGCAAAAATAATTTGTGAGTGATTGACAAAGAAAATCGCATTTAAGAGTCTTGGTGATAGTGGGTCATAGTTGTGTATGAGGTCACATGTCCATGTCAAATAACGCGTAAAGCACGTGGCTCGCAAGTCAAAAAGAAAACAGTAAAAAGGAAAAAGCAAACAGTAATAAAATTATTAAAGACAATAATGCAAACAATAAGACAATAGTGAAATAAAATAACAATAAAGTAAAAGGATATTTACAGGTAGTTGCGACTGTGGCTCACATCTTCCTCTGGTTTTACGTCCAGAAACGGCTTGAACGCCCTCTATGGGTCGAGGATAGGCTTCCTATCCAGTTTTCTTATAAACTGGCAAACAGGGTCGTTTATAGTCAGATTCCCGAGACTATATCGTGCATGCTCTTTCTGGAATAATGGCCATAACTGGAGAATCGCTCCTTGCACATATCCACTGGGATGCGTTTCAAGAGACAAAAGGATATCATCCAATGACTCCTTATTCAAGCCATCCCTAATGAATTGAATCTTATCTTCCCTGTTATCAGACACCATTCCTAAAGAACATGGGTTTTTATTGCAACTCATTCTGGCACACTTATGACAAGCAACAGAAATTCTTCGAGCTCGTCGTTTTCTTGCATAATTTCCTTTACCACAACTAGGCATGTATGCAATAAATTTT
Organism: Citrus x clementina; assembly: GCF_000493195.1. Lineage (NCBI taxonomy): Eukaryota > Viridiplantae > Streptophyta > Magnoliopsida > Sapindales > Rutaceae > Citrus > Citrus x clementina. The sequence continues at coordinate 28,450,080 of NW_006262339.1, read as the reverse complement.
GGAGGTAACTCACCTGCCGATCGTACTTTCGCTTCGATTAACCAACGGATGTCAGCAGGTATGTTATTCCTCATGAGTAATCGCATGCGTTCGGACGAGCTTTATAAATCGTAAGGAGGGCATTCTGAGGAAGTGAAGGGAATCGCTTGTGAAGTTTCGCTAGAATCTCGTTTCTGTACATACCTTCGCCTCAGAATATCAGTTATTATGGGAAACTGAAGTAACTGACTTGATTGTCACGGAGTACCGTTATCCGCCACTTCACCGGGGTAACAAACTAAAGCACTCAAACAGAAAAACAAATTAAAACACACAAAGAAAATTAAAATCGTCCTCTTATTGAATTTACCTCAAGCTCCAACTGGATGTCGTAAACACTTCTCTCAATGTCTCTGAGTTGGCGTTCTAAACCCTCAACATAGGCTACTAACTCTGGTGGTTGTAGAGCCCAAATGCGTTGTGTTTTACAAAATTGAATCTGCCTTTTGAGATGAGTTTTGACACGTTGAAGTGGTTTAAGAATGTTCAGGAGGAACGGTCTAAGTATAAGACTCATGATTAAAAATGATAAGAGAAAACTTAATGGTAAAATAAACACACACTTATGCAAAAACAATTTCAATTAGCAAAAGAATAATAATAAAAAGAAAGAAAGAAAAATCAAATCAACGAAAAGAAAGAAAAAAAAATCAATTCAAATTTGGTGGGTCACTCAAATTTATTTCGGTGTCTTCGTCATGTGGTTGGTACTCTAGATATGGCTTTAATCTTTGACCATTAACTTTAAATGTGACACCGTTCTTTGGGTCCTTAATTTCAATTGCCCCATGTGAAAAAACAGTATGAACAATAAATGGGCCAGACCAACGAGAGCGTAACTTACCTGGGAATAGGTGCAAGCCAGAATTGAATAAAAGCACTTTCTGACCTGGAGTGAACGATTTTCTCATAATTTGCTTATCATGGAAGACTTTCATTCGTTGCTTGTAAATCTTGGCATTTTCCTATGCATCATTGCGAATTTCTTCAAGTTCTGCCAGCTGTAATCTTCTTTCTGAGCTGGCTTGCTGCATGTCAAAATTGAATTTCTTGATGGCCCAATACGCACGATGCTCGAGTTCCACAGGTAGGTGACAAGCTTTTCCATACACTAGCCTGTAGGGTGACATCCCAATCGGGGTCTTGAAAGCCGTTCTATATGCCCATAAGGCATCATCAAGTCTTAATGACCAATCTTTTCTGTCCGGCCTCACCGTTTTTTCTAATATGTGCTTTATTTCTCGATTGGAGATCTCAACTTGGCCACTGGTTTGCGGATGATACGGGGTCGCCACTTTGTGTGTGATTGAATACTTTGTCAAAAGAGCTTTGAATGCTTTGTTACAAAAGTGGGCACCACCATCACTGATTATTGCTCGAGGGAATCCAAAGCGCGAGACAATGTTGCTTTTCAAAAATGCAATCACCACCTTGTGATCATTGGTCCTACATGGAATTGCTTCTACCCATTTTGATACGTAGTCAACAGCAACCAATATGTATTGATGGCCAAAAGAAGGGGGAAAGGGTCCCATGAAGTCGATGCCCCATACGTCAAAAATCTCAACCACTAAAATTGGATTTAGTGGCATCATATTCCTTCGCGTAATGCTTCCCATTCGTTGACACCTATCACATGAAGAACAGAAAGTGTAAGCGTCTCGAAATATAGATGGCCAATAGAAACCACATTGTAAAACTTTAGTCGCTATTTTCTTAGCACTGAAATGGCCTCCACAAGCTTGTTCATGGCAGAATGAAAGGATATTCTGAATTTCACTTTCTGGGACACATCGTCTAACAATTTGATCCGCACAATACTTGAACAAATACGGGTCATCCCAAAAGAAATTCTTTATCTCTGCAAAGAATTTTGCCTTGTCTTGCTTGGTCCAATGCTCAGGAAGTTTACCTGTAACAAGATAATTAACTATATCAGCATACCAAGGTAATACTTCCACACTCATTAATTGTTCATCTGGAAATGACTCATTCAATATTAATGGCTCTGTAATTGTGTCAAGATGGAGACGAGAGAGGTGGTCCGCCACAACATTTTCTGTCCCTTTTTTATCTTTGAATTCCAAGTCAAATTCCTGCAAAAGTAACACCCAACGAATTAGTCTAGCTTTTGCATCTTTCTTTGTGAGAAGATATTTAAGAGCAGCATGATCTGTGAACACGATTATTTTACAACCAATGAGATAAGATCGAAATTTCTCTAATGCAAACACTACTGCTAGCATTTCTTTTTCAGTAATTGAATAGTTCAACTGTGCATCATTCAATGTCATACTAGCATAGTAAATAACGTGGGGAATTCGATCAACTCTTTGTCCTAATACTGCTCCTACTGCATAATCAGATGCATCACACATGAGTTCAAATGGTAAACTCCAGTTCGGGGACTGAATGATGGGTGATGATGTCAACAAATGCTTTAATTTTTCAAACGCAACAAGACATGAATCATCAAAGACAAAAGGTACATCCTTAGCAAGTAAATTGCATAAGGGTCTAGAAGCTTTGCTAAAATCTTTAATGAAACGTCTATAGAATCCAGCATGCCCAAGGAAAGATCTTACTTCTCTGACTGTTTTGGGTGGAGGAAGATTAGAAATGAGATCCACCTTGGCTTTGTCAACCTCAATACCTTTGCTCGAAATGATGTGACCGAGAACAATACCTTGTTTTACCATAAAATGGCATTTCTCCCAATTTAAGACCAAGTTCTTCTCGACACATCTCTGCAGAACTAGTGTTAGATGATGTAAACATTGATCAAACGAGTCACCAAAGACAGAAAAATCATCCATAAAGACTTCAAGAAATCGTTCAACCATATCAGAAAAAATGCTCAACATGCATCGTTGAAATGTAGCAGGTGCATTACATAATCCAAATGGCATCCTCCTATATGCAAATGTGCCAAAAGGGCAAGTGAAAGTGGTTTTCTCCTGATCTTTTGGTGCTATGGGGATCTGATTATATCCTGAGTAGCCATCTAGAAAACAATAAAATTCATGACCTGCTAATCTATCAAGCATTTGATCAATAAATGGTAAGGGAAAATAGTCTTTACGTGTGACAGAATTCAACTTTCTATAATCAATGCATACACGCCATCCTGTAGTTACCCTAGTTGGTATCAATTCATTATCAACATTGGTAACTACTGTGACTCCTGACTTTTTGGGGACAACTTGCACAGGACTGACCCATGAACTATCAGAAATGGGGTAAATGATACCTGCGTCTAATAGCTTAAGGACTTCTGTTCTAACAACTTCTTTCATATTAGGATTTAACCGACGTTTCATTTCCCTAGTAGATTTAGCATTTTCATCAAGGTGAATGTAATGCATGCAGTCTACTGGGTTTATACCTTTTATGTCTGCTATGGTCCATCCTAATGCTCCTTTGTACTCTTTTAAAACATCCAACAACTTACCTTTTTGTTTGTCATTGAGGGATGATGAGATGATTACCGGCAGAGTACTTTCTTCTCCCAAAAATACATATTCCAGAGTGTTGGGTAATGGTTTGAGCTCGAGTTTCGGTGGTGATTCTGATGATGGGATGAGTTTCTTCTCTGATGGTGCTAGTTGTTCAACTTTTGACTTCCATTTATTAGTGTCCATAGATGGTGCTGAGTCAAGCAGGGCGTTGACCTCATCAACCGATCTGTCAATATCAAAATCAAAACCAAAGTGAGTTAAACATGTTTGTAAAGGATCATCACTAAGGTTTGAAACAAAAGTATCATCAACTAATGCTTCAATTAAATCCACATCAACAATTCCATCATCTGCACTGTGAGGTTGTTTGGCAATGTTGAAGATGTTCAGTTCCATAGTCATGTTGCCGAAGGACAACTGCATATTTCCAGTCCTGCATTGAATGTGAGCATCCGCAGTTGCCAAGAAAGGTCGGCCTAGAATAATGGGGATGTGCTTCCTTGAATCCTGTATTGGTTGAGTGTCAATTACAATAAAATCAACAGGAAAATAAAACTTGTCTACCTGGATAAGCACGTCCTCCACAATACCACGAGGTATTTTCGTGGACCGATCTGCAAGCTGTAACACCACTGGAGTTGGGTGTAATTCTCCCAGTCCAAGTTTCACAAATACTGAATAAGGCAACAAATTTACACTAGCTCCTAAATCCAATAAAGCATTCTCAATTGTGTGGTTCCCTATACTACATGAGATAGTGGGGGAGCCTGGGTCTTTGTATTTTAAAGGAATTTTATGTTGGAGTATAGAGCTAACATTTTCAGTTAAAAATGCCTTCTTTTGAACATGCATATTTCTCTTTTTAGTACAAAGGTCTTTAAGAAACTTGGCATAAGATGGAACTTGTTTAATAGCATCAAGTAAGGGGATGTTAACACTTACCTGTTTGAAGATTTCAAGAATCTCACCTGTGGATTTTCCCTTCTTGCCTTTAGCTAACCTCTGGGGGAACGGAGCTTTGGGAACGTATTCTCGTGGATTGGTTTCTTCTTTCTCCTCCGGTGATGAGTCGTCAACATTTATAGGTACAATTTGATTTACTTTTTTCGCCAGCATCTCCACTTTGTTGTCGACTTCTTTTCCTTTTCGCAAGGTCATGACTGCTTTGACTTCTCCATGCTGCTGTGGTGAACTGGTACTTGCTTCATGCACTCCTTTAGGGTTAGGCACTGGTTGACTTGGAAACTTACCTTTCTCAACGGTCATTGCCAAGGTCTGAACTGAAGAAGCAAGTTGTCCCACCATCTTCTCGAGGCTTGAAACTGATTGGGCTTGTGAGTTGAAGCCCGCTCTCAACTCATTTCGTAGTCCATCAATGGTGCGGTTCTGTTGCTCAATCGTGGAGTGAGTAACATTCCTGAAATTCTGGAATGCATCCTCCCATGGTCTAGGTTGAGAGTGGTTCTGGTTCTGATTGTATGGTCTAAATGGTGGTTGAGAGGCTTGAGGATTTTGTGGAATTGGTGGAGCTGGAGCTGCTGGTCCGTTCTGTTGGAATCCTTGAGACCATGAAAAATTGGGGTGGTCTCTCCATCCAGGGTTATATGTATTGGAGTATGGGTTGTAATTCGATGGTTTTCTCATTACACCTATGGCATTGGCTTGATCTGAGTATGAGTCATGGTCATGTGGCTCTGTTGATTTAGCAGTCGATAATGATGCTATTTGTCGAGAGAGACCTTCAATTATCGCTTTGACTTCTTTAATTTCTGAACTTGATTCGCCAATGTGAACCTCATTTACTCCCTTAATTCTTCTAGTATTCCTGAGTGATCGACTCCGTTGTTGGGAATTATCCGCTTGTCGCTGGAAGAATTCCCAAATCTCTGATGCACTTTTTGACATTAGCTCTCCTCCACTTGTTGCCATTAGCCATTCTTGCACATTCGGTAGTAATCCCTCCAAAAAGTATTGACATTGGTGCCATTTCTCGTACCCATGATGTGGACACTTCAAGAGTAGCCCATTGAATCGCTCCCAAGTTTCAAAAAATTGCTCGTCTTCTCTCTGGGTAAACTCTGAGATTTCCCTGCGAATAGCATTGGTTTTATGCACTGGGAAATATTTATTCAAAAATTTCATTACCATTTGTTCCCATGATGAAATGCTATTGGCAGGCAATGTATTAAGCCATGAACGAGCTCTATCCTTTAAAGAAAATGGGAATAATCTGAGTTTAACATCATCGTCTGAAAAATTTTCATATTTAAAAGTTTGACAAATGGCATGAAAATCATTCAGATGATTATATGGATCCTCATTTTCTAAGCCATAAAATATGGGGAGACAATTTAGCATACTAGGTTTTAATTCAAAACTCCTAGCAGCTACATTTGGGTATCTTATACATGATGTGCTCAAATTTGCTAAAGGACTGAAATAATCTTTAAATGGCCTCTCCTGTGGTTGCAAATCCATTTTATTTTTTACTTGTTTGTGTGTGCGAAGTGTTTTCTCAAGTTCAAGGTCTATAGGTTCAAGATTGGGTAATAATGACCTTCGACCATGCATGCAAAACAAATAAAATAAAAATAAGGATGAGAACAAAACAAATAAAAATAAAGAAGAGGGAGAAATTACGATACTAACCTTATTGCGCTATTAAAACCTTTCTATAAAAATACAGAAAAACAAATACGTGAAATAAATTAACTAAAAATTAAATTAATAAAATAAACAAAAAAAATTACAAAGAAAAATAAATTGAAAATTAAATTACAGAATTTTAAAGAAGAGAAAAAATAAAAGAAATACTAACCTTTAAATGTAGATTCACTCTTTTTTTTTTATAATAAAAAAAATACAAGAAAACAAATAAAAGAAATTATTCACAAAAATTAATTCTATTAATTAAAATTACTTACCTCCCCGGCAACGGCGCCAAAAACTTGTTGTGCAAATTTTAATGTACTCGCAAACGCACGAATCTATTGTAGTATAGACTAATGGTGACGAGTGTCGATCCCACGAGGAGGTGGATTTTAATTATGTGTAGAATTAATTTTGTAAATGGGTGGTTGGATTTATGGTGGAAATGGTTTGGAATATGCTAAAACTTAAATTAAAATGGCGAGAATAAATTCTAAAATTGGAATTGCAATGGCGAGAATAAATTGAAGATAATTCTATTGAAATGACGTACTTGGGTATCTAGATCCGTATCAACATGCATCATGGGCTAAATAATCCGTATTAATGCCAATTAAATCATGAGGGGGGAATCCACACCTCATGAACCACGCTCTAATCAATATGGTGCTAACGGCTTATCGTGCCAAATAATAATAACCTTGTACTAGAGGGCCGGTGAAACCAAGGCGGTACTAGACAAGATTAGTATTATTTGTCGACGAGAAGTCAAAACATCCACAAAAACTAGAGGGGAAGAGAAAATAAATTTACCAAATTAAGCCCATGACACATGTTGAGACTTCACCTTCAACCCAAGCTTGAAAGAAAATTAGCCACTCATAATTGAACTAGGGGCAAAATAGAAATTTATTAAAATACGAAGAAAATACAAGATGGAGAAGGAATTACAGAAAATGGATCCCAAAAATGGATTCAGAGATATCAAATTAGGGGGGAGAGACCCCTTTTTTATAGATACATGGAGTAAATCATAGCCATTGGATTAAAAACAGTTTGGACGCTCAGGATTGCGCCACGTCATCAGTCAACAGTCCACGGTTTGACCACGCGGATGAACAGTAACACAGTTTGACCCGGATGAACAGTAACGCGGTTTGGTTGAAAATAATCCTGTGTGATGCATGCACCGTACACGAGATTTTTCGTCCACTGATATGCTGCCACGTCATCATCCGTCTATGTGAACAGTGTCGTGAACAGTAACGTAGACAGTACCATACACGTGAATAGTACCGTACATGTGAATAGTGCCATTTTTCCTTTTATGCTCCTCCTAAGGTTTTTGACCGTCCTGAGTTCAAAAGTGATGTTCGTTTTGCCGTCTGATTTCTCCTTTATTGTGAAATGACTATAATGCCCCTAAAATACATAAAATACTTAATTAAAATAAAACACATGTAATTAAATCACAAGAAGGTTAAATACATAAAAGTAAGGGTTGTTAGTAAGACTTGAAATGTAAAATGATGGTTTTCTCCTTTATAAATATGCATTTTCTAACACTCAACACAGATCAAATGCCACAAGAAAAAGGATTGCGATTGCAGTTCAAAGAAAAAACAGCAATTTCGAAAATTCAAACCTCCAGAATTTTCCTCCAAGCCTCGCAGATCCCGAAAGCCCTACCGATTCTTCATAAAGAAATCTTCCTCCTCTGGAGAATTCAAACGAAAGCAATCAAGCAGATGTTTCATCTGCAAGAGAAAAGGCCACTATGCCAAAGATTGCCCCAACAAAAGAGAAAAATTCATTCGGTTAGTTGAGCATCTTCAAGCAACTACAGACTACTCCCCTGCCAAAGATGAACTGGAATTCTATTTCTCTGAACAAGATGAGCCCAATGATGAAACAGTGTTCGCACTACAGAATTCCTCTGATTCAGACAGTGACCGGTCTCAAGTGATTTTCCACCAACAGTTACTCTCCCTTAATACTACAATTCCTATCCCATCCATCAAACTCCAGATCTTGCCCTCAAAATTCTAAAGGCCCATTCCAGCAATTGGTCTTATAGATACTGGCGCCCAACGCAGCATGTTAAACCCCCATATTCTTCCATCAGAATATTAGACCCAGTCTGAAGAACATTTCAAAGCTGTCAATGGCAAACTCTTTACCACCTCTTTGATTACCAAAAAACCCATTGGTATTCAAATCTTCCCAAATTGTGTCATTTGGACCAAAGTTATTGGTTCAACTCTTCCTAATAAGGATATCTTGTTAGGATTTGACATCCTTCACCAAATCAAACACCTCCAAATCATTCCCACTGGAATCCGAGTCAAGTCCATGTTCAAACCATTCACAGACATTCTGAAACTCTACAATTTGTCTGAAACTCCCCAGTCTTACCAGGATATTTCAACCAAACTTTTGAGTTTCTGTCCAGAGTCCCATTCTGAGTTCACCCATCCAAATCCTTTGTGGAAAAATAAGTCTTTCTTCATTAAGTTACCCTTCAAACTCAATGAAGATATTAACCCAACCAAAGCTACCCATCCAGGAATGAGTCCTTCTGACTTACTCCTAGCCCAACAAGAATGTTCACAGTTGTTAGCCCAAGGTTTAATTGAGCCCACAAGTTCTCAATGGGCTTGCCAAGCCTTTTATGTTGAAAAGCATTCCGAAATTGTCCGAGGAAAGAAACGCCCGGTCATTGACTACCAGCCATTAAACATGTTTTTACAAGATGACAAATTCCCACTACCTCGTCGACAAAGCATGTTCACTTTTCTCAAAAATGCCCAGATCTTTTCAAAATTTGATTTAAAATCAGGTTTTTGGCAACTAGGAATTGAACCCTCCGAACGCTACAAAACCGCTTTTTGTATTCCTAATGCCCATTTCAAATGGACCGTCCTACCCTTTGGTCTCAAAACTGCCCCATCCATTTTCCAAAAATCCATGGTCCAAATCTTCCAACCCATTTTGCATCATGCATTGATTTATATTGATGATATCTTGCTTTTTTCAGGCTCACATGATGAACATCGCCAGCTGTTAACTCAATTCTATGATATTCTCCAAAGTCATAGAATCATGTTATCGGCCAAGAAAAGCATCATTGCTACAGATAATGTTGAATTCCTTGGTATGATCATAAAAGATGGACACTACCAGCCAGGAAAGCACATTGCCCAAGAATTGCTTCACTTTCGAGATCAGCAACTTTCCAAAAGGTAAATTCAACAGTTTCTCGGCATCATCAACTACATCCGTGATTTCATCCCCCACGTGGATCATTACACTCACCATCTCTCGGCTTTATTGAAAAAGAAGCCCCCAGAATGGAATGCTGACCACACATTTGTTGTCACTACCCTAAAGCAAATTGCGCAAAATCCGCCTCCTTTAAAGTTGATTGCAGATGGCAAGCGCATCCTACAGACAGACGCAAGTGATGAATCATGGGGTGCCATACTCCTTGAAGAAATCAACGGAAAAGAAAACTTTATCGCTTACGCTAGTGGACATTTTTCTGACACACAGAAGCACTACCATAGCGTGTTCAAAGAAATCTTAGCGGTAAAAAATGGCATCAAAAAGTTTGAGTATCATTTGATTGGACACCATTTTCTCATCCGAATGGACAGCTCAGCCTTCCCCAATATCTTTCATTTCAAAGGTAAAACTGTTCCCGAAAAAATGTTACTCAGGTTAAAAGATTGGTTTTCCAAATATGACTTTTCAGTCAAGCATATAAAGGGATCCCAGAACCTCATCCCTGATATGCTCTCCAGACTCTCCAAACCAGAAAACCCTCTCACCCTGTTTTCCACCACCTACCATTTTCCAATTATCTCCATGGCTACCTCCCTACCTCCAGAAGCTCTCACCAAGAAAACTTTGCCCTTCAACAAAACCTTCTCCTCTGTTTTTGCCATCCAAGAATTTGCTAGAAAAGCTCTCTTTCGCTTTCTCATGAAAGCCTACCTTGTCACAGACCCTTTTCCTTTTTCCACTTTCCACCCAGAAAATATGTTCCTTACAGGTTTAACCCTTGATCCAACCAGAGAAACCACTGAAGATGTGTTATGGTACATCTGGTGCCTAACAGTCCTTTATGCCACCAAACTAATCCTTCCCATTTCTCCTACTTTGGAGCATCTCCTTAATCCAGACAATGCCACCTCTCTTACCTGGACATTACTTGAATGGTTCTCCCCCATACCATGGTGGAGAAAGAAGCTGCAACAACTGTCAGAAATTTACAACCTTGATCGTATGCCTGCCCCTGAAGCACCACTGTTCACATCAGTCTTTATTATTCACAGGCCATACTTCCAACACCCAGACACCAAACTCTTTTGGACTCAAGACCAGGTATATGAATGGTTCACTGCCCCACATATAGCTGTAATTGAAAATGACATACAAGATGTCCTGCACAACTACCTTTGCCAACTGAACCACCAACCTCCGCCACTTAAAGATATCTCACACACCTCCTTAGGTCCACAACATGACCTCCTCATGATCCCCACTCCATCCGCCATATCCAAACCAAAGTCTACAGGTATCATCATCAAAGAAGAAAAACCAGACTACACTGACTTCTTGTTCTAGGATTCCCAAGACTCATGGGATGCATTTCTCCCTCTGAGCCAACACCTTCACCAGTTTCCCCAACCAACAATGGATGAACCTGGCCCCTCTGAACCAGGACCCTCAACCCAATCTTCCAAACGACCAGCTCAACCATCCAAACTTGACAAAGCTACCCAAACTTCCCCTAAGTATACTCCAAAGTGTACTCCCAGAGACTATAATTGCCCTTATCCACCTTGCCGTGGTCCCCACTGTAAGCATCCAAAGCTCTCCAAGACCTTTTTCCCAAAAAGCAACCCTAACAACCCATATGAGACAGAAAGCTCATCCGAAGACGAGTACATGAACCTCCGCTCTCCATAACGTTGTTTGTCTTATTGCTTTCCATAAAGTAGTTTGTCTTGTTGTCATAATGATGTTTCGCTTTATGCTTGCATAATTATTAAAGTTTACTTTTACTTTAAGCTTTTGCTTTTGCTTTTGTCAAAATCATGCTTTAATTATTAAAGCACTTTTATCTTTTGTAATAATTAAAGTTGTGCCATTATGTAAAAGATAGGGGTCCTGTCCTATCTTATCTTTTGCTTTTGTAAAAGATACGGGTCCTGTCCTATCTTCTCAAGAGTCCTCCTCTATATAAAGGACTCTCCCCTTGCTTGTAAGAAGAGGAATAATAAGAAAAAAATTTCCAAAAAAAAAAAACTCGTGTGTTTTCTTCCATGAATCCCTAAACCTCTTCTCTCTCTCTGCAAATGAAGTTCTAAGAAAGAAAAAGAATAAAGGATTAAATTTGTTCATTTTGAAAACCTAAGGAAGTATGCTCTGCACTTGCCTTCTAGTAAGGATCCCGTGCATCAGAAAACTTTTGATCATTTCTTATCTGGTTTGGTACCCTGTTTTAGACTAAAGAGAAGTCTGTTTTGGGTTGTATAACCTGAGAAAAAATGTTTTAAAGGTTTTTGATTACAGAGGTATATCGGCTGGAAACCCGAGCTTGCGGACTACTGGTCCAAAGTACAGTTTTAACTGTTGTAGTTCTGGTATAACAACGCCACGTACACTCTTAACTGGTATCAGAGCAAAAAAAAAAAAACAAAAAAATGTTCCTTCTTTATTTAATATTGTTTACTTTACTTACTTGGCCCTATTCAATGTTCCCGATAAATATTGTATATATGCATCTCAAAATTGATCACAAAACTAAAACAGAAATAAATTTCAAATGCTAATAGAAATTAGCATCAAACAGCATAATGCAATTTCTTTAATGGCTATCGCTTTGTGTGCAAGTCAAATTAAAAACAACCAGTCAATAATAAGTTGGAGGGTAAAGGCTATTGCCTTGTGCAGTCAAGGAAACTGAGGGAAGAGGAAAGGGATTCAACATGTGGGAAGTTCAAAGTAACTAATTAACCTCATTCATGTCATTTGATTCTTATTAAAGTGAATAATAAATTTTTACAATTTTCAAAATATTTTATTAACTAGACTACAGTCATCATTCATCGGTGAGTATCATATTACTTAGGAAAAAAAAATTGAGATGATTTTTCCATTGCTCAAGAAATTATTATAATGCAACTGTTACGGGGAGTACGTTCAATGTCTCAATTTATGATGCGTTTTTATGAAAGGTCTATGTATAAAAAAAAAAATGCAATAAATGAGTGCCTAATTAAAACAAAGAACAAAACAAGCATAAATGCAGTAAATTCGTTTTGTCTTTTTTTGCAAGTGATTTTGCAGGCGTTATATTCTAGGAACCTTTGTATTTAATTATAGTTATTACTTTGATAAATGGCTATGATTGTGTCTAGAATAATTAAATAGAAATAAGATTGTGAAATGCGTTGAACAGATCAATTTAGATAATATAATAATACTACACGATCATCAATTGAAGCGTTAGAAATTAGGAAAAGAGTAGTGCTACTTTTCTCCGGTCAAACTCCGAATTAAACCAAAACGACGCCGTTTTGGTTCTTCCTTTTTACTTCCATAAAACGTAGTTGTGTGATGAAACCAACTAAAGCATAAAATTGTCTGTGTTTAATGAATGAATCATATCTCAAGGAAAATGAAACTTCACCGAATCAAAAAAACTTGCTCCGTACTTAGCTTAATAGAAAGTCAAAAAAACCCCAGCTCAAAATAAAATTTTCTCAACGAAGCGAACCTCATAGTTCATAAAACGGACACTGAATTAAATAAAATTTTAAAAAAATAAATAAATAACTTCTAAAAGTGACCACCCTCTTTGCCGCGAGACCGTTATATTTATTCACTTTTTCTTCCGCATATGCAATTGATCTTTTCCAAAACTCTAATACTAATTACATAATAATTTTTTAAAATAAATTTACACATGTCATATATACATTAAGTTGACGTACAGCAACAGAAGTATTTTAAATAAAATCTTCCTACTTTATGAGGAATATTAGTGGCCAAATATTTGAAATTAATTGTAATATTGGACTGGGGGTTTGTCTTACCTTGAGTTTGAGAGGCCTCTTCCATTCTTTCTACTCTCTTGTAATTATTGTAGTTAGAATATTCCAACCTCATCCACGACAGCAACCTTCGTCTCATCCTCCTCGTCCTTGACTTCTCCACCTCTGCTTCTGTCTCGGCCACATTTCCTTGAGCACATGATGTTTAATACTCCAAGGAGGGCCTTCATCTTAATACTCCAATTGTTGTTCTTCCTTTGATGGTGGAACTTCCAATGACGCTATGACACTATTTTCCGTAACTCATAATAGAGTGAGAACTTAATTGGAAATTCTGATCACCTAGATGGATGTAGAACATAAAAACCCTAAGAAGGAACTCGGACCAAAATTCAGTCAACGGCCTCACCCATTTTTCCTTTGTGTCGTCTCAGCTTTTTTGGCTGAAACTTTTTGGTGGAATCAATGCTTGGACTCTTGGTGATTTCGCGGTAGCATGCTCGTCTCCTTAAGCTGCTTAGCACCAGTACACTGTGTTGGAAATAAAGTCCTTAAACAAATATCGTACTTCATTCAAATATTACAAGCTAGAAAACACTTAATCACTTGCACTCAAAATAAATTCCACTCCTCACAGCTCCTTAATTTCTTCTTCTTCTTTCTTTTTTTCTCCTTGCAATATCACTTCATTTCTTTTGTGCTTCTTTATTTTTACTGTGCTTGGACAATCTTAGAGAAACAATATTTAAACATGATGAGAACTCATCAACCCACAACGCATTTCAACTACCAAACTGATTCCAACCATACAAATGCTTATAACACATTAATCAAAAAATTATGTAATAGTACTCAAGCTGCATATTCAAAGCTTATTTTGTTGAAAACTGTGCCAGTCGATATTCAGAGCACTCTTTCCAAAGAAGCTACTGGCTTTCTCAGTTTTTGGTTTAATTGAGATATTTCATGAGTTTTTCTGGGGGAGCTGCTACCTTCCATGTAATGTAAGGTACAACCTCTCACAAACTGATTTATGGATCCCACTTAAGCATAAGACTGTACCTTACATTATATGTAAAGTAGCTAAATCTGTTTTTCTATATGGGTTATCATTGTACTAATTTGATTGATCTGCGATTTTACTCTTTTTTTTTTTTTTAAGTCTCTTCTAAAGAGTAAGGGTCATTATATCCCCTGATTTTTTGTGTTTTCTCTTTCATTATCAGTGATATGCCCAACCAACAAGGCTCATTTTCAAAAATAAATATAAAACTGTAGAAAACGATATTAAAAAAACTAAAAATAAAAGAAATAAACACGCATGACAATTATTAATGCAAACAGATTCTTTATTACATTCTTTGAGTAATAGCATTACAATAAGGAAAATAAAAATGGTTAAATACAAACATGACGACACTCCAATTTATTCAGTCCTTTAAATACGTAAAAAAGACAGAATTACGTAGCTGACAAGTACTGCGATCGACTATCTTATAAGGAGTAATTAAAGACAGAACGCTACTCTTTTGGCGGCTTGCCCTAGAGGCAGCGAGCACAGCAAGCGGATTTTTTAAGTGAACTCCAGATCCAGTGGAGAAAGTAAAAAATCCACACGTGAAAGAAGTAGCTGAGCAAGATAAAAAGCTTCTTAAATCTAAAGGGGACAAGCAACTGAAATGAACGAAGCAGTAGAAGCAAAAGAAAGACCCCTTGAATCACCGTAATGGCAATAACAAATGCTTCGCCGGTATCGTTTAACATGTATATGCTGGCGAAAAAGGCAATGCATGACGCGTAAAGTGCTATCATTATCAACAGAGATGCAGTCCAAACGTCTATGGATGCCAGGTTCGTATCAAGTAGTTGCGCCCAGCACAGTACGATTGCAGCCGTGATGGATGTGTACATAGCTATAGTGTTGAAAACTGTGAAAGCTTTTAACGATGGTCGTACATCTTGTTTCTTCTTTTGAGACCCATCATCGCCGTCGTGACCATTGCTACGAGCCAGTGCAAAGGGAATAGCGCCGGCACCGTGGATACTAATACTAGCGGTAGTATTAGTAGTAGCCGTTTCGCTGCCACTGCTGCTGCCCATTTGGACTGAAGCAGCAAAGGAAGCACCGGCAATAAGTGTTGCCACGACAATGAGGTTGGTTATCCTGTTGCTAAGATCGTTTCTATTGACGGAACTTTGTTTGCTTGTCTTGTATAGATTTTCAATTAACCTCAAAAGATTTCGAAGGAAGGCAGGGGAACGAAGTTGATGGTAGTGATACACTATAAATAAGAGCGATAACGTCATCATCTGCATGGACCAAGGAGAATTACAATAACTAAGTTATTTTACTTTTTGTTATTTAAATTGAAAATCTGTACAATACGTACGACAGCTCACCACATGTGCAGTCGCATACCCGATAATATTTATATATATATAAATATATTAATTTTGTTTACAATTTTGTAAACTGATTTTTATAACGTTGCAAAATATTTAAAACGTTGTAAACACTTCTCAAATTTGAATGCCAAATTTTAATTTTAGACCTAAAGATATATATATATACACATAAAAATTTAAACAGATCGAACATATAACAAATGGTGTGTGTGTATATATAAATAGAATAATTAATTTGTTTAGTAAGCATTTTCGATTTAAAAGAAAATATTTGTCAAGTGTAAAAATAATATTTTAAAATGTTAATAAAATAATATTTTAAAAAGTTAATACTTAAAATTAGCAGAATATTTACAAAAAAAATGTTAGTCACTGACATTTATCCTGTATGTAGCTGTCTAGGAATTTCATACCGTATCATATACATTTGGTTTTGACTCCGAATCCTTCGTACTTTTATCAGTTGTTTTATAATTCTCAACTTTGATATGGAACTCAACCTGACAAGAGCAATATCAATAAACAATTACTATTTGCTAAAAAAAAGGCAGAAATGTATACGTAGAGGTTAAGTTCCTGTATATAGCTGTCTAGGAATTTCATACCGTATCATATACATTTGGTTTTGATTCTGAATCCTTTGTATTTTTATCAGTTGTTTTATAATTGTCAACTCTGATCTGGAGCTTAGCCTGAAAGAGCAATATCAATAAAACAAACACTATTTGCTAAAAAAAGGCTGAAAAATATAGGTAGAGGTCTATACATACATACACACACACACACACACATATATATATATATATATATATGGAGATTACCAATTTTCCCCCTACTATAATCACTATTTATCATTTACCCCCTACTTTTTTTATAATAACTGATAACCCCCTGACAGCATAAGTTTACAATATTACTCTTATTTTCAAATACATTTTTATTCAAATTTATTACAGACTAAATAAATCACATGAATGGAAATTAAAATAAAAAATTAAGTATTAAAAATAAGAAATATATGTTTTGATGTGAAAAAAATTAACAATAAAATATTTTTCTTGTACTTTTTATTTTATGAACATTTTGTTATAATAAATATATAAGAAAATTATTATAAAATGATAAAAAACTGTTATAAGAAAACTTGAATGTTAAATAAAAATTATTATAAAATAAATAATAAAATATTTTTATTGTATTTTTACATTTAATTTTAAAATATTATAAGATATTAATTAGAAGAAAATGTTTACAAAATAAAAACATACAAGAAAAATTTTATTATAATTTTTTTGTTCACATCAAAACATATATTTCTTATTTTTTTATTCAGTTTCTACTCATATGATTTATTTAATTTATAATAAACATAGAGAAAAGTGTATTTGAAAATAGAAGTAATATTGTAAATTAATGTTGTCATGGAGGTTATTGGCTATTATAAAAATAGAAAGGGATAAATGGTATATATCAATTATAGTAGGGGGAAATTTGGTTATATATATATATATATATATAAAGTGCGGGAAAGTTCAGAAAAATTTTAAAACCATGCAATTTTAAAGTTTTGTTTCATAATATTATTAAACCTTATGGTTTTAAAACTTTCTCATACTTTTCCTACACTTTAAGATCCCGAACTATAAAACTATATATATATATATATATATATATGTATGTATGTATGTATATAAATTTCTCCAAAAGAAAAAAGAAGAAAGAAAAGAAAAATGGAAGAAAAAGGAAGGAACACAATTTACATCGTCGTCTTCTCCGGAAAACTCTGGATTTATTTCAGCAGATAATTTCTCAACTATATCGTAGGCTGTTTTGCCATTACGGTTAATAATGTCTGACTTTGCTCGTCCATCCAATATGAGAGAGGCCACGGCCAAATGACGACCGCACAAAGCTGCCAAATGCAATGGTGTATTTCCATCGTTATCCATCTCGTTAATTAGCCTATCGATATCCCTAGCTTTGAGTATGCGCCTCGCGGAATCAAATTTCCCCTTCATGGCCGCGACATGAAGAATGTTCTGCCCTTTCTTATTGAACAAATCTGTTGGCTGGGGCATTTTCTTTTTTTCAAAAAACTCTCCCATTACTAGGACACCGCCATTTTCACTTGCAAGATGGAAAGGATAAAAGCCCTCCTCATTCCGTTGAAGGACACTATCAGGATTGATTTCGTAGAGGAAACGAACTCCTTCAAGATGATCTACGGATGCTGCCCAATGCATCGGAGTATTCTTTTGTTCATCTTTTATAAGTAATAGAGCTGGTTGCTTCTCGTGCATCATTTTCAACAAACCTGAATTGAAGGAAACAAAATTAAAAGTTTTATTTACACATACAAATTAAGAACTAATAAAATGCAGCATCTCTAATTGAGACAGATTTCTTAGCCATTCTCAGTAGATCATTGAGTCCATAGATCCCAAATTGTAATATATACGTAAAATCATACTTCAAACAAAAAAATATAATTAAAAGAGCAATGATAACTAAACAGAAAAATTTCACAGAGTGCTAACAAAAATAACAGGACATCTGGCCAACGCTATTGTGTTGACTGAAAAATAATCAATTAACACGGTAACTCAGGCTAGATGTATCAATAGTTCTGACAGTGCTCTGTCGGCATTCAGCGTTCTTTCGCATCTTTCTAAATAAAATGAAGCTATCCCCACACGAGAATTTTCAATAAACTATAATTATTTTTTATGAATATTCTAGGAATTCAAATAAAAGATGCATGCATGCATATATTGCCTGCTGGAAAATACTACTTACCTAGTTTTTGTAGCTCAATGGCAACCTTCACAGGGGATTTTCCCTCTAACTTAGTGGCGCAATCGTCATTCACTGGTAGAGCTTCCAGGATGTATTCCAGGATATCCTCGTTTTTAGACTCAACCGCCAGATACAGAGGAGATTTACAGTCAACGTTCATTAAGTAGGACGCATTTGGATCTTCTGACACTAGGCATCGAGCAAGAGAATCTAGTGAAGTTACTCCATCTTCCTTGGGTTTATTTTTGTCTTTCTTAGCATCCTGCAAGGCATTAAGAGCCTCGTGCAGAGCTGTGTTTCCCCTAACGTTTTTCATCTCCATCAGAAATTTTACATCTATTTGAGATGATGATGTCATTCTTTTCGCACAATCGACGAGGATTTTCGCCGTTTGTAACATCCCAGCTCTAGCAGCAACGTGAAGCGGAGTATCGCCTTTGGAGTTTTGCATGGTGATCAAGAAGGGATACTTTCTCGCCAATGTTGTCGCCATATTTTCACGATCGTGAATAAAGCCCGCAGCTGCTATGTGCAGCAACGTATTCCCAGAAAGGCTAGTTATTGTTTTGAAAGTTTCTGACATGTCTTGGTTTTCAATCTCAGAAAGGAGGAATGGACTGACATTGTAATTGATCAGTGCTGATCTAAGAGCCTTACTACTAGCCTCTCTCATCTTTTGGAAATAAGTTAAGAAATGGCTTCCTACGTTGTGGACAGACAATTTGCCACTTTATATAATGAATCAATCTGAGTGTGCATAGAGTGAAGTTTACTTCCATTCTCTGAATCAATACTTTAAATCCTCTGTACCCTAATTGCACGTATCACATCCGAAAGAAGGTAAGTAGAAGAATTCTAGTGAACGTGAAAAACACCCGAAGAAACTTGGCAATGGCTAAACCTGTATCTAATGTGTTTAGTGTGTTCAGACTTTTTTCTTTATTCCAATCATAAATTCTAACCTTTAAAATTTGCTTAACTTCTTTTAGTTTGGAGCAGTGATTAAGCTTTTGATAAAAAGGTTTTGTTAATAATTAGTATGACAACGAGGGTTACTCTTAAGGATTGATTCATAAATGAGTTAGTAAACTTTAGGTTAAGTGGTACGGGTTTTAATATAAGCTAAATGTTCGCGGAGTCATTCTTTTTCCTTTCCTCTGTACCGAGGGAATGTTTCTCTTACTTTTCTTCTTTTTCTTTTTCTTATTCTTTGTCTTTTCGAAATCCTGTAATTAAGACAGTAGAATATTAGCATCAAGATGGAGTGAGCTAGGTAACAGAGACAACTTTTATCTTTAGTCATCATTACACATAAAAAAAATAATCCGCACATTCATATACATTAATTGTTAGCTTGAAAAGGAAATAAATGAAATATTGAAACGAGTGACTTAAAAAGATCAACACTGAAAATAGAAAAGCATTGCTTATTTATTAATATGAAAAGACCATATATACAAATTTAAATATAAATTATTGTATTTTAGATGCCTTTAAACTTTTACTATTAATTTCTTTTTTCAACTGTTTACTTAAAAGCAATTTATCCCCCACTTTCCCTAATAGTAATACGGAATCACTAACCTTTGGAAAAAAAAATTATATACTGTAATTTGATTTGATGGATTAAATCAAAATGAAAACCGAAAACCCGGATTTATTAGGCAGGCACGATGTTAATGGCGTATCAATATCCTTCCAAAGAAGCAGCATTATAGAGTCAATTCATAATCCTAAATTAAAAATATTCTGTTCAAGATAATTTTATTTTCTTTGTTGAAGGTCGTTTATTTTCTTTGTTGAAGGCCGTTATAAACGACAGTGGATGATAGTGTTCATATTATGGTAAACGTTAGTGACATGTGGCAGTGTCTAGTTCATCCATAACTTTAATACTATTCATTCAAAGTCAGAATTCTTCCATGTGTTTAAATGCCAATAGATCATTTTCCTATATATATATATATATATATATAAATTCTCATGTGTAAGCATCCTCATTTTTTTCATACAAAAATGTTATTAAGCCATATGGATTAATAAAGTCAGTGTTAAATTCACTATAAAGCCATATGGTTTAATATTAATAGCGTATATGCATTAACTTTATTAAACCATATGACTTAATAACATCTCACGCATAAAAAAAATTGAGCATCATAAGCTACCCCCCACCCCCCCCCCCCACTTCATCACTGACCGATATAAGTTTTCCTCCTACGTAACGGGACATTAAATCCCAACGTAATATATTGCCTCACACTTACCCAAAAGCCTTGTGATATTCCAATCCATCATTAACATTATATCCTTTTCTCCCTCCTAATATTTTTCATGAAACATTTACTTTATGTGTTGTGGAAGTGTGGGTTGAGCAACTATCAATATTATAGTGACTGCAACTTGTTGAGAAGTACAAATATAGTGATAAACAAATGTAAAATAAAAAAAATGACACAATAATTTATGTCATTTGATTTAAAGCCTATATCTACAGATAAAAACTAAATGATAATTTTATAATTTTACTATGAAATAGGAGTAATAAAATTAAGAATTACTCTCAAAATTTAAAAACCCAATACACTCAAATGGATCCTCTTGAGACTCAAAAAAATGTTAGATATAAACTCTGGAAGAATTCACTTGCAAATACTTTCAACTCTCAAAATTTGTAATATCTTCACTCTCAAGAATGAAGCTCTATTTATATGCATCTCATGGCTTTGACCTCCAACAATTGCGATTCAAAATCCGCTGAGACAAGCCGCCATTTTGTTAAGCAAATCTTGACAAAAGGAGCATAAATTGCTATCACGTGGAGATAGCCACTCTCATTGCATGCATTAAACCCATGAAGGCTTTTTCAACAATTTTGTACGTACAATTGCCGACAATGGTTACCGGCCTCACTGTTTAGCATTTAATTGCATGAGTACAAGTTTACCATTTGATATTCACACTTTTACCATGCAATTACTAACTTGTCCGGTTTGTCATAAATGTTTTCCCATATTCAAGTCAAATATGTCAACATTCAGCAAAATTGATGAAAATAGCTGTAGCAAGGTAGTTTTGCTTATATCCCCATGCCCCGAATCCCAACAATTGAGACAATATCCAACAATTTCGTACAGTCTGTAGGAATTCACATCACGTACACAATAATGATAATTTATTAAGGCAATCCTTAAGTTACGTTTAACGTAATGTACAATATGAAAAATTTTGTCCGTTGAAAGTGCTAAAATCTAATTCAATGGCTAGTGTTTAATTTGTCCAAAAGCTGTAAAGGATGGGAAACCGGCTGAATTGGTGTGCCCATTTGACAATCTTCTCTTCTTCTTCAGTCTCCACTAACATTTTCTTGCTCCCTTATTGCCTTCTGCAGCATCTTTTCCTGCTCTTTAACACAAAAAAAATTTCAAATCCGACAAGAACTCATCGTTCTTTACAAGCAAATCAAGATCATCACCAAGAATTAGACTTTTCTTGCTCTTTTTCTTCGAAGCACTCTTTGGAGAACATAAAAAACAGCCCTTTCTCTGAGGTGGAGACGGCGGAGAAGAAGGTGAATCCATCCATGAACTCGGAGAACTCAACGACGAAGAAAATGAGTTGGATTTCGACTTCAACTTCGATTTCGAGGAAACAACGACAATATGAACAGAAGCAAAAACAGACCCACACCTGGAATTTCTTTAAAATCAATTTTTTAATCTGGGTTCTATTTGGACTCAAAGAAAATGGCAAAGGAGGAGAGGAATCACAACTAGAAACTGATTTTGCAGTCTCCAAGCCGAGTTTCCCATATGGGTTTTATTTGGAATAAAAAAAACTCTAACTTTGAAGTTGGATTTTAATGATGATGATGAAGAGATTGTGTGTGTTTTTCAGTGTGATGATGATGATTATCATTGATGTGGGTTTTGGGTTTGGCAGTAGCCAGGAAAGATTTGAGCCTGCAAAATTGGGATTCTAACTTAATGGGAAGGATTGAGTCGTCGGAGAAACCAGAAAAGTTGACGGCAGAGAACCGCCTGTAGAAGGGTGTTGCCTGCGTTGACTTCTTTTGATGACCGACTTCCAACCGCTTAAATCAGTTCTATTTTATTATTATTATGTTTACCTGGCATATAATTATTGGTCAACTAATCATGTCATCGGCTGTATGTTTCGTTAAACGTAACTTAGGGGGATCCATTTATTAATCATATGTATGGACTCTCAGACTATGTTTCGGGACAGGTATGTTGGTTGCAGAGACGAATGTTCTAACCATGTAACTTTTGTTGGGGTTCTCCCTGCTTGTGGCCACTTGGGTCTAGTGCAAGTATTTGAAGGCCGGTCTGCTTGATGAGGCTGAGAAGTTTATGAGTTCTACGCCAGTCAAATGAGATGTTGTGCAGACTACTGGTGAAGATTTAATGTGGATTTGAGAAAGATGCAAAGAAAATTACATAGATATTCATATCACAACAACAGAGGGGAAAAAAAAAAGAATATGTTGAAAATATTATATCAAGTTCTGTACTTTTATTTATTTTTCAGAAATGAGTTATGATTCAACAAAGCTCTTCTCCATAAACTTTACAAATTCCTTAAAATCTATCCTTCCATCTCCATTTTTATCAAAAGTTTTGATCATTTTCTTGCAATTCTCCAGCTTAAATCCCTTTTTCAAGCCCAAAATACAGAGCACTCTCTGCAACTCCATGGCATCAATTAAGCCATCTTTGTTCTCATCAAACACATCAAAAGCTTCTTTCACCTCCTGACCTCCTCCAAGCTTGGCTCTTTCTCCTCAAACAACCACGAAAGCTCAGCAGAACCCAGCTTCTGTGGAAGCTCCTCATCTTCAGAGCTGCAAAAAAGTGTCAACTTTCGTATGACCATTTCCACTTCATCTCTAGAGAGACTCTCATCATCATGTTCCTTCTTATTGAAGGAAGCTTGTTTGCTCTTCTCATCCCAATTTCTTGACTTACAAGACTGAACGGATTGGAGAAAAGAACTATATAATAAAAACCTATAAGACAATATAACCTGAATGAATGCAGAAAATTGATTAAAGGGGTGTTGGTTCTTTTTTACTGATGATTTCAATTTCTTCAAAACATCACCCACAATTTTGTTTACGAGTTGTGCCTCAGACCTAGCAGGTGCGAAGATGGACAGAACGTAGTTAAATTTAAATTATACTGACAGAAACAGAACAACGAGACACATACAAATTTTTCTTTAACAGAATACATGAATGGTTAACAGATACCTGATTGTCATGGAATCCCATCCAGACAGATTGGATTCTTCGGTCAACGCAGCCCTCCATTTCTGAATCTTTTCTGGCATGTTCTTGAACTGTTTTTCATGCTCAACAAACGGATCCCGAAAACTTCCATTTTGCTTCCGTACATCCGATGGATCTACGTGATAGAAAACTGGAATAACAATTTGACCATTTATTTTCTTGCAGTCAAGAATCTTGACAAGTTCATTCAGGCACCAATCTGAAGAAGCATAGTCCTTCGAGAAAATGATTATCGAAACCTTTGAGCCTTGGATTGCCTTCGAAATGGCAGGTGAAATCTTTTCTCCCCTGCTAATCTCTTCATCATCAATATATGTTTTGATCTTCTTCTGACAAAAAGCAGCGTAGAGATGACTAGTAAAATTACAACGAGTATCCTCCCCTCTGAAACTGAGGAAGACATCATATTTGCAAGAAGAAGATGGCGTTGAAGCCATGAAGCAAATTTCTGAAATTTGGTATCAGAATGTAAGTCTATTTTCTACCAATTGATTTTCCTATGACTTTCTAGTTTCCTAAGTTTCCTTTTCTTGTTTTCATGGAGGAACTTTCAATAAACCATAAAATAAAAACGAGTCATTTTTTTTAACAGTAATTAGACGACTGTGTTTCAAACAATGGAATAACAATATGCCGCTAAACTCCATAAAAAGGCTTTGATTTTTATTTTGGCCGGGCATTTAGAATAATGTCATTTCGTTTAATTAATTATTATAAGCTGACAAAGACTTAATAATAAAATTTGATCGGGATTAAGAAATTTTAAAATTTAAATATAAATAGAATTAATAATCTGTGTCACTAACTAACAATAACCCCACTAAACTAGCTGCTAACAGAGCCATCATCTCTTTCTTTCTCTCTCGATTGGTCAGCTACAAAGATTAACAATACAATATGTGGTGTTTTCCTTGGCAACTTCAGATTCCTCCAAGGGTTGAAGTATTTCTTAGGCGAGCTGTTTCAGATTTGTTACCAACTGCAAATCTCCTGGTACATAAACAAGTCTCTTCCGCTTCCTCTTGATTCTGATGTGGCTTTCATTGCGAGTTTTGACTGTGGCTTTTTGGAAACATTCTCTTTTTTAAGGAGTTTGCAGCAGTTGGTCAGGTGAATCTTTGTGGTCACTATCGTTGCGTGCTAGTATTTGTGATTTGGGGCTGGGCAGTGTGGGGTTCTAGTAACCAAGCTCTGCTCTCAAATGAGTTTGACAAGCCATTAGCTGTGTGGTCACAAGAGTCCCATGGGGAGAAGTCTCACTTTGCTGTTGACGGTCATATCGAAAAAGGTTCTAATAACTTATGGTCATAACGAAGGATTTGAATTACATCTGATTGCCGCCACCTTAGTTCAAGTTGAACATAGATGCTGCAGTGTGCTGGCAAAGCGGGACTCGGGACTGTTGTGCGTGATTATGCAACAAATGCTGATGATTTCCCTCCGTTCTCCTTGATTGATCAAACGGCGTTAATTTTTATCAAAACATTTACAACCAATTCAAAGTTTCAAACTTTAAAGCGAAGAAATAACAAAAATAATAAAATTGCTTGATGATTAAGGCAAGAAGATGATGTTTGAAGCCATTGACAACAGCTGCTAACACATCATATCAAAGAAATTGAAAGCAACTACTGTACCTACAAAGCTCAGCAGCCGTAAGCCTTTAATTTAATATCTCCGCCATGCATGCATAACCTCCAAACTAATCCGACTTTGCCTATCGTCAGTTTGTCAGAAATTAGTGTCCAATTAAACAATCTTTAGCACAGCATTTAATTATACAAATGGCGGTTAGAATGCTAAGATTTACTGCTCATCAACACTGTGGTAGTTCTGGCGGAGTGATTGTAGTCCAGAGCTTTCCTCTGGTTTGTTGTCTCTGATTTTGCATTAACTTTGGAGTCAGAGACCGCAGCTGGCTTCTGGATAACTTGGAATCGGATTGATGAATACTTTGGAGGCAAATTTGCAAGGCTGGCTTTCGCAAATTCATCTGGTTTATTTTGAACTTCCTCAGAAAGTTTTCCCTTCTTCGAATTGTTGCTGTAGCCTTCACTGCTTCCACTTGCAAATTGAAACGAGGTCGTGTTATAATTTCTTTTGTTTCTGGAATATTAAACTTTCGGGGGTCCGCTAGTGTGTGAGATTAGAATCTTGGAAAATTTTCCGTGAGTGAATAGAAATAAATACAACTTAACCGACTCTTAGCAGGTATTGGATTTGGGGAAGGAGTTAGGAGACTTACAATTAAATAACGAAAAATTCTACAATGGCGTGATTAAAATCAATTATATAAGTCATGTCAAAATCAGTCGTGCGAAATAAATATATGAGTCCTTCTCTATTGCGGACAACCTCATTTTTTTTTTCATACGGATATTTTTTTAAGGCATATCGATTTTTAATTTTCTTATTATATGGCTTAAAAACATATCTGCATTTAAAAAAATAAAAGCACCCGCATCTGAAGAATTTATTAGTATTAAACATCTGCAAAAATCATATGGCAATCTAAACAATACTGAAAGCAAGAATAAGAAGATTAAACTATCTGAACTTTTCTCACATCTCAAGAATTTAATTCACCTTAATGCTTACGAAGTAAAATATTTTATAGCGCAAAATGATAAGTGCTTTTGTATACGGTTAATATTGACAACGACAATCTAGGATAAAAATTTTAAACGACATGGGGGTTAAAACAGAAATCCAAATTAAATTAAATCAAATTTATTTCACCAAGGGAAGATCTTCTCTTTTTTTAGGTGTTGAGAGGAAGAGATTAATTATTAAGGAAAAATTAATAAAAAGGATAAAGAAATAGAGATCAATTGGAGCATTTTAGACATACCTAAGGGAAAAGAGTATGTGAGAAGGAGTGACTCATTTGTTAGGGAGTGTTGACTTCGTCGTCTCTGCAAATTCTCTTGGGACTCGGTTCCAATTCCTCTTCATCAGAAGTTCCACTTGCGCTCGCCATATCATCCAATTTCCAAACTTGGGTAGCAAAATTGAGGGTAAAAGTGTTGGGTTTGGTCTCGTTGGGATTTGCATATACCGGACACACCCCATAACATTTCACCTTGTCCACTCTCGAGAGGAACTCAAAGGAGACAGTTGTGTGGTGGTTATCATCAGGAAACCCAACTTTCCCGCAGGGACTAAACCCAAGCACGACATGATCCGTTTTAGTCACCTGATAACCACCAACCCATCCTTCCTCAAAGCAACAGCGACGACCACGTTTCCTTCTACCGAGAGTCTTCGTTTCAAAGCTGTATCGAAAGTCGACGTCAAACCCACTCCGTTCTGAATCACATGACACGAGAACAGCACAGAAAGCAAACCCAACTAAAGTTTGACGACAATGTTGCGGCATTTGAAGAGTTAATAAAGATCCTGAACTTTGATTGCTGAACCACTCTGGAATCTCGCTCCCTGGTAAAATTATGCTGGGACCCCCGAGTCTACCGCGTTCCTGTAAAAAAATTATGATTTCGGATGTAATGAAGAGGGAGAGAGGATCGGAGAGAAGAGAGAGAATTACATATATATACCATTTCCAATTCATAAAGTCGTCTCAGTGATGCAATTGCCATATGCTGAATCCTTAGTTGTGAATCTGCCAAATTCCTGTTTGCTTCTTCAGCCAGTTTCGAGCAATTAATAAGCCAGAACTCACTGGACGAAGTGATTTGATGCCTCGAAAAGTGAAATTCAACTTCATTACGGGAGTGTTTGGATAGCTTTTCAAGTAGGGATGCATCTAGTTCTTCTAGACATGATGGAATCTCTGGCAAAGATTGTAGTCGCTGGCAATTACTTGCATCTAATAATTCCAAACTTGGTGGGAGCTCTGGTAATGACTGAAGCATATTGCAATCGCTCAAGAAAAGTTCTCTCAGCCGTGAAAGTTGCTTGATACTTGCCGGTAAACTCTCAAAGTTATTTCCACTTAGATGCAACCATTCCAATGACGATAGACAGCCAATCTCTTGCGGAATAGCCGTTAAACCACAGTTATCTAAATCTAACCAATTCAATGAAGATAAACCGGATAACAACGATGCAGGCAGTGACCCCAAACCTGATAATAAGGGTGGTAGTTGACTAGTGGCAGATCCATGTGCACCCACGTACTCATGAAATTTTAAATTGCCAATATTATCTGGTTCAGAACAGCCCTCTAAGCCCTGCGTTCCAAGCCCTTCTACATTTTCAAATGAAGATGGTCGCTGCTCTGTAATTTTAGCCCTGCCTAAATTGATTTGATTTAAATGTTCCATCTTCTCCAAGCTTTCTGGGAAACTCCCGAGGTTTAAGCACCCGTGAACAGAAAGCCAAATCAGAGATTTCAATTTACAGATGCTAGTTGAAACCCTTTTCAGCCTTGTGCATCTACTTATAGTTAAGAGTGTAAGATTAGTTAGGCATTCTATTGATGAGGGAACTTCTTCTATTGCCGTCTCGAATAAGTATAGCGTCTTTATATTCCCAGAAATCTGTGGGAACTCTGTGAGATTAACACAGGAGGAGAAATCAATACTTATTGGACAAACAAAATGAAGGTTGCTTGGAAATGACCTAAGACTTTTGCAGCCCCTAAAACACAGCTCAGTGAGATGGTTGAAATTTTGGATTGATGAGGGAACACAAGCTAAGTTCGTACAATTCAAAAAGTTTATTCTCTCAAGATTTGGAGTTTCCGACAGGTCTGGCATTCTAGTAAGATATTGGGAATGGCCAAGATCAATAGATTTTAACTTGAAAGCTTTCTGTAACAAAAAATAAACAGATTATATTAAATTAGTACCACTGAATTTCACAATTAATTTTATATTATTTAAAGAAGAAAAAAGTAATTAATGTTTTGGTACTAGAACACCATACCTTTTTTCCTTCCCAAATTTGCTCAATTTTACTGTAAGGCAAATTGAGCTCAACAAGGTTCTCCAATTCAACATCAAATGGTAGTGTTTTCAAAGGATATCCGTGCCAATGAAGATACCTCATATCCTCAGGAAAATATTCCAAACCTTGATCAAGATGCACTTTAGAGCTTATAATTTGAACATCATTAGGCTTGGGCATATAGAATTTAAGCAATCTGAGATTGGACATTTTTGCAAAGGTTTGAGAATTTAGATGAATATCATTTATCTTGGACAGATCAAGGAATATGCCTTCAATTTTATCGGTCCCCTAACAACATAAGCAAAGAGTGAGTAAGCATAAAATTTACCAAAACTTTTGAAAATTTGATTAAGAGCTTCCTAATCGTGTGTGTGTGTATATATATATAATCATTCTTAGATGCGGATGCCCTTATTTTATTTTAATGCAGACACGTTGTTAAGCCGTACGACTTAATAGAGTTAATTTTCAATACACAATAAAGTCGTGTGGTTTAATAGGCTTAATAACTGACTATATTAAACCTCACGGTTTAAAAGTGTTTTAACATGAAAAAAAAAAAATGAAGGCCCCCACACGTACATACATACAACTATGTTTGGACATTGGATAAAAGGTGGAATTAGACTAATTTAAAGGATAAAAAAAAAATACAATCCAGAGTGATGTTTGACTGTCATGACTAATAAATTAGTCTAAATTTTAGTCTAACATTCATGGGATTATTAATCCTCATTTTCACATGGGTTTAAATAGGATTAACTATTTTAATCTAAATTTGCTAATAATATCAAAATTTTATTCAATAATTTATTTTCACTAGTATGTGATATCAAACATAAAAAAGAATTCAATTATTTATTTACAATAATATTAAATATTTAATTTAACTTTTTTTAAAATAAATATATTATTTAAATAGTTATTTTAGTGTCATTAGATTAAAATTTACATAGTCTTTTCTAACTCTATACCTAATAGGAGAGAAGATTATATAATCTAGTATAAGCCAATCGAATCTAATCCTAAAAGTTAATTGAGTCTAATCTGGTCTTCTAAACATAGCCTAAGTGTTGGGTTATTTGAATTCATTGGTGATCATCCTCCTCTCTTCTACTTTTTAGTTTTTAGCTATTTTTATTTTATTTTTATCTAAAAATTTAGGGTAAACTTCAATTTATTCCATAATTAGAATGACAATTTTTAATTTATCTCTAGAAATATAGAAACTTTAATTTATTCTAAAATATAATTATCGTTTCATAAATTTTAGCAGCCAAAAATGTAATATTATATATATATTTTTTTTTTTACAGTTAACTAACTCATGGAAAGTCAAAATTTTATATTTTATATAGATTAATTTCTTCTATAAAAAAATATAGATTAATTTCAATAACACCTAAATGTTTTAAGAAATTTCAACATAAACCTAAATATTTTAATAAATTTCTTTTTGACCAACAAAAATACCATATCACCCTTAACATTTTTATGCTTACACAGAAAAATAAAATTAACTCTTAAAGGGATATTCACATTCTACGTCATCATTTATTGGGAAAAAAATATAATTTGGAATATAAAAAATTTAAATTAATTTTCTTTCTACTTACAAATAGTTAATAAAAAATAAAATAAAATATACAAAATTCAGTAAAATCACCAAACCCCAATCTGAAATCCAGTTGTTGCTAATCTCAAATCCAATTGATGAAACCCAAACCCTAAAATGTTAGTTAATTTTAATCTTTTTTTTTAAAGGTATTCTCCCATAATCTATTAATTCATTCTTTACAATTTTAAATTTAAGTTTCATTCTTTATAATTTTAAATTTAAGTAATAGAATAAATATTATACAATGCATTTTTTTTCACATTAAATAAATAATTTATCAGCTTTGTACGTGTAATAAGGTATAAATAATTTTACATAATTTCAGATTTACATATAGAAATTTATTATTTTGAAAATATTATTTATAAACTCCATAATGAAATTTAAACAACTATCCAAGCATTTATTTAATATTTATTTATTTTTCATTTTGATATTGTCAAAATTTTTATAAAACCTTATCTAATTTACACGAAAAACAAGATAATAATATCTCCTAATCATTTTTATACTCAATTTTAATGTGATATACTTTCTCAATATTATGGATAATTAATTATAGAAGTAGACATGGAAATAATAGTAATAATTAGAGAATTATAAAATATTGATGTACTTGTGGAATAAATTAAGGGATTTATCTTTCTAAAGTTCATAGGCTTTGTTGTATTTAAGAGGTTGTGGCTCTCATGGATGCGCAACTAAATCATACATTATAATCACCCAATATCAATAATAAAAAATGCTCTCAAAATTCCCTATATCTTCCTTATTCGTATTATTTAATAACTTAGCCAATAAATAAAAATATTTACTAAAAGAAATAAAATAAAACAACTACGATACAAAGAAAAAAAAAACATGAAAGTCTAAATATGAATCACGGGTTGCATGAGAAGTAGAGATGAGGATAACCATTGATGGGATGGGAGGGTAAAATAATAATAATATTATTATTTCTGACATTTTATAAAATTAGAGGGACTGCAATGTTAATTACCTAAGTAAATACATCATACCGTTACTTTTACTTTTGCAATTCTTTAGTTGGATCTAACCGTCAGGTCACAAAAAGACAAAAAAGAGTGATACCATACCACTGAGGCAACTTAGCTGGACCCTTTTGTAAGTGAGGTACATAAAGATTTGAATTCATTTTATTTTAGAAACAATAGGAATAAAGAACATATGCGACCAATAAAAAGTTTAACTATTCTTATTAATAAGGATATTATCGTATTTTATTAAGGGTCAATTTGGGAATGTTGTAACTTCAAAAGTAATTGTTGTTAGCTGAGATGTAAAAATAATCAATTGTGAAGAAAATCAGTTAAGTGTTAGGTAAACTTTTTTTTCAAAAGTACTGTAAATTTTGAAAGCAGTTATGGACGTTTGGTAAATTTTATTGTTAAACTGCTGAAAGAAAACAAACGACTAAAATATACATAATGTCGGATAAAATTTACTTATACATATAAAAACATGTACATATAATATTTTTAATTATATATTATAATAATTTTTACTAAAAATAAAATTTATAATCTATTGATTTTATTTTTTTCTTAAAACAATTGACAATTAAATTTATAATATAATGAAACAAATTTAATAATAAATCGACCAACAAATTGATATTAATAAATTTATATTGATGAATTATAATAAAATTTTATTAAAATATGATTTTATTTTCAATTTGAATAACGATAATTTTGGGTTTAGGTAATAATTTTAAGGATAATTATGAAATTGTATTAAAGGATAAAATTGATTCTTAAAATCAGAATCTAAAAGTTACTCATTCCCTACTTTTCAAAATCAGTTGTAAGAGGGGCTGATTTTGACAAAAGTGATTTTGATTTTTTTTTTATCAAGCACTAAAATTTGCTTTTATATTTTTAAAATCACTTTTAAGCCTTTAAAAACAATCACAAACGGACCCTAAGCCAATATTAATCAGTAGTTGAATTTAATATATTTTAGAGAATAAGTTAAAATTTTCACATTTTTAAGAATAAATTTAAGATTACCATTCTATTGCAAGTAAATTAAAGTTCATGCAAAAGTTTAGTCTCAAAGCTGAGATTATGAAAGGTAAACGAATTCATGCACCACTGTACAATCCATGCTAATTAACAAGCTTTTGGATTCCCTATTGGTTAATCTAATTTCATTGATTGCAATGATAATCTCATTACGTTTAATTGCCTAAAAACTAACCTAGGCTTTTTATTTTGAAAGATGTGTTTTCTATTACCAAGTAATTTGCTTGCGATGCTCCTAAGTTGTTCAACAAAAGTTTTAAATGATATTATAGTGAATGGGCGCAAAAAGCAATTTAGGGGCCTTGTAAGTAACATCGACTAAGGATAATTTTGGCAAATTAAAACTTGGTTTTGGAGAAAAAATTTTAGAATATCTCTGTATTATAACTAATT
The DNA here is from genome assembly GCF_000493195.1 of Citrus x clementina. NCBI lineage: Eukaryota > Viridiplantae > Streptophyta > Magnoliopsida > Sapindales > Rutaceae > Citrus > Citrus x clementina. The sequence continues at coordinate 28,417,384 of NW_006262339.1, read as the reverse complement.
GATACATACATGCCATGCGTAGTTGAATTTAATATAACCACTACTTACATAATAGTTTTTCAAACTAAATACACATATGTTATAATATTATTTACTTATTGTATGTACCTCTTATGTATTCTAAAATTTCTCGCTTTGGAGAAGAAAAATTAATAGTAAAAGTCAAATCAGTGATTCTTACCTTATTTTTCTTTAGCACGTGATAGACATCATTGTGATCCCACAGCCTGCTACGTTTGCATGGTTCTTTGACAGATTCTTGGCGAACGATTATCTGACCCATCTCTTGCAATAAATCATGCATCCGTAGCCGATTCCCATATGACGATATTGTGATGAGTGACTTGTCAATGAGAATGTTCAGTCGATCACGTATGGACATAGGATCGTCTTGTATCCTTGTCACGAAGTCTATATATTCTCCATTAAAGAAACATGCGATGTCAAGAAATATTTCCTTCTCTCCTGAATTCAGCTCATCATAACTGATTTTCAACACCTTATAAATACTCGGTTCTGAAATCAATTTCAAGTTGTGCAATTTATCTTCCCATTGCTGTTTGCTCTTTTGGTGAAGGGAAGAACCCAAAACTTCGAGAGCCAACGGATTGCCATCGGCATAACACACTACTTCCTGTGAGAGCTCAAGAAGATCATGAGAGCGATTGTTTTGTCTAAAGGCTTTTCTACAAAAGAGCTCGAGAGCTTTACTGTGTTGCAATCCCTTGACCTCAAATATGTTATCCACTCCACATTTATCAAGTACTCGTTTATCTCTAGTAGTTATAATGATTCTACTTCCAGGGCTAAATTTATCAGACCCTCCAACTAAATTTTCTAATTGAGCGAATCCATCATGAACATCATCAAGAACGATCAACACTTTGATCCGTTGGAGCCTTTTCCGGATATTCTGGGGTATAGTGGGGGTTCCTATTTTGAGATTTTCTCCTAATACTCGAGAAATAACCTCATCTCGAACGTGAATGACTCCCATTTTATTTGATTCTTCTCTGACGTCCGCCACGAAGCACTTGCCTTGAAAGTCTCTTGATATTTGATGGAAAACAACACTAGCAATGGTTGTTTTACCGACACCGCCCATGCCCCAAATTCCTACGATTCGAACATCGTGAGATTCGAGACACAGCAGTGATTTCATTTCCTCAATTCGTGAATTTAATCCGACGAAGCTATCTAAATCAGTTGAGTTTGACATATCTTCCAATTTCTGGGAAATATCTTCAACAATGTTTTCCACTAGTTCCGCCTCGTTCCTGGCAAATTGTTATGAGATAATAAGACATGAATTACGGAACAATGGTATATTTATTTCTTTAATTAGCATTGATAATATTTTTAAAAAATTTTAACTTTCTATTTATATTTTCTAATGCGCTGTAGTGGTTAACTTATCAAATATATATGATAAATTATTTGTAAAGTGACTATTTAATAATGTAAAATTACCAAACATTTTACCAAAATATTTATAAAGCATATTATTTAGGAAACTCAGGCAATATTATTTAGGAAACTAAAGCAATCCCAAACATGCCCAGGAAAGGATCCTCTCATAATTTGATCATATCCTAATCCAACATAAGCGTAGCTCAGGCTATAAAGCATTAATGTTCTTTTATTGATTAAAAGAAAAAATGCCAAATTATACGAGGAATAGGAAGAGTTAAAAAGAGTGACCTGAAAGTCCTGGACTCATGATATCCAGATATATTTGATGCTTGGGTCAATGCGTCCCTCCATTTTTGAACCATATTTGGAAAGTTCTTTTCATACTCGTCAAAAGCTTCTCCGAAACTCCCACTCTGTTTTCGCACATTAGATGGATCCACTTGGTAGAAAACCGGTATCACAATTTGGCCATTTATTTTCTTGCAATCAAGAATCTTGACAAGCTCATTGAGGCACCATTTGGAAGCAGCATAGTCTTTTGAGAAGATAATTATCGAAATATCTGATGTTTCGATTGCCTTCAAAATGGTAGGCGAAATCTCATCACCTTTCTTAAGTTCTTCATCGTCAATGAAGAATTGTATTTGTTTCCGGTGTAAAGCTGCAGCTAGATGGCTGGTAAAGCCATTACGAGTGTCCTCCCCTCTGAAACTGAGGAAGACCTCATATTTGCTTTGAGCAGTAAGGCCGGAAGAAGAAGAAGAAGATGATGAAGCCATGTATGAAGGAAATTTTTGTGACTGAATTAAACAGAGAGTAGTGTTGAGTGAAAGTAAATATATGACTTTCCTACTTTGAGCTTTTATTACGCATAAATTATAATTAATTTCCTATTACTTTCCCGTTTCTTTCTTCTCTCTTTGGATTATTTTCCTTACAAATTTCATGTAGCTTTCCCCATCTGAATATATGAGAGAATGCAATTTGAAACTATGGGCTCCTTACAAATTTTTAATATATCATTTTGACTGTGTTGTTAAAAAATTAAAGAGCATCGCACTATTGACAAATAAACAACGTGTTCTGAAGAGGAAATTTCAATCTCTAGCAGGTTTAAAGTCTATCGAAACCGCCGAATATAATTTCAAGAGATAATGCAACGCGTTGGATTTATTTTCAATATTTGGAAAAAGAAAAACAACATCATAGTTAAATATTCGAACTATCTATTTTAAGATTAGGGTAATAAAATGTCCACCAGTTAATTGAAGCGGCAGTTTGTACAAATAAATAAAATTTCTAAATACTTAAAATTTTAACTGCCGAAAGTGACTTGACTTTTATGTAGCTATATTTTCCACGTAGAGCTGAAGTCAAAGTCAAAGTCAAGAAACAGAATGATAACGAAAGAAAACCCAATAAAAGAAAATTTGAAAAAATGTGCATGATGCATGATGGGTCCTCATGTCTTGTGTTATTTAGAGAGAAGAAGAGAAAAAGAGAGAGAGAGACCGAAAGTTTTAATGAAATCAATAAAATAAAAGCAAAGTAAAAAAAAATTGATAATATAGAAGCATAAGATTTTTTGTGCTCTTGGAACATTACTCTTCATCCCTGCATTATTTATTATAAATATATATAGTAGTTTTTTTGTCAAAAATTTTAAAATGCGTGAAAGTATTGGAAAATTTTAAAATCGTACGGCTTTAAAAACTTACAATTTTAAGTCTTTAAAACCATGCGGTTTTAAAGTTTACCCGCACTTTCCGGCACTTAAAAATTCCAAACTGAAACATTTATATATATATATAATAAAGAGTTAAAAAAAAAGGCACAAGAGTACACAAAAATATTCCATATATAAGAAGAAAAAGCACGTGGCGTCGACCTACCTACCACACACCGAAAATATTCCGTATAGAAGAAGAAAAAGCACTTGGCGACGACCCACCAAACCCCGAAGCGGGTCAAAATAAAGTCGCTATTAACTGATGTATCAGTCTGAGGATGCGAACGATCTGAATAATTGAATCAGCTGTCTACCCGTTGCAGCACATATACTTTGCAAGAGATAGAGTGTTGGAACTATTGAATATTGATATTCCAATTGAGGGCGTTGCTTTGCCTGCCTTCAAATGCTGGAATCATGCTTCTTGTCTTCTTTGTCCAGCACGCTGATTTGGAGCGTTGGTGGTGACATCTGCAATCATTGGTCCTTGAGCAATCACTTTCAATTCAGGAATCCCAAACCTTATAAAGTTTGGAATCCTCTAATTACTACGTTGTAAACTGTTTTTTTTTTTTTCACGCATAATATTGTAGACCGACTCAAGTCAAGCCATTTCGTTTCTCTTTTACGGCGTGTGGAACAATGTATTATGTAGATAGGGTATTAGGCGAAGGGTTTCAATTAAACGAGAGGAATGCATCTCCAATGAATAATCTCTTCGACAACACAAAAAATTAATGCACACAAAAGAACTTTACATAGAACACGTACTTAAGATTTGATTGAAACAATCTGCAGCTTTGTTAATAGGCACCGTCATATTATTCTACCCTCAAAAAAATGTAATTTTGGTGTTAAAAAAAAAACTTCTTAATTAGGTAGCCTTTTTTTTTTTCCTTGGAACTTCGAATGGGTCTGAATTTTTCTAAAGTTCAAATAAGTTTGAACATAAATTTTGAAGTTCAAATAAGTTTGAATATACATATCTGAATAATATATTTATTTATTTTTTAATAGACATGTTTGATTTTTTCTTTTTAATATCTGAGTATAAGTAATATCTTGTTTGTTTTTATTAAAAAAAACTTAAATATGGTTATTTAACATTTATGCTCTCGTAAATCAGAAAAAAAAGAATTAGATATATATACATATATTGAATATAATATTTACTTTTCATTCAAACTTTTTTTTCTATTTAGATAAAAATAACAAAATTTTACTTTTTTTAGTCAGATGTAAATGTCTGATAATCATACATAAATTATAAAAAATAATCAAGTAAATTAAAAAAAAGTTCTGAAATGAATAAAATTTTAGACTTCAGAAATTTAATAAAGAAACTCTTAATTTTAATACTCTCTCTTTATTTTGTGATAAAACAGGGTGGTTGAAATTTATATTTAAGTCTAATTGTTAATGGAGAAGAGGAAATCAAGGAGTGATTGATTTGTCAAATATTATGGAGTAAATGGAGATTTCCGATGATTCTCTAGGTTCCATTCTTTGAAGCAACAACTTCAATGGTTAAGAGACTTACATCAAAGTGAGATATTTTTTTCACAATAAATGTAAAATACATTAGAAATTTTTTACCGGGATTTATAACTGTTGAAGTGAAAATTTCATTGCTGGGATTAGGGATGGCAATGGGGAGGGGAGGGGAGGGGACCAATCTCCCCATACCCATCCCCGATATTTTGCATATGTCCCCGTCCCCTCCCCATCCCCGTCAGAATTGCTTGAGAGAATCCCCATCCCCTCCCCGAATAATAACAGGGGATCCCCGAGGGTCCCCGGTCCCCGAATAACTAATAGTCTAATACATTTTTTTATTTTCGATTTTAAATTAATCATATTAAAATAAACTCATACCGCTATTGTAAGCTCGTAACCAACTTTGACAGCACATTAAGGCCTCCAATGTGCTTGGATGAAGTTTGTTATGGTATGGGCTCACAACTCTACCACTAGTGTTAAAAGCTGATTCAGAAGCAACTGTTGTAATTGGAATTGCCAAAATATCTCTAGCAATTCGAGCTAATGTAGGATACCTATTAGCATTTGTCTTCCGTCAACTCAAAATATTAAAATCTTCCATCTGAGGTATAACTTTCTCATCCAAATATGAATCTAATTCATCTGCAACAAATGCACAATCTCCATTGTTTACATAATCATCAAAACCTGTCATCCATTTGGTTGCTTTCTTATAAGAATCCCCTGTAGATCTAGTAGAAGAACTACTACCAGTATAATCAAAGCAATAAACAATTGGTGAAAACTTCAATTAATACTCTTCAACTAATTCCCGGTAAGGGGTGACCACTTTCCCAACATACAACTATTTTGATATTTATTATTTTTAACAATATTTATAATTTTGTTATTTATTTATTAGTAATTTTAAAAATAAAAATAAAATTAAAAATTAAAATGGGGAAATGGGTAGGGGACGGGGATTCCACCTCATCCCCGTCCCCTCCCCGAATAAAAAGTTGGGTAAAAAATTTTCCCCGTCCCCTCCCCGAAAAAAAAATTGAGTATAAAATTTTCCCCGTACCCTCCCCGAATGGGGAAAATCCCCGAGGGTACCCGTCCCCGTGGGGATTTTTGCCATCCCTAGCTGGGATATGCCTATTATTTTAACACCTAACTCGTATCAAACTTTATGGACACTGGAGCCCGATTAGTAACTTTCTCATGGGCCTTGAGCCTTCATGGGCAATCCAAACTGTAACTCTATGGACTTTAAAAGGTTTAAAAAGGATTCTTTAAATAAGATTTGATCAACCCGACCCGAAAATTACCCAAAAGAAATTAGATATCTTCCATCTTTCTTTTTCGCCCCTTAATATTTATTTATTATTTCATCGTCTCTTTCTTTTCTCTTTCACTCACGATAACAACAAATTCCGTACAATCCCTATATTTCCTCTCCTTTTTCATGGGTTCTCGACCGTTAATATCCTAGAAAATTAAAAAGAGAAAAGAAAACTTTTCCTCTATTTTTTTCTTTCTGGGTTTCTGAATTGTCCCCTCAAATTTTCTCGGATTTTTTTTCATCTGGGTATATCATTCAAAATGGGCAAAAACCAAGCGTACAAAGCCATGCAGAGAGCTCGCCTCGGTTCTTCCTCGGCTGCCCCTGATGAGATCGAGGACGGCATGGTTCGTACCCTTTCATACTAGTATTTCAAAATCAAAATCTTTCCCATTTTTCGAGTTTTTAATTTTTTAATTTTTTTATCATTATCTCGATTAGTCTAGTTGCTTATGCTTAGTGGTTTAGTAAATTTGTGTTTTTAATTTGGATTGTTTTAATAATCTGTCTAATTTTAAATTTCTGGCACATGCTTGTTGCTTGTGATTTGCATTGTTTCCTACAGTTTGTTGAGCTAAGTAATTGTTTTTTCTGCTTACTGGCGGGAAAAATCTGATTCAATTGGCTTGTTGGTTGGTGGTTTTGAGATACTGATTAGTGAGGAGTGAGCTTATTTGGATTATTAGAATTTCGTATGGTGCACTAGTTTTTAATTTTATGCTATTAACTGTTTCTCCTAGTCAATTTTTTACACCTTTATTGGGTTAGCTGCTTGCTATCTTAACTGGTAAAACCTCTTCGAGTGCTTGCAACAGTACAAGAGTAGTGATAGCAACTTTTGAGCTTAGTTTTTAAATTGAACGACAGAACAATTTCTTCTCAATACGTTTATTAGATGAAGTTAGTTGTTAGATTGTATAGGTTGTGTTTGGAATAAATTTAGATCCTAAATCAGCTCCTAGAAGAAGAAGTGCACAAGTGTATTACTCTTGACAAGCTTTTGACGAGTTAGCTGCTACGTTATTAATTAGCGAAGTGATCTGCACTTATACACAAATGTTTTCTTTCTCTCTGTTGGTATGATTGATTGCAAGTGCTTGCCAGTCCCACGGCCCTCTTTTATTTCTTGATTTAACGATCAAGGGCATGCTAGCAAGTTCTATTTATTTGAGTGAACAGATGATCGTTTAGTGTTCTTAGATGCTTAGTGCTGAAAATTGCTAATGGTGAGGTTAACTTTTTAAATTCATTCTTTATTTTAGGGTATCTTAGGAAAGGTTTTTCTTTTCGTCAATTAGACAATTCGATTGTTTTAAGTAATGCTGTAATATTATTTTGGATGACTATTTTTCCTGGAATATTTCTGATGGGGCCCTCGCAGGTGGATGGGTCTTTTCATTCACCAGAGTGGCATGCTGCTCGTTTGGCCAGCCTTAAAACTTCTCACACGGTTACCTGGGAAGAGTTTAAAAAGAAACAAAAGGTAAGCTGCAATGCAAATTCATATCTGTTTTTATTAACTGTTGGTGTAATCTTGCTACAATGTTCAGTGAATGCGATAAACATAATTCTCTGTGACTATGTCCTATGTGAAGAAACATATCCACATGCATGAATGTGAGAAGTTATTTAGAGTAATAGAAATAAAGAAATATATTTGGCACCTCTATTCGTCTGTGACATACAGAAGCTTATTCTATTTTTGATAATGCATTCTGATTTCGGATTGTAAAGTACTAAATTTCTTTTTGAAAAAGTTGGTTAGGTATTTGATTAAGCTCGAATTTAAATGGATTTGTCTTCGAAATTTTCCAGATAATTTCGCTTGTTATATATCTAGGATTATGATTTTGTGCAATTTGGCATCTACGAGTTTAAAAATGATGCAGTCTTTTGTTGTCTGGACTTTTAGGTTTGTTCGTAGCTACACCGGCTTTAAGATTGTGTTTGCCTTGTTCCTAAGTATCATAGAATTAGACTGATGGAGTGTTGCTGTTGCAGGATTTGTCAAATGTATTTAAACCCACTGTAGTTTGTTAACCTTGCAAGTCCAATTTTTCACAATTCATTTAGTCCCAAGTTTGGATGATAACAATCAGGAAGTTTGAATTTGATATTTATTTATTTATTTTGAAACTCTTCAACATAGCAAGGTATTGATTTATTGTGTGGTTGTGATTAGTGCAAACATACACCCTCCAAGTGAGAACCCCTGAAATTTGAGTTATTTTGCTTACAGAATACAATGGCCCCCTTAATCCCTCACCATGAAAGATGCAAATAGTAGGTCATAAGAGACTTAACCTTTCACCAGGTTAACTTGATGCCCCCTAAATATTCCAAAATCTTCTGTCTGATCTTAGAAACTCACATTATTATGATGTACATGCTAAGAAAATAAGAGAAGAAAAAGTTGGAGCTAGAGTCAATATTGCTTGCAAATGGTTCAGACAAAGCTGGCCAAAGGTCCAGCTTACCCTTTGCTTGCACTTTGGACTCTCTTATGACGCCCTGTATATTTCTTTTCTGTTCACATTAGAATTGTTACTGTAACCATTTTCTTATTCAGTTCCAAGTTTTCTGGATGCATACCTTCTGAATGTGTGCTAAGCTACTGGCGTTTGTGTTATTATGAATGGCATATTTGTCACTTATCTTTGTACTTGATGTGCTAGGAAGATGAACTGAGAAAAGGTGAACTGGAAAAAGATACTGATAGAATGATGCGAGAGTACAGAGCCCAATTAGATGCTGAAAGGGCACGCAAGCTGGCCCAAGGAAGGAATCACTCTGGTAGTAAGTCTGATCGTAAAAAAGGTATGTGTAAAAGATCTTAAGACAAGAACATGTGTCTCATTTCTTATGATTACTGACCCTTATTCTTTACCTCTCTACTGATGAATGCATTCTTGTAGATAGGAAGGATAGAGACTTAAAGAAACGCAGCAGCAAAAAGAGAAAGGTGCTTACTATTTCTAACAAGCCTTGCGTGTAGATTCTAGTTGCTGGTCATTGTTTCATATAAATTGCATATGTGACTGATATGATAATACTTATAACACGGATTTTTTTAATTCCTTAACGATAAGCTAAGGGAACAACCCTCTATGCTCTTGCCTTCATGGATGTTTTTTGAAACTAGAAACACATGTTTCAGTCTTCTGTTCTAAATTAGTTTCCTGGTAAAAGCTTTTACATTTATTACTAGACTAAAGTGGCCTAGTGGTACTGTTTTTTGGAGGATTAAAATTGCTTATCCATTTACTAAATTTTGCATCACTGATGCAGTCCAAAATACGAAACAAACATATTCTCTTTGGGAGGTTGAGCAAGTTAGACTGTTTCAAATAATTGGACCATAGTTGAGTACCAACATGCATCGCTCCTAGTATTGTGGGGTTTGTGCTTTCCTCAAGTTTGACCCCCCTCGCTCCTTGTATTGTGCAGTTTGTGCTTTTTTCAAGTTTGTATTCATTCGCATCATATGGTTTGGCAACCTTATGAATCTGACTGTTTCATGTTTGAAATACAGTCCAAAGTTTTAATTTAGGTATTGACATACTTTGCACATGTAAATATAGTGATTTGAACTCTTACCAATAAAGTATGCTAAGAACCCTGTTTGGCCTAGCCTTGTATTTTGGTGATTTTTTGCCTAGCCTTGTATTTTGGTGATTTTTTTAAATAAAAAAAACTCAAAATTGTATTAAAGATGAAGATTTAAAACAGATAGTGGACCAGCTGTCCACTAAGAAAACAAAATTTTAAGACTATTTGTGCTATAAATGTATACCCAATCACCCCTATACAAAGCTAGAATCAGATATAGTTCCCTATCACAAAATCCCTACCTGGTTTAGATGAGTGAAGAAAAATCATGGATCTGGAAACTGTTTAGAAACTCATATCTGTCCATTTCGGTACTTGCAGTTTAAATATCAACTTCCAAGAATCTCCTGGAAGCTATTTTTTGTCATATAGTGTTAAAGGAGGGGACCCGTGCTTGAAGAACTGCATTGTAGCTCTTAGTTTGTAACATATTTTTTTATCTTCAGGTCAGTATATGACATTCTTGGAGGGGTTGATGAATCCATGGGAACTCTTAACTGCAATTTTGGTTGCTATAAACTGCAGAGAAAATTTAGTATTTGATTCGGACAGAATCAGTTGTGTCATTTTACAAATGACGAGAAGTGAAGATTTATTTTTAGTTTAGAGGCATCGAGAAAGATTAGAGACAGGACAGAGTTTTGTATCGGTGTTTAATTGTGGTACACTGTTGTCAATCTGAATTGCTTAACATATGGTTTAATATGTAAATTTTGTTGGTTTTACTGGTAATCTGGTGTACCATCTGGATATGTGGATTTGTTTCTCGCTTATAACTGTCTTTTCTTTTCAATGGAATTATGCAGTATCCTGGATTTACTGTTCTCTTTGGATTGTGTAATCACTAGCCAAATGTTCTATTCTTAGGCTTTTTATTTTTTATTTTTCATTTTCTATATATTTATTATTTTTTTAACAAAAATTACAGTTATAGTTAGATCTTCTGACTCAAAATCTTTCCTTTGCAGCATTCAAGGCGGAGATCTTCTGACTCAAGTTCCTCAAGTTCATCATCAGAATCTTCTAGTAGTGATGAAGAAGAGAGAGAATCAAGAAAATCAAAGTCCAGGTCCAAGAAATCAAAGAAGGAAAAGAAGCACAGGTCAAGGACCAAGCACTCTGGCAGTGATGATGAAGAGGCTGGTGGTCCTGTGCCGCTTTCAAGATTCTTTGAGAGCACGAAAAGTTAACAGCATCATCATTGAAGATATTGTCTTAATTCAGGCTTTATACAATAGGAGATTATTTGTTATTTTCCTGTTTCTTAAAGATCTGATTTGTTCTTTCTTTATTATGAGCTTGTGATGATATCTGTTTTCCTTGATTTTCAAATTAGAGTTTCAAATTCTGCTTTTCTTTGAAGTTGCTAGTTTGGAAATTTTCTGAAAGACTTGAGTGAACTGTATCATATAAATTTCTGTTACCATGTTAAGGAAATTTCTTGTGAGCTGAGAAATTGTTGCCAGAAATCCCTTTTGTAACCTTCTAAGCCCTAAGGTGTTCACGACAGGTTTTCATGTATTAACAAATTTCTCCATGGTTCATTTAGATAGCAGTTTCATTTACGCCGTAATGTAAAAAATGTCAATCCAGTTTGTGATATTCATTTCAATTTCAACTCTTTAAATTGCTGCAAGATACTGCTGAATAGAGATGTCCCAGATCGGCAGCATAAGCAAAATCGTGCTTATGCTTTACCGGAAAGGATTCTAAGGCAGACTGTAGATGACAGATGCCATTGTCGTTGGGGCGCAAGCATTTTTAGTTTCGCACTTGTAGTGTGTTTACTTATCAGGAATGACCGACTGAGAACTAGTCAAGAATGAAAGTAAATGATAAGTTTACTTGTTTTTATGAGAGATGGAATAAGAATTAACATAGTGCGATTCACCGAAAATTAAGAATAATTATTAGAGTTTTTATTTCTATGAAAAAGATGAAAATGAAAATCTCATTTCTTAAAGTAAATATATTACCTCTACTTAAATTTTAAAATTATCATTTTAACCTCCCTTATATTATTATTATTAATAAAAACAGTTGTTACTATTAATATTAATTATAATTAATAATAATAATTAATAGTAATTTTTAAATAAATAATCACAATAATTAATATATTATTATATTTAATTAACATATTATAATTAATTACCTAATATAATAATAATTATCATTAATAATAATTTTTAATAAATAATTACTGTAATTAAACTATAAAATAATAATTATAACAATAATTTAATAAATACTTTTTAATAATTTATTATAATCTAACTCATTCAAATTCTAATTTCAAGACAAAGTAAGCAAATAGCTCATTCCGATTCTGATTCCAATTCCTACAGTTTTAAATAAACAACTTATTTTTATTTTTATTTTTCATTCTCATTCCAACTCATTCTCATCTCAACCCATTTTAATTTCCGTTTAATAAATGCATCATTAATTGTTTTGCGACAGCAGGACAGATAGATACAGAATCGCTGAAAGAGACGAATGAAATCTGATCATCAGACGCTGACTGTTTTCATTAGGACAACAATAAAGACAGCCAATACAAACACCATTACAAATACTCTGGTCCTTGAATTCTGCCCATCATGATAAAATATTGCAACTCAATAGCCATCCCCTTTTTTGGATGTAACATGTATTTACATGAAGAACTCAATTCACCGAAACATAAAACAGAGAAACAACACTATCAAAGCCACATTAAATAATCAGCTCACAAGTTATTACTGCTGCCGATACTCAGGGTTGAATGCAAGAGCCTCCTGATAGATTAACTCCTTCATCTGTCCTTCGGTCAGCGCATGCTGCTCGAAGTCAAAGCTGAAGGGGCTCATGCAGACAGGCTCATCACTGATGTCATGCAATGACCCCAGGTAGGGATGTGCAAGTGCATCTTCGACTGCAGTTAAAAAAATATATCAATAGCAGATTAGAGATCGAAGAGCAAATTAATTAATCAAAAGAACTGCAGCATGATGCACAAAATGACCAGAAGATTGCAGAATTAAGTGACTTAAAAGTTCAACCAAGAAACACATGCTGCTTTACAATTTTGTGATGCAACCATTAATATGAAAGCTCAACACATATTAATCGGAAGATACAGGATCAACACATGGTTTTCAAGAAACTTCAATCAAATATGGCCATGAAGTTGTGCAAGGACATAATTATTAATTGCTTAGAAATCCTAATTTATACATGCTACTCCACATGCAAGTGTAGCATTCATTCACTAAGGTTATTGACACAACACCAAATTGTACGCATAATTAACTCACCAGTAATCCTTTGTCGCGGATCAAATGTTAACATCTTTTCAACAAGATCAATAGCTGAAGGGTGGACATTTGGAAACTTTTCAGTGAAAGACTGCCGTTGATAACGAGGAAGTTGGCAAATGTATTTCTTGGCATTTTCATTCAAGAACCCCAATTCAGCCTCTGATGGAGTACCAATCAGCTGCAAGGATGTAGTGTGACCTTAATCATACTAAAATTCAGACATGTATAAATAATATAAATTACTTGGCAAGGACTTCATGATTTTACACCTATACATTTAGGCATGAATTCATATGTGCAACAAACTTGTAACAAAATTGAAGAACCAAGCAAGATAAGAGAAGGGAAATAAAGAAATAATATTCTTTACACTAAAAACTGAAAACGAGATTCCAGATAAATAAAGACATCCATGAATTTTAATGGTTAAAATTGCTGATATATCACACATAATATATCAAGTATAGGTAAACAGATATAAGAGGTCTGAAATGTTGTACATTTGATCTGTTTTAACATTTCATTGCACAAAAGTATACCAACTATCGGTGGCCAAAACTTCAATATTTTTCATCCTGCACATAGTGGATTCACAATCCACTGCCTTGATCCACCTCGCTACATCCACCCCTCCACTATTTACACAATTTTGAAATACAAATATCTCAATTTAGAAAGTTCCTAAAATTTCTGTAATACGGGGGTTCTTTTGTCTCTATTTCCATGCTTGTCTTCGGACTTGAGAAAAAAAAAAATGCAAATCCTACCAGTAGACTTGAACCTTTTGATTCAGAACTAATTTACCTTTTTTAATCGTTATCAATTTCATGTAACATTCTCAATAAATATATCCAATTTCTTGGAAGTCAATATATCCATCCACACAATCTTGGATTTAGAATACAAAAAGTTGATGATTAGATACCTCAATAAGCAAGCGTAGCTGATGCACATGATCTCTTCCAGGAAACAATGGCTTGCGATCCATCAATTCCATAAAAATACAACCAACTGACCAAACATCAATAGCTGCGGTATAATCTGAAGAGTTCAAAAGAAGCTCAGGCGCACGATACCATCTAGTAACTACATATTCTGTCATAAAATCAGTTTCAGAGGTGACACGAGCCAGGCCAAAATCACATATTTTTAAGTCACAGTTGGCATTCAGGAGGAGATTGCTAGGTTTCAAATCCCTGTGAAGAACATTTGCAGAATGTATGTATTTAAGTCCACGGAGGATCTGATACAGGAAATACTGCAAAAAGAAAATAAAGTGATTAATTTAGTTATGAGGCTGATGGAGATGGTAACCTAATAAATGAAAACAACTATCAAGGAGCAAACTAGAAGCAACAAGAAATATATAGATATGTCAAAAACAGCAAAAACCAGAAAGAAAAATCATGAGTTCTCTTATTGAGAGGGGAAAACATGTAATGGTTGAATGAGGCTCAAAAGTGATTTCGAAAAGCTAAAAGCTAATTTTGGTGTTTGATAAATATTTTAAGAATCATGTTTGGAAATATCACCTCATCCTACAACAGATGTTGGAAAGTAAGGAAGGAGTGGTTTTTCAAATCGATTTTAAGAATCAGTTATGTATTTAATACAATTCCATATATATCCTCACATATATTATAATCCAAAATTATCCTTATTCAATTAGGAAATAAAATCATTAAATTTAAAGAGATTATTATCATTATCAATTATATTGAGATAACAAAATAAAACATAAATTATTTTAGTTGTCAATTATTATATATAAACAATAGGAAATAGTACACATGCATGTTTATAAATGTGTAAATAAATTTTATTCAACATAATGTTCATTTCACTTATTTGCATTCTTAGAACAACTTAAAAATAAGATTTAGCAAACACATATGACTGCTTTTAAAACTCATAGCACTTTTAAAAACAAATTTTACCAAATATTAAACCGATTCTCTTCACAGCTAATTATTTCAGAGCAGAACAAACAGCAATTATTTAAGAAGCTACAATATTACCAAACTGGCCCTTAGTAGAGCCATTTTACAAGATTATGCAATAAATCTGAATATTTAAATTCAAACCTGACAGTGCTCCTCTGATAATGCTTGATTGGAACGAATTATCTGATGCAGGTCAGTATCCATGAGCTCATATGCAATATAAACATCATTAAATGATTCCCTTTGTGGTGGCGGTATTATATCCCTGATTGCAACAACCTGCATAAGAAATGCAATTGGCTTTAGTTAAAGACAAATAAACTTTTCTTTCACCTAAAAAAAAAGAAAAAAAGAAACAGCTGAGTTAGAAACAAATACACCAGGAAAATACTAAAGCTATTACATCAAATAAATACACTAGATATAAAAATATGCCTTTATCATTCCATGTAGTATACAAAGGCTAAAACACCAAACAATACAATAGTATGGTAGTCAACACTAGGCCCAACAAGCATTAGATATAAAAAACTAATAACTCTAACAAATATTAGCAATGGCATAGGAATACAGAGAACCACTCATCAAAGATTGCTCCAAGACAAATCATCTAGGTAAGTCAACCTTCTTCCACCATTCATCTTGAAAGAAAATATTATCAACAAATCCTCCCACGCACATCAAATGTCATCCCACAAACTAGCCCATGAGAGCTACAAAATATGAAATCCATAAAATGGTTGTTCTAACAACTTGGGCAAATAAATGCAGATCAGGTCAAATATTCAAAGTGCGACGCTCATCAATTCCAAGTTCCGTTTGAAGGAAAGAAAAGAGAATACTGAATAACTTATTAACTGTCCAAATTATTTCTTTGAACAAAATAACCACATCACATTCTCAGTATCATAACTCAAAGCTTCTAAAAAGCCTAAATTTTGATGTGACGAGATGCTCAATAGCTTATGATCTGTGAACCATTCTTTCTCAAACAACTTTAAAAATAAAATAACAAGACGACTGAAACTATCTGATTATACTCACATTCAGTCCGAAACTATCTGACTATACTCGCATTCAGCCTTTTATACCTTTTATCATTTTGCAGTGCATGCAGCCTTTTTTATTCACAAATTTTGGGATGAAGCTCCCTAGGGAGTACCAATAAATAAATTAGAAATCAAATAAATGGTTAATCCGCATAGAGCAGTGTTCATTGTCAAAAGTATTGTGTGCTTTCCTTAATGCTTTATAGTGAAAATATGAATTTGAGAGTAATATTTAAGTTCTCTTTCTGCTATTCTGCATCACACAGTCCTATCACAATAATGATGCAATCACCAACAACTAGAGTGAAGCAAGCAAGAAATGCATCTTTAGTAATTACACATAGTGTGTAATGGGTTTCTTCTTCTGTTATCTGCTTCACTGCACCCCCCCCCCCCCCCAAAAAAAAGACATAATGTTCAGCATTGTTAGCAATCAATGACAGAAAAATTGATCAAATAAACCATCTCAAGTACTTTAATTAAGAATACTATTAATAAAAAGGAAATACTTTAATTCAGTAAAAGATTAGAACAAGGATATAGACAGAAACACAAACGATTCCACCAAAATTCCAACTTTCCCACAGAAGATCAAACTAAACAACAGACATTAATCTAACACGCTGCTCGTGTTGCTGGAAAAAAAAAAAGCAAGAATCAGTAATTATCACTCACTGACGTTTTCATGATCCATGTGTCGAAGCAACTTGATCTCACGAAGCGTCCTCTTTGCATCAATTTTGTTATCGAATGCATTAGCTATCTTTTTTATCGCCACGTGCTCATTCGTCTCCGAGTTTAGTGCCGAACTAAGAAACAGCCAAAATTGTTATCAGTACATTTCTTGTATAAACCGAAAAGAGAAGTTGTCAAACTAGAGTGGATGTGGATAAAAACTATTCACACACCCCTCGACATACAAAAGCATTTCTAATAAATTCCTCTTAGACTGGCAGGTATGCTTTTATCAATCACCATACACAAATTAGATTTGATCTCCTTTTTCCTTCAGAAGAAATGCTCTGCCACTTACTAAAGGGAAAATATATTAATCACTTATTGCAAATGATTAACAACGAAAAGAAGCTAACAAGACATAGCTAATAAGTTTTTATCCTCTTCCTGCAAAATTCAAATTCAATTCTATTTCCGTCTACCCTCGATCACCCATATTGTGTCCTATTTACTAGCTCACCATTTTCAATACCCAGAAATCTCTCACCGTCACTTGCACATTCACCGGGTTCAAAACTGAAAATCCAACAAACCTTTACTATAACGACATAACAACTTTCAAATAAAATCCAATTCCCTTATTTCCTCTTTAACCTTAAGCATCATTTCAAGGATTCTCTCACCTAGAATCCTCTCTCTCTAGCTCGGCTTCTTCACAAGCACATACATCTATAAAGCCACAAACTTGCTTCAAAATCACAAATATCTACACAAACCCACATACAAATACATCAAATTAAAAGATGATAGGACAGAGCTAGTTACCAAACGATGCCGTATGCACCTTTCCCGATGGGCATGATCGGTGGCTTATACTTAGCAGTAACCTCAAAAATGTTACCAAAAATGTTATATTGTATAAACCTCCCTCCGTGGCTCAAAGTCGCCGGGATGCTCTCGATCCCCCCTGCCGCTGGAGCTGCAGCTGCTGGAGCTGCCGTCTGCTGTGGGTCGGGCTGCGCCTCCGCCATCTCCGTGTCCGCCGCCGGGGGCCCAACTTCCATTTTATCGCTCGCTTTCTTTATCCGGGCTTCTTGTTACTTGAGTGCTGGGATCATGCTCAGTGATATGCTACGTGCTCGTGTTAAGGATTGAAGATTTTCTTTGGTCAACAGATCTAAATTCTGTTGGTTTATATTTATTTATTTATTTCATTATTTTGAGATTTTGTTCTTCTCGTGTCAGGATGTAATAACATTTAGGTATCTTTATTTTAATAAAATCATGAATGAGAATAGATCTTGCAATGGTTTTCAAATAGATCCCTGTTGTTACGTAGAACTAGCAAAACGGGCCACCGGATCGTGCTTGTGTCGTATCACTCTCGTGCCATCTCAAATTCAGGTCAACCTAAACCCGACCCAATTAATAATTATATCAAAATATTAAGATTTAAACTCGACACAAAAAATAAATGGGTTACTTAATAACTTGTTCAATATCTATTTATTCATAAAAATTTACATCAAATATTTGCGCAGGCGTACACACACACATCTATACACTATTAAAGTTCTAAATCTATATAAAATTTTGTATAAATATCTATCTTTCTAAAAATAATAAAAAGAGATAATCATATCTAACACTTGAGTTTTAATAACAAGGAGTTAGAAATTAATTTAAAATAAAAAAATATAATTGTATTATTGGTAAGGTAAATGAATTAAGAACTTTAATGCTAATACGACATATAAAAATCGTATCGACTCGGACTCGATCCATTTAATAATTGTGTCAAATTTTATAATTCATACTCATTTATTCGTGTCGTATTTTTGTTGGGCAATCGGATCGAATCAAATTTTACCAACTCTACTGTTGCAGTATTGTAGCGCTTGTTGTACAATGCCAAAGTGCCAATAATACAAGTCGACAATTTGACCACTATAATTTTGAAAATAGCTTATTTCAAATTAATATATTTCCAATATATACAAAATAATTTTTTTTAATATTACAATCAAAATTTCACTAAAGTCATATTTAAAATAATTTTATTATGGTGTACTTTTTAAAAACTTGAACTTAGAATTGGTAAAATTTATGTTCAATTATTTAAATGAAAATCTTTGAGATATAAATCCTCACCTTAGTACATAGTGAGAAAGAGAAGTTTACTACTTTACTAATTGATTTGTACTAAAATAGTTAATTAATTAAATTATGTATGTCTTTTTTCGTATGCAGATACTTGATTGTAGAACTTGTGTAAAAATATATAAACTGTGTGTTTATTTATGATTTTATTAAAATTGGAAATCCATGTGTTATTATCTTTTTTTCTTCTAGAAACTTTGGAATAATTCTATTATTATTACGTACACGTAATAATAAGCTGCTTCTGTGCCATTACCAATTAACCATCACTCGCCGGCATTATGTCAACTACCAAACTGTTAATAGTCAACATGTAACCAAAATCTCAATTTTATTTTATCTAATTAAGAATTTCATTTTTAATATTAAAAAACATTTTCATTCCTGTACCAGTACTCTCTCTGGGACTTTTGACATAGCAAATCAGAGATTGACACTTTCCCTCGCAATTGATTTTTTTTTTTTGTAAAAATTTCCTTCATTTGATGGGTAGCAAAGTTTTACCAAAATTGTAGAGAGGTAATTGCTAAGTTCCATCGTTTATAAAAAATTCAACATTCTCATTGCAGGCATGGTATCATGAAAATTTGACCAAGCTACACCAAGATGGTCAAAAGAAACTGCTTTGGAAAAATAAAAAAAAAACAAGCTTAATATTTTATTTACTATTTAGTATAATAACGAGTACAGCAAGAAATGTGTAGTTTATTTTGTAAAGGTCATCAAGATGGATCAATTAATGGCACAATCCGGCAATAAATAAATTTTGCATTTTTATTTGACCCAAGAGATCAATGATTGATATTTGATAGATACCATACAAATGTATTAAATTGAACAACCGATTCCAGATTTGTCTTTTAAAAAATAAGAACTTGATGAAGAAATTTGACATAAGACACTAAAATAGCGATGGAAAATTTCTATTTTTCTTCTCAATCTGAAACGGCAACATGAGAACTTCAGGATTCAAACCAAAAATCACTATCCGAAGCCATGTATGGCCAGTTAACCACTGCCATATGAGTTTACTCATCAGGTGATGGAAGATCATTGTTATATGATATTACCATATTCATATGAGATAAGAGAGTTTATTTAGCCTCAACCCCGTACCAAAGTTGATAAAAGGTTTAAGACAATGAGATGAATGCCGTAAAAACATCTGAAGTTCAGAAAGTCAACTGAGGATAATTTGAATCAGGATGAACCACCGCTCTCAAGGTGCATCGCATCCTTTTGTCTCACAACACATAAATGTAGAAACTATCATTTGATGCCAGAAAAATTGTCAGGAAAATGATTGCATTCTTGAGATCCCTGAAAATTCAAAAGACAATATGCTAACAAAAATTTCAAAACTGATTGTACGAAGTAAAGATGATAAACAGAATTGATGATGGCAAAATCTACAGTCTGCTCAATGATCCAATATCACCTTTGTTATGGACAACATGCAAATTACAGAATTTGGCCAGACTCTATATAGGCAGGACGAAATCACAAACATTCATTGTTCCTTTTCTCACCTCATGGTCCAGATTTTTTTCATTTCGATGGGGAAAGGAGTTTTGTTAAAAGCTAATCCAATGCAATTACTCTCTCATCCCCTCTTTCCGGCTAAACCATCTGAGTAGCTAACAGCTCTCATTCTTAAATATTGGAGTCGTAGTGAGTTATTAAATGTGTATCTTATTGCAAATAGCAGAGACCCAAGAAGAGAGCTTACCAAAATAAGTCTACCACGTAAATGATGGCAACACATATGATGGATACGCATCATATTTAGATACAAGAGTTTGAACAGAAGATAGATCTGCAACTTCTCCATAACTGCCAAGTCCAAGTTCAGTTGTATGGATCCCTCCAGTAATAAATACGGACTGGATTCCAGCTGCATTGGCACCCTTAATATCATGGTGAAGAGAGTCGCCCACAGCTATAGAATCACAAGCATCCACACCAACCATGGCCATAGCCGATTTATATATTATCTGATGAAATAATTAAAAGGAGTGAAAATACAGAGAACATAAAATGACCACAGAAAGATAAGGACAATAGACAGCCTAGTTAAAAGAATGTAAACAATCAAACGAAAGTGCAAATGCAGAGTGATGATGTCACCAATTTCATTTAGCTACTTCTATATACTGCAAAATCTCAAAATACATATGATGTTGCCATCACAACTAACCAAATCATAAATTCATGTATTACAATCTGAGATAAAGTTGGAATACACTGACATATTTGGACAAAAAATAAATTAAAGGAGTGCAATTGTGTTTGATGAGGTGTGGGTGAGTAGAAGGGAATAGCCAGTAGTATTGAGTTTAGCACTTATAGCTAATATTTGGTTAATTGAAATGACATAACAAAAGAGTGTGTGAGTAATAAGTGGTTTTCCTAAAAGTTGTCAAATTCAGTAATATAATGCAATAAACATCTGTGAAGGTAGGCCCAAAAGCAAAACAAAAGTTATACCAAAGGCAACCCAAAAGATATCATGTGAGAATGATCATTACAGCCACACGTATTATTGGATGTCAGTTTGTTTGACTAAAGACATACACCATCTACCACACACAGTCTGCTAAAAGTCCAAAAATATCAGGAAAAGGATAATAACACTACTAGAAAGAGAACAAAGTAATTGCACCACCTTATCAGGCTTTCCCATCCATCTCACTTCACCCCCAAGCTTTTCAAATTTAGATGCCAATGTACCTAGTATGATCAAAATACATTCATAACCAAATGGTAAACCAATAAAATTCCTAAATGTGAAATTCTTAGATATTGAGAAATTCCTACTCAATAACTTGTGAGATGAGTATATAATATCAACAGACACTAGGTTAAAGTTTTTTAAATCAAACAGAATCAAATCTGTCATCCTAGATATAATGTACTTTCCTGTGCCACATTGTGTGGTCTGAAGATCTCATTAACTAAAATATCTTTACCAGGCATGACACGCAGAGCCCTAGCTTCGACAGTCACATAATCTGGATTGGCAACCACCATGGGAATTTTCTTAGATGCACAAATTTCCAAAATTTTCTCGAGATCCTGAAGACTCATTGGGCGTACATCTCCAGAAGGAAGCCCCATGCCTTCAGTACCATGAGCTAAGATAAAATCAGCTTCTTCAACATTTTCCACAACTTTTAAGCCTAGACCCTGCAAACAACCAAAAGAAAACAAAAGCTACAATAAAATAAAATAAACTTTTACGTGGTGCAACATAATAAAATATCCTCTCAACTATGTACCAAATTATTCAAAACCATATCTCCTTAAAAGTTATATTCATGGCTGCAGTCAATCAAAACAAGAAAAAAACTGTCCTCATCTGAATGGGCAAATGACAAGAGAAGAAGTAACATTACAATCACTGCTGGGTGATTCTCGTTATAATGTTGTTAAACACTGAAAATTCCTCAGAAAAAGTCAGTAAATTAAAATCGGTTGGTTCCCTTGGGACAATTAGATTCAACCCTCAGAGCATTGCCAGAGTGTTAAAGACGTAAAATTCTGCCCCCATTAGTTTTTGCTTTATATGAATATCATTTCTAAGTTAAAGCTCCACAATTATGTCATTTCATGAAATCCTGTATCCACAAAAAGTTACAGGATTGCAGAAAAAGAGAGAAAGAGTTCTAAGTATTTCCAAAATAGAGGACTTATTTTTAAGCAAAATTGAGGAGGAAAAAAAAAGTGGGAATAAATATCAGCAAACAAAATAGTCAGAGAGCTCATACCTCAAGAGATATAGCACCTCTGTCACTCCAAGTCATGTGAATGCAAGACCTTCCTAGAGCTGCAAACCAAGCATCATCTCTCCTATTCATATAAATTCCAAAATATTTGAAATGTGCTTGTCCACTCAAAGCAACAGGTTCATAGAAAATCATGTTCAATATTATAGTTTCAAGGGAGGCAAAAAAAAAAAAAAATAACCCATCACAGGAAATGAAAAAGATAGGAGGATGATGAGAAAAGGTTAGAATGTTCAAGGAAAGTAAGTGAACCAAACCAATGGAATTTTGACAGGCACTAGTTATGGATAATTCTGCCATTTGAATAAGGGATGGCTTGGTTCAAAGTGCATATAATGCTGAATGAACAAGAGAATGGAAACGAATGGAGAAGATTAATAGTTGAGACAAGAAAGTTAAGTAGCTCAATTTGATAGATGCAAACTGCTAAATAGACTTACATAGTAATCATCACAGAGTCTAACATATTACAAATTGAGAAATAAATGATTTTTCAGTCCTTAATCACTGAAGATGCTATTACCAACCTTAGCAAGTACTGATGAGTCAATTCTCCACTGGTGATAGCTCCCGCAAAAAGCGAGGGATCGAAACCAAGGCTCTTCAGTTTGTCTATTGTTGTTGAAGCACGTCGTGAAGAATTACTAATGACAACCATTTTTGCGCCGGTTGTTGCCAGCATTTCTACTGCCACCAAGTAAAAGATTCTTAAGACACCGTGTCATTCATACTTGTCAGAAAGTCCAACCGAAAAATCCGAAGCTGTAAGGTGGACAAATCCAAGTAGCCAGACAAAATGTGCCGACACTTATGATACTCATTATGCACAAAAACAGAGTATCCGAGACATATCAAGAAAGACACATGGTTATTAGCACATGATGGAATGCAAGCTAAAAGCTTAAGCATTCCAATGAAATGAGTATCCACCACAAACATACTAACAATCCTGGAAAGCTAACGTATTATGTATGATATTATCTTTAGAAAAGCTAACCCCAAATGCCAAATCTCTCATGTGAAAACTTACATGTAGAAATTGCACCGGGATAAGGTTTTTTTCCATCATGAAGAACCCCAAATTGATCCAACAGCCATGCCTGCACCCACACCACCAACAGATTAACATATTTTGAAAACATGTAAACACATAAAAAATACTAATTATCTGGTGTTTCTCCAAAAAGCAATTGAATTTTTTTTCTAACTCGAAAACCACATTTTAAAATTACTATTTAAAAAAGAAAAAAGCTCCAACTTAATTACTAGTTAAGGAGAATAAGCACTGTAATTGCATTTTAATCCAAAAAAGCACTTTTGCATAGTCAACCAAAGCTGTTTAGCCAATTTGCAAATGAACTTCTAAACAAACACACACGCACCCTTTAACCATAAAAAGATTTCTTGCTTTACTTAAAACATAATTATTTTTCAATATTTTTGAGCAATTAAAGCTATCTAATTCAGCAGCCAACATCACTTGAAATAAATGATAGAAAACTAAAATTCAGATACGAGCGCCACACAAATGAAATGATAAAACTGACACTGGGCAAAACATTTAAATTTTGGGAGAAGCTGAAAAATGGGGAAAAGTAAGGTGACATTTGGTTTGATTACCTTGAAACGGCGCGTTTCGGCGATATGGCGAAGTCCGTTGAGGGTCTGAAAAAGGTGAGGGTCATTGGATTGAACAGAGCATTTTGCAATCATTGTTTATTTCTTATTTTTATTTTTAAATTTTTAAAATTTAAATTTTTTTTTTTTTTGGGGGGGTTTTCAGAATTCAGAAAACAGTTTCAATTTTGAGGTCTATGGAACTGGCTACAAGCAGCTTTTCAACTTCAATTAAAAACCAACTGTAGCCAGAAGCAGTCCGGCGAGAGCCTTTAGACAGTGAGGAGAGAGAAGAAAATGAGAAATAAGCCTAATAGGCTAATAGAGTAAAATATCATAGGAGTCCCTATTTTTAAAACAATCTGCAACGATACCAATTTTTTTAATTTTCTTTTACTTCCCCACCTACGACAGCCTCGTGTTATCTCGATATTAGTTCTAAACCATATTAATTGTTAGAATAATAATATAGTCACAAACTCTTATATAAATTTATTTTGTACAAATTGATGTGACGTTAATTCATTGGTTGAATTAAATATATCTTAACTCACATGATTTATTTTTATTATTTTATATTTTTATTCAACTAATGAATTAATAAGATATCAATTTATACAAAATAAATTTGTACAAGAGTTTGTGGTTGTATCATCACTCTAATTATTAATATTTACTCTTCATACTAAATATTAATAACTACCTTGATATTAATAATTAATCAAAATGTCACATTAATTTTATCATTTGTTACTCTTTCTTTTATCTTTTTTTTCTTATAATCAACTAAATCGAGTTACTTAAAAATTTTGATTTTTAAAATTTTTTTTATTTAACTTAATAATAAATCAATTTCTTCCTTATTTATGTACCCTATAATAAACTTTACTTGCTCTAGGTACCCATAATTTTTTAATAATTAATTTTTTATAACATAAAATTATTATTTAAAAATATAACTTATATTATATGAGATTATAATTAATATTTATAAATTAAATTATTATTCTACTTTTTATCTTTTTTAATATTCGTGGATAATAATTGATTTTAACATGGCATAAAAGTGAGAAAAATTCAAAACGGTTTGTGTTTGGTTCGGTTCATCATTCATTTCTTATCCAAAAAACCGAATGCTAAAGGGAAAACGCTGAAGCTCAGTGGCTCACAAACCCACTGCTCTTCGCGCCATCTACTACCGTCCCTGCTGCTGGCCGTTTGCCATTTGTAAAGGTTAGTTTCTGTTTTGGCTTTTTCATTCAAATCTTTTTTAATTACAGATTTTGAAATACTGCTGTCGGATGCTTGCTGCTACCCAAAATTTTGACTTGTATTTTATCTTGGTTTCTTTTTTGGAGTTGTCTTTGAATAAAACTTTAGCTTTCTTAGAAGTACATTGTTGTACCTGTCTTATGTGCTTGCCATAAAATGACATGTGCAAAAGAGGTAATGAATGTGTATTTGTGCATATGGGGTTGGCACAAACTTGTGGATTCATTGTGAGTAAGAATAAGATTAGAAGTGGACCGGTAAAATAAGATACTTTTTGTCTTGGTCACGAGTATTATTCTCACTAGAATTCAGTTTTTTAGGTTGTTGTGCTGATTGGAATATTTGATGCAGATTCTGAAACATAATCCCGCCAGCACAACCCATCACCACTCCTCAACTTCTGTAATGCTGAGGCGGCGTTTGCTACCTTTGCCGCTGGTGATTTATCAAAACCTTCTAGTTCCTCCAACATGCGCCTCTCCACTTCAATCTTCACCCATCCAACCACCACCGCTCACCCACCAAAATTCTACAAGGAACCCGTTTTCCGAATCCAAGCAATAAAGCGGAGCCCTGGTCCAATCCAAGAACTGGGAATCCAGAAAGAGGCAGAGAAGGACTTGTCTAAGATTCTGAGAACTGAATTTGCCATTAAGAATATCGAAAAGAAAGTGAGCTCGAAGAAGTACAAAAATTTGTGGCCTAAACCAGTTTTAGAAGCTCTTGATGAGGCTATCAAACAAAAGAAATGGCAACTTGCTCTCAAGGTTTGATTTTTTTCTTTTTCTTTTTATAGTTTTTTTAGTTTTACTGGGTTATGGGGTTTTCATGTGTCTCCATATTTAACGTGGAGTTGTGACAAGTATGTTTATGATTTAGTTAGCTACTTCATTAATTATACGTGCACAACTGTACAGGTAGCACAATTTTAAAACTCAGTGTGGATAATGTTGACGTTGGGGATTAAACCAGACAAAGTTATGCAATAGTGTTGCAGAATATAATATGGGCAACTTGCACACTAGATCATTGCTCATTGAGTAATATCCATAAATTATTGTCATACTAGTTGCCACATCAGTTTGTATGCATAACTTTACATGTCTTGTTGAGTTTTATGTGTATTGATACATAGTTGCTACTTTGGTTGTACTTCAACTATTTTGTTCTTTCTTCTGAAATAAAAACCTATTCCCTATCATAGATTTTTGGACTTCTGCGTCAGCAGCAGTGGTATCAAGCAAGAGGTCAAACATTTACAAAGCTTATAGTAATGCTTGGCAAGTGCAAGCAACCTGATCAGGCAAGTTTGCTGTTTGAGGTCATGTTGTCTGATGGGCTGAAACCGAGTGTTGATGTTTATACAGCTCTTGTGAGTGCTTATGGCCATAGTGGCCTTCTTGATGAGGCGTTTTCAACCATAAATGATATGAAATCAGTCTCAGCCTGCAAACCTGATGTATATACATATTCTATTCTTATCAAATCTTGCACGAAGTTCCATCGATTTGATCTGATTGAAAAAATTCTTGCTGAGATGTCTTATCTAGGAATTGAATGTAGCGCAGTTACATATAATACAATTATTGATGGATATGGCAAGGCTAAAAAGTTTGAAGAGATGGAGAGCTCGTTTTCTGCTATGGTTGAAAGTGGCGGCTGCCATCCTGATATTTTCACATTAAATTCAATGATTTCAGCTTATGGGAATAGTGGGAACATTGAGAAAATGGAGAAATGGTACAACGAATTTAATCTTATGGGAGTGAAGGCAGACATTCAGACATTAAATATCCTAACTAAGTCATATGGAAGAGCAGGAATGTATGATAAGATGAGGTCTGTTATGGATTTCATGCAGAAAAGATTCTTCTTCCCTACAGTTGTTACTTATAATATAGTTATCGAGACATTTGGGAAGGCCGGACACATTGAGAAAATGGAGGAATACTTCAAGAAAATGAAACATAGGGGAATGAAACCTAACTCCATTACATACTGCTCTCTAGTTAGTGCTTACAGTAAAGCTGGGCTTATTATGAAGGTTGATTCAATTTTGAGGCAGGTAGAGAATTCGGATGTAATACTGGATACTCCATTTTTCAACTGCATCATCAGTGCCTATGGTCAGGCTGGTGATGTAGAGAAGATGGGTGAGTTGTTTTTGACAATGAAAGAAAGACATTGTGTGCCTGATAATATCACGTTTGCCACGATGATCCAAGCCTACAATGCACTGGGAATGACTGAGGCTGCTCAAAATCTGGAAAATAAAATGATTGCTATGAAGGAAAATTCAGGTATTCGGAGTACCTTCTTCATCTCATGCTAGTGTTGATTTGCTGGTATGTGAGAATTTTTCACAAGACTGGGTTTTCTCTGCTGACTATTTTTACTGTTGCAACATTATATTAGTGCCAATAGCCAATGATTTTTGACATCATTGGTTGTGCACTTGGAGAGTTCTGATTAAAGAGATTTTATGGCTTGGAACTCATTGGGTGTTAAATCACAAATATTTGTGGAACTTAGACTTTTTTAACGAACTTGAGTTTTGAACTTATGATATGAACTATGAAGCTTATCATGTTATTGTCTTCACTCAGGTAAAAAGCTGATTCAGTGCTAGTATGATCAATTACAAGCAAGAAAAGCAACCTTTAAAATTGGAAATCAAAACATCAACGATGATCAGAATTAGGGAAAACCTTCTGCTGGCTTGGGTGTTTGTGAGTACTCAGAAAGATTCATTGGCATTTGGTTGTGTTTAATGTCTTCTGCCAAAGGTAACCGCTGCATTCAATTTCTCAAGTTATCTGCATACATCATTCTTTGGATTGTGCTTTAGACTATGAAAAGCCTAGGTCATGTAGAATCCATAAGTCGGCAATTTTGGATAAATGTTACATACTCCCGCGATTTTGAGAGCATGGATTATAGTCATTAACATTCTGTTTGATTCAATTTTCCTAGAAAAAGTATAGTGGATAAGAAAAGTAAAGGAAATGAAAGTTTTGTTATCTTTTCTGCATCTTTGTTTTCACTACGTTTTCCTGTTCATTTGCAGCATCTATGTTGTTCTCAGAAGCAGACAACCTTCAGTGTGTCTAGATTCCCATGGTCGTTTCAAGCTCAAGAAGCTCGAGTGAGAGCCATACCAGCAACTTCTGCTCTGCCACGCACCAAAATTGTATTACCCCAGTGCAATCCCGCCATGCATTATGCATATGTACGTCAGCATAAACACTTTTTTTGTTGGAACTTCTGTATACCATCTTTGCGAATAACTTGAAAGCTGGAGCAATATAAAGGGGATGGACACGGAGATTTTGTTAAGCAATGCAATGTAAAGGGAATGGACATGAAGATTTTGTAAAACAATGTATTGCAGAGTTTGCTTTAGTGCATGTAAACAGGTCTTGGTACTCTTCGGTCATATTCAGAGATTTTGTATTCAGAATTTACATACGGCTGTTAGATTTTAACTAAAGAGAAATGTTGATCTTTAATCAGCAAATGGAGCTTTCTAGTCTCGTCCAAACTTTCATCTACGTCAGAAAATCAACTGGACCTATCTTTACGGGCCAAACAATTGCGCTGTTCTTAGTTTGGGCTGGGCTTGGATTTAGTGGGCCTCTGGCCCATGGTCATTGCCGTGAGCAAAATCTGAAGTGTATGAAACGTCCAAGAAAGGCTTTCAAGTGATGCAATTATTGCACCGTGGCAGATATGAGTTTGGTGATTAATTAAACTATCATCCACTACCTTTCATTCGCCATTTGCAAAATTTTCCGTTATGGTCGGTATTAATACATAATTGCAATAATATAAAAATTAAAACAACTCAAAAAAAAAAAAAATCATTAGCTTACGGATGAATGGATGTTTACTTATGCCAAATGTCAAAAGGTAAAACAAAAGTATTTAAGAAAATTACAAAGTCGTTGCTGAAAAGAAATTTCATATAAGGGGCAAATAGCAATCTCCCATTCTCAATTGATGTGCCAAAGTGGAAACATCATGAATTCGAGCAACCAAAGCGACATGTTTACAATGCCAGTTGAAGCACAGAGATATTACACCATCTACGTGCACACTAAAACAATTCAAAAGCTATATTATTATTATTATAATTTATATAAAATAGATGCAACTCTTGATATATTTCTTCCCAATACCAATATAAAGGAATCCATATTGACTCTTCAAGTCATTGCATACAAAAAACTTTGCACAAAATAAAATGAAAACGAATAAGTGACAAGTCTCATCGAGAGAGAGAGAGAGAGAGACACTATTCAGAAGGCCCATTTACGGGCTTTCCTTTCTCTCTAAGCTTGGCCACAGCTTGCTTCATGGCCTCCTTCCTCTTCTTGCTAGCTAATACCTTTGCTTGCACGCCACTCACATTTGGGTCCTTCTTCTCCTCCGGCTGAGGCGGCGGAGGCCTCCGCGCTGCCGCATTTGCATTCCGATCACCAGTGACGTTCAAGCCCAGCACTGCCCCGGCCAAGCCTAATGCCACATTCCTATACCATGAAAATGGACCCATCCCACACAATTCATAATGCTGAGTAACAATATGCAATGCACTAACATATATACACTAACTCAAGAAACATATGAACATAATAACAAACCTGCGGTGTATGAGTTTATCATCCGGGGCCTGCTCATAATGCTGATCGCAAGCCCAAACTCTATGGAAACAAACAGAAGGGGCGTTTAGTTTTTTGTTAGATTTGGTTGAGATGGGTGTTGAAGTTGTGGGAGGAGCAGTGGTTAGTGAATGGGCCATAATGATGATGATGACTCTATCTCGCTTTGGGGTGTTTTTCTTGAGTTGAATTCTAACAAAATTTTGAAGACCATTTCGTTTAATTTTATTTTTTTAGTCAATTTGTTTGTGGTTGTGTTTGTGTTTTGTGTTGGTGAGTGAATGAAATTGTATGTGGCTAGTGTTCGAAGGTTTAGATGTAAAAGGAAGTGGAATTGGAAATTCATTGGTTGTTTGTGGATAAGGTTACAAATTTTGTGGACCCTTTGATTCGATTTCATATCTCACTATTTTTCTCTTTCGATGCTTTTCTCTAATTTAGCTGCATTGGGATGGATCATGGACTTTGTTAAATGCTAAGGTGTGATAAAATATGATTCTGGGTTGCTTTTTACAAACCGCCTTTTAGTCTGCTAGTGTGGACAACTAACCTTTTAGTTTTAGAACCTATTTAGAGTTGAGGTTAAATAATTATAAAATATTTAGTAAATATTAATTGTTATATTTTAAAAATTTTATTGATATAATTTTTTATTTGTATGATGAAAAATCAATTATATTTTTAATAATTTTGTTAGAATTATTATTTAAAAATTATATTTACTACATACTATTAACTTTTATCTTATAATTATAATTTTTTCCCCAACAATTGTAACTTAAAAAAATTACGGCATCTCAATCCCAAACAAGAGTTTATTCTTGAGATCACCGTGAGAACCTATTGGTTTTATTCTTAAGGTCGATGATTTAAGTATTTCTATACGTATTATAAATATTAATTTTTTAAAAGTAATCTGACTTGTTTTAAACCTAGATAGTAGATATTCAAACTACACCATAATAAATAAATAAATTTATTTCTAAGTTCAACTATTTAGATTGTAAAAGAATTTACTTTAAAAAATTAAGGAAACCTTCACTACAAAATGATTATATGTATGCAGACATATATAGATAACTTTTCTAATAGGTAGGATAATTATACTTTTGACCTAGAATGTTAATTTTCTAACCATCAAACATCATATGATTGTCGCCTTCTGCATCAAAAAGTGGGTGCATAATTTAGATTGTAGAGGATCATCAAATAAGTGATAATCTGCTCTCAAATTATGTTTAATAATTACTTATTTTGTGACGAGTGTAATTGGATTGAAAGAACAATCTAATCAACATAATTTGACAACTAAAATAAATATTTTCAATAAATTATTTGAGAATAACTAAAATATGTACCACCAAATTTGCAAACTTTCACATTGAAGGTACGTTACGGTTATAATTAATCAACAATTTTTTTAACGAATTCAACAATTAATGATTCTTTTTTTTTTTTCTCTTTTTTGGATGAAATCAACAATTAATGATTGAAGAAGCGTGACGATATTCCATCATCAAAATGATGTATAGGTCACCCATCGGTACATCAGTTGTATCAAAATTTAAACTAACAAAAGTAGATGTACCTTCGTTAAACATCAAATTTTACAATATTTAGAACTATGATGAGATTAGACAAGTAATTTATATATTTTCTAAAGTCCTAATGAGACAAATAATAGGAGCCGCCTATGTTGCAACAGTTGCAACATACCACTACTTTTTGTCATTTTGTAATTTAACCATTGGATCCAAGGGCAAGAATGGTAAAAGCAAATCCAACGGCAGGGTGTATTTATTTTGGTTTTTTTCATTGCAATCCCTCTTATGTTTTGAAATGCCAGGAAAAAATATAATTATTATTATTTTATTTATTAGATTAGTTGTTAAATGATATGAATAAGGAATAAGTATGAAATTTAAGAGGACTTTTATTATTGATATTAGGCAATTACAATGCATGATTTAATACTCGTTTATTTATTCCACAAATTCATAAATATTTCGTAATTTATTAATTATTACTATCATTTCTAGATCTACTCTCATTATTTAAATTTATTAATAATTATATATTAATTATTATTTTTATATTAATTATTAATATATAAATATAATATGATATAATAAAATAATATTATAATATAATTTATTTTTAATATTATAATTATTATAGTAAAAATAAAAATATAATTTAAATATATTTAATGTTTCAATTAAGACAAAAGTTAGCACACTATAGTAAATTATATAATTGACTACAATCTAATTTTTAAAACTTCCAAACATAGGTAAGTAATAAATTAATGTGAACAATATTATAACAATATACAATATTATGTTCTAAACACATTCTAATGGTACGTTTATTAAATAAGAATTGAAATGAGCTAGAATTGTAATAAAGAATTTGAATTAAAATAAGTTATTTACTTGAGCTATAGGAATTGGAATCGGAATGAACAACATTCTCATTGATGTGTTTACTTTATTTTATAATTGAAATAGACTATTACAAGTTATTAAAATGTCATTTATTAATTGTGTCCCTAATATTATTTGTATATATTATAATTAAACAATAATAATAATAAAACTAAAAATTATAATTATGACAATAATGTTAATTAAAACAAAAAATTAAAAAATTTAACAATAACAACAAAATTAACTGAAATAATAATATTAATAATGATAATAATAAAAATTATTAATAAGTTTTAATAATAATAGTAATAACAACAATAATTAATAATAATTAAAATAATAAAGTTAATATATTTTAATAACAATAATTTTAATCATAACAAGATAAATATTAATATTAATGAATTACTTACAGTATAATAACAATTAAAATAATAAAAGAAATAAATTTTAATAATAATAATGACAGTAAAAATCATAAATAATAATAATTAAAATAAATAAAAATAATAAAATTTAATAGAAATAATAATAATAATAATAATAATAATAATAATAAATTAAAATTCTTTTCAAATGTCATTTTATTCTAAAAATGGACTTATATGTAAAAGTTTGTTACGTTTAGTGGCTATTGAATTTTGTAGAAAATATAAGGTAGTGTGGTGTAATCTAACACAAAATGACAAAAATTATTGTATGTTGCAACTGTTGCAACATAGGCGGACCCCAAATAATAATCATCCTTTTGGCATCAAGAATAGAAATTAATTGTATTGGGAACAGAGGAGCTGGCCAATTTAACATTAAGTCAAAATTGAAATTGCATTTCAACAAAGCTAAAAATCTCAAAACCTTGTTATCTAATGAGAAATCCAAGCTGCAAAATTGCCAAAACAGAAGATAAAAATAAAATAAAATAAAATAAAAATAAAAACTGGGCAAAGAAACATTTTTAGGTTCTAGGAACTGCAACAAATGTGTACTGCAGATTCGCCACATTTCGAATTCATATCTAGTTATGATGCTTTCATTCGTCATCCTCATCAACTGCCGAGTTAAGGGCATTCAGCCTTTCAACCAGCTTCGCCTTCCTTTCCTCGTAAGTAAGCTTCTTCAAATTATACCTGAGATGCAAACATAAATAACTACATTAACATCAAGGAAAGACACAAAGACAGCTTGAAATAAAAAAATCATTAGCATTTCCAAATATTTCCCCTTAACAAGTGACGTGGACTAACCCATCTAGTCAAAAAATAAGTACCATTCAATCTCAAAGAAAACATCAATAACTTCTACTGAAAACATGTACAAAAGATGAGGTTGGATACTTGAATGGGTTCTCATTTTATTCACTCTGTACATTACAGAAAAATTAGTTCAATTCTCTACATTCCTAAGAGGAGGTTAGGTACTCGTTTTTATTCACTCCATACATTACAAAAATTAGTTCAATTCTTCACATTTCTTTGGCTGGTCAATAATGCAATGCAAACAACATTCCCAAGGCATTCTGACAACTATGACTGTAAAAAATCATCGAAGGATGGGCATATAAATCCAGCATAAAAAGGCAAATGCATATGGAAACGTTCATATTTATGTATATATCTATAAAGGAGTTAAGCATGCATAAAAAAAGCAAACAATAAAGAATGTCATCATATATATATATATATATATATATATTACCTCTTATGTTCTTTGGGAGCTGGCTTCTCAGATTTCTTCGTTGTAGGATCTGCACGAATGGCAGCATGAACCTTCTTGTACAGTGCCTCCAAGCCATCAGCATCAATTCCTTTCTTGATGTACTCAGTGAAGTGAGATTGATACTTCTCTGGCTCATCTTCCATCAATGTCTAACAGCCACAAAGACAAAAGTTAATATATCACTTCAGCGCTGAGAGATAGATCCAAAGATATCACTGAAGGTTATCAAATATCATAAACTAGTAAATTAAAGATAATGAATGAAAAATTCGGCCATACACTCATGTAAGCAGCAACATGTCCACCATAGATATACTTGCGGTGAACCTCAGCATCCAGCTGCTTGCCGTCCTTTGAAAAACCAGCAAACCTCTTGTCACTATGAGGAATGTCCAATCCACCATCTAATGCTCCCTGTAATTATAGATTAAAAAAAAAAGGTGTAAACAACAATGCACAGCGACCAAAACTATGGACAGGAAAGTGAAAACTTTTACCAAGAAAATATGCCTAAAAAGTTCTAAAACCAGCCAAAAGATTCTATTACTACACAATTGAAAGGTAAGCATTTGTTTGTTAAACTAATCACCTAAGAGGTTTTACAACAATAAATTATATGAAACCAAGATCACAAAGAATGGTATATAATCTGATTGAATGCACAGTTTATGATACCTTCAGAGCACCAAACACACGGTTTCCAGTTGTTGTTTTGATGAGCCCAACATCAAGGAGAGCACGGAATGGCCTCCTTGTATCAGCTGGTTCGACAGAGTAATCCTCTCCAGTAGCCTAACAATTAGAAGTATTAACTCTAGAAATCTAATCTCCTCAAAAGTTAACAGTAGTTTCTAAGAATGTTTCTTCTTACTCAAATCAGGCTAAGACACTTAAAATGTACCTCAACATTGCCCTCATACTCATCATCCATTTCAAGCATCTTCAAGACACGACGAGCCAAAAGAAGCCCAGTGCAATAAGCTGACCACATTTTTAATACAAAGCAATTAAGAATTACACTTCTATGATATAGCCAAAGACTAGGACATAATAGGACACAGAAGAAAACCAAAAGTTTTAATATACCTGCAGCATAGTTTGTAAGACCTACTTCAAGTCCATAACGAGGAAGCTCATGGGCATAAGCAGCAGCAAGGACAGAATCACCAACAATGTTGGCTGACACTATCTGTGCAATGATGTCCTTGTTTGTCTAATCCCATGGTAAAGGATGGAACATGAATAGAAATTACGCTGACTCATTAAAGCATCACTCAATAACATATTCCTGATACCATTCTGGACAAAATAGGATAACCGATACTGTGTGCAAGCATTTACAGACTAATTCTAGGTAAATGGGAAAAAAAGGCAATATTTAAAATGCATTTCAAGTGATTTCCCTACAAAAACAACAACATTCTTTACAATTTAAAAGCACTTCAGACCATTCCAAATGCACTGAAATACCAAAGGTAAACAATAGACAAATAGAATAAACTATGACTACCTGTTATCATGATCACAGAGTGACAAAAAGCAATTGAAGGATACGAATCGGACAACAAATCGGTACTTGGGTGTGTTGTACTTATTCTTGTCCTGATTAATCAGGCGAATTCTAGCTCTGTAATCAGTCTTTCCCTCTACAGAAAAACCACACAAAATTAAATAAAGCAATAAATATATAAACAAAAAAGCAGATTTAATTAACAAAAAGAAAAGGTACAAAAATTACCTCTTCTTCTCTTGTACTTAACCTGGAACCGCTTGAAGTAAGCCTTGGATTTCTGAGCCTTGACAAAGGCCTACAAACACGAAATCGTATTGTGACTCAAAACAAATAATAGTGCA
This sequence comes from Citrus x clementina, assembly GCF_000493195.1. Taxonomy (NCBI): domain Eukaryota; kingdom Viridiplantae; phylum Streptophyta; class Magnoliopsida; order Sapindales; family Rutaceae; genus Citrus; species Citrus x clementina. The sequence goes on along the minus strand of NW_006262339.1, from coordinate 28,381,349 downwards.
GAGAAACTAATTTCACTTGCTGAACAAAACTGGATCTTTTTAATGAAGAAAAGCACAAACCCATCAATGTATTTTCCTATAAATCGTATAGTTAGAACAAAAGTTTCCACTTATTTTAGCACAATAACAAAAATAACCCAAAAATGTCAACTCTTTCTACTACTACTTTCCCACATTTTCTTGCTAAGCAAACAGAGGTGTATCTTACCATTGCTCGAACTTTCGAATTGTAAGAGAAAAGGAGAGGGAAGGAGAGACGGCTAAGGAGTGCATGAACATAAAGAAGATTGATATATAAACCCTAGAACCATGAAAAGACCTAAGCGAGGATTATTAGATCGACGGCTAAGATTTGTTTGCCTAGTGGGCGCTAGGGTTTCTCTCAGTTAAGGGTATTTTGGTCTTTTGGTGCATATCACTCTGGATTAATGAACTGTACCGGGTTTTATTATTATTATTATTAAACAAATTAATAGAAAGTTTCATTAATATTGTTCTAGAGAAATTAATTTTTTTATGATTATTTGATATATAATAATATAAATGATAGAAATGAGAATTCATCCTTATAGATGAAATATGATTTTTTTCCTATATATTATTTTACCAAAATAAAGTTAGATTCAAGTCTTAAATTTAAAATTATTAATTATATCACTTTTAGGGATCTACCGGTTAAAATAAACGGGCGCTCCTAAAATGAATAGTGAATTTAATATTTCTAAGGTTGAAATAAAATTTTCTTGAATCTGAATAAGGTTTTAAATAACAATTATTATTCTTCATAGCATTGCTTTACAAGAAGGCGGTGGCAATCACCTTCCAAGTTCCCATTGGTGTTTGTTTGAAGGTTATGCGTAACATGGTCGCAACAACAATCTTTTTAAATCCATCGTCAATACGCATAATACATGCATCATTCTTACCCAAAAATTTCATCCTCATTCATTTTATACACTATTATTATTTTTCTATTTCATTTTTATTTACTTATTTTTTTATTATTTTTTCCTTGCTTTTCTTTTTCTATTTCTTCTTCTTTTCTTTTTTTGATTTTATTCCCTTGCATCATCCCTCAAGTCCTGTAGTTTGATACAATAGAATCTAATCCGTTCTTTCATTGAGCAAAGGGTACGAAATAAAAATCATAAAATCATGCATTTCAATCTTAAAAAGTCTTTTTAGCTTTTAGCTTTTAATGTTCAACGAAACGGTCGACGGCCTGAGTTTAGGCATAAAAATGACATTACACGTTTACTCTGAGTTCTTATCTCTCAAGTCTCAACAACACAGATACTGCCGCATCAGTGAATTTAATACTTTTACATTCTGATTTTTATACAACCAAAAAATTCAATAAAATGACAACAAATACAAATCAAAATCAAAATCAAACCCAAAACTCTTTGTTTCGTGTATAAATAACGATCAACAGCCGAAAGGCTTGTCCATTTCCCGAGCTCATGAGGATCGCAATAATAATATAACTTGATTCTGTTTGACAAAGACAAACCTGCAGCCACAAGTGGAGCTCTCAATCCTGAATCATCTTGTTCTGAAGGTTCAACTGCAAATGCTGTAACATCTCCAAGAAGCTTGAATGAAACTCGGCAGGACTGTATTGGTCGTAGAAAATCAAAGTACATTGGCGTTCCGGCTCTAGCCTGCGGTAGTCAATATTCTGCAATAGTTACCATGTTATGTGGTACCTGGAGTGCGGGTACTTGGTAAGTACAACACAGCTTCAGAGATGTACCGTCTTATAAAAATGTTACTGATTCGTCCCAGATATCTGAATCTGAGGAAGGTGAATGTGCAACCCCAGGTTTTATTGCGCTGAAAGCATCTACACAGAATTCGGCAAACAAAGGCGACGAGGGTGGTAGATACTGTTCCAAGACGAGATCGTAGTCCGTCAATATCTCGGCCTCACTTGGGACCTGGAGAGAAAAAGGAGGTTTATCAGATGTAAAGCATCCAGCAGAAAACTGGAATTATGAATGAACAAAGAGTGAAAGCAATTAATACCTTGAATCTACTCATTTGGGGAGCTCTATCCAACCAGTTTCCAATATTTAGCTACTCAGAGCTCTGTGATGAGGTAAGCCCCAGTTCTTCTTTTTTTTTTTTTTTTGGTGTAAGCCCCAATTCTTTTGGCATGAATACATGGTTCACTTCAACTGCTCCTCCAAATGAAACACGTCAATCTAATAGTGCAAAGGGGTTTTCGTCTTCATCAACAGACAAAAGACTGAAGTCCATCCCTAAATTAACTGAAGCCGATCCAGGTCCCTGAAGACGTAATGTGACCCAAATAATGCAGCACCTAACAGGATTCTTAAAAGTAAATTTTACATGCCTAGGTAATTTATCAACGCTAGCCGACTTTTCTCGACTACAAATATGAAGAAGCTGTAATCAGGGATTGGACATCCCATTTTCCCATGGATGACTTTTCTTCCCAGTGTATTTTATTGCTGGCCCAGATTTGCACCTGCAATGGCAATAGGAAGCAACAGGCCTAAGAAATATATGAGCTTGGTAGCAAATCAGTAAGTAGAGAGCACTACAGGGAAGAAAATTGCAAAAATTGACTAAATGACACAGCACCTTGGACACACACATTCAATAAAGAAAGGGCCAGATAGTTCCAATTGTTTCTTCATTTTTACTAATGTGAAAGCTACAGTTTCTCTAGCAATTCTAAATTGGAGATTTGAAAATTGTTCCTCCAGATTAAAACTTCTTAGAATTGAAACTGAACTAATCTGACCTAAATTTTCATAGTTCTGTTTAATTATTGTGGTTCCTTTTCTTTCTTTCCCCTCAATTTCAAATTTGATTTCAGATCTTCACCACATTTGATGTGATCACTGTTAACATCAATCTTGGCTTCAGAATGATAAAAGGCAATCCAATAGAAACGTGATCTACAATCATAAATATCAAAGAGTGGACTACCTTATTACCCACAAAGGGAAGTTGGTTGAGGATTTAAAATTACAATTTACCAAAATATACATAAATGATGAGCAACAAAATTTTTCTTACTTGGTTTAACATCAGCAATTAATATAAGGGAAAGTTGATTATCAGAAAATACCCTACACGAAACTACATGCCCAGGCTATTTTATTTTCTTTGGCAATGGCACGACACGGGGACTCTTTCAATCATGTAAAAAGATGCCTTCCATTGCCATAGCATGGAGAACTTTTGCTGAGGTTATATGTTGATTCAGTGTTTGCTTATGAATATTCACAAGTTGAATGTTATTGGGCTTCATTACTAAGGTCACGTGGCTTATGACCAAATTTATTGAACAAGAAGGATATTTATTGTACTTACCATTGGAGTGTAGCCAGAGAATAGCCACAAGTACTAACAAGCAAGATAACCCCACTGACATCAGAATACCAAGAACAAAAACAAATTCAACAGTAGTAGTATTAGGAGGAGCTCTCCAATATGACTGCCTTAATCCAGAATTTAATGGAGCACGCAGTGACAAAACTGGGGTTGAATATTTTGCTGTTCCAACCTACAGTAGCAACAAGGAATCTAAAATAAACAATCATACCAAGATAAAAAAATTCCAATCAAGCAAACTTTGAAATTACTAGAGACGTGACTTGGTAGCACACAGATTGCACAAAACAATGCAAGAGCTTTTCCTTGTAATAGGTTTTTAGCTTCTCAAGGCATCCTCCATCACCTTACCTTAAAGATAATTAGCATATGGAACCCACTCAGGGTCCACAAAAATATCTCATCTGAAAATTAAACCAGACAAGGATTTCCATGGAAAAGTGGGAGGAATGTTCTGGTAATATATCATAAAGCATAAATGCTAAAATATATTTCTACAGATTCTAACCAGGAAAATAAGTTTAACCTAAAGAGGCAAAGGGAAAACATAATATGATGGTACAAACCAAGAACATACCAAGTGCAAAAAGATAGCAAATGGAAATTCAGCAAGTGATTCCTTCATTTATTGGATTTCACTGATACAAAATGAATCACCATATAATTGGTGAAGGACTTTGACAGCTTGCTCATTATTATAAGACTGAATCCTTTCAGAAAGATTATCCTTTAAGAAAGATCCAACAACCTCGTTCCAAGCATTATAAGCTGCATTTTCTGCAACAGCACTTCTTCCCAAGCTAGTCAAGACCCTAACATAGCCCAACATGCATCAAGCACAATCTCATGGCAGCATTGTTTACAGATTATGCCATCCAGTGATAGTGAACGACTGGTAAATACATCAACTTGGCTGCCATGGCTTGGTCCACCCTGACTTGAGAAGCCATTTTACGCCCCTTGATTTATAATTTGAAAACAGTAGAGATCCTATTCCTGCACAACAAACTTTGCAAACCTTTCTTCTGCATTGAGAATACAAAAAGGGGATTGTGAAGCTCCAACTGAAGACACAGTAAAGAAGGCACGAGCAGGCACCTTAGTTTCTGCACAAACATCACACCTGGCACCAGAACAACCCTCCCTGATTCTAGTAATATTCCAGAATTCTAAAACACTATCATCACTATTCTCAACGCCAATTGCACTGACAATATTTGTAGGAAAACTTGGCCAAGTAAAGCAAGAGTGCTTGCTAGTCTACATGGTCTTCCTATTTAAGATTCATCAAGCAATCCATTTGGATTTATAGAGGCAGGATCAGTTCCAATTGACAATAAAGCTCTATCCCTTTCAGCTACATTGCTTCCATAAAGTCTAGTTTCTTTTCCTGAAAATTTGCACAGAATCAGTCAGTCTTACACTTATGAGGTTGAATTTAATATGTGAAGACCTTTCCGTCGATCAATCATAAAAATACAGGCCAAAACAATCAATTCATCCTTTACATATTAATAGTTCCATGGATGATTAAAACCCAAGGAGCACCACTAAGTAGTATTAATCGCGTGGAGCCAGCAAATAATTCAACCAAGAAAAGTACAAATAAATTTCCAACAGAATATGTTTAGTCAGTGTCAAATCATCATAACAGGACTGATTAATAAGTTATATATTTTGCAAAGCAAAATTTGTTGAACTTCTAGAATTTACTCCATAAATACGATGAACCTGGTATGACATTAAAGTTGAAAACAACACAAGAAGAGCAGTACTACTGCAGGGCACTGCTAGCTGGAAATATTCCATCCTGTGTAGAAGAAGATTTTTTATCAGCTTCGACCCACCATGATATTCAACAACAGGTTGGTCCAAGAAATCAAGCAAGTAGCCCCTTCAGGTACAATATTTCTGGTCACTAACTCAGAAAGAGGATCAGAAAGCATGTCCCCTGCGGTCAAAAGGTCAACGCAAGGATTGTAAAACTGGTTGCACTAATGTTGACACATTTTCATTGGACAATTAAAACTGCATTTGTATCTGAATTTGACAAAAATGGATAGGTTTATTCCTCAACTTTTTGGCAAGCTCAATTAATCTAGCAACAGGTCCTTTATATTGAATACCTTACACCACAGAAAAGAAATTGCAAGGATATCTACCTGTAATGAAATAAACAATTGCGTTATCACCTACAAGCAGTTATAGCTAACCCACTCCACAAAGCTCATGGTTTAAAATACTTATTTCAGAATAAATGACATAGACACATCAATTAACATAATTCTGAAAAACAAAAAAAAATCTACCTCGCCAAGAGTTATGGAGCTTGTTCCCAAAACAGCAGGATCTAAGGTAACTGCCACAAGACGAGTACGAAAATCCAATTCTCCCTCTAATTCTTCAAAATCATACAACAGTGGAAGGTTTGATGCATCTTGATTATGCAGTCGCGCGCCAGCTCCAGTAATAGCCAAAACCTCAGCACTAACTGATCTTGGTAAAGGTATGAAGATGTTTCGCCCATTCCCACAAAGAGGTATAGAACCAACCAGTCAACAGAATCCTATAATTACAAATTTCAAGAAGTTATATGTTTGCATCTATTGTATATTTCTTGAAATATCTCAAAGAAACAACAAGAAAAAAAGTAATACTAGAAAGGTAATTACCGGGAATTTATCTCAGCATAGCTAATAATTCTATACACTTTTTTTTTTAATGTCTTTTTATGTATTTACACCTTTTTTGTTACATATTTATAAATCTGATGCCTCCCTGCAAAGTCTAAAACTTGTAGGACCAGCTAAATGGATTCTTTGACTTTGTACACACCAAGTCCAAGGGTATTCAGAATTTATTTTGAAAGATTTACATAAACTTCAAGCTGGATGTCATTTCCATCAATATCGCTTAGGACCAGGCATCATAGTACAAGAATTAAAAAAGCACAGGTTAACCAAGATAATACAATAGCTGCAAAGGCACAGATTAAGCATGACAAAGGCCATGTCATTTTCTAAGGCATCTCTGCTTTCCATAATGCAATCCATTTAACCGTACAATGACATAATTAATTGCGGTCACTGAAGTCAACCCTTCATACATCCATTCTACTATCAAGAGTTGAATATGCCAAAATTGCCAGCCAGATATATATGCTTCTCCCCTAAAGAGTTGTTCCTAAACATTAATAATTTTTGTCATTACCCCCCCCCCCCCCCCCCCCCAAAAAAAAAAAACTCAACTGCAACAAGTTCTCGAAGGTCACGACTTGAATAATAATCCTACCTGCAATGTTCAATCTGAAAGTTCTAGCAAAGTATTTCCTCATTAAAAATAACAAAATACCAAAACAACTTGAGATGCAACTGGTGACTCCAGACTCTTGGTGGACAGTCAAGTTCTCTAAGCTAGATGACAGAGAAGTTTTAAAAGAAGTTTCAAATCATCTTACTATGCAATAGTTGACTTCCAACCATTAGTGGTCAGCATCAGAAAGGAAAAGGACTTAGATGTAGCTCAGCTATGTCAATTGTCAAGAAAAGAAACAAAATAAGAATAATAAATAAAAGTATTTCTCACCATGAAAAGAGAAAAATAAAAAATTACCTTGATAAGCTGATATAGAAAGAAACGAGCAGATGAGTGGGGAATTGTGTAATCAGCTGTTTGGATCCTGATCAGAACATCAAGAAGAAGAAGAATCCATGAGATTTAATTTTTTAAAAAGAGAGAAATATAATTAAAACGTAATTGTAATTGGTTGGATATTTATTAACTACACATACCTGGGATTGGATTTCGTGAATTTAAACAGGATACAGTTGTCTCTGTGCTTTGGGATCTATCACATAATGGCAATCTATCCGGACACAAGGTATTTCGGCTATCAAGGACCAATATTGTCCTTTATCCTTCTCGAACCTTTCTTCAATCAACGGACATCCATAGATTTCTAGTCTCAAAAGTGAGGTAGGCAGGCCATTGTCTGGAAACTCCTGGAGCTTTGGACAACAACAGAGCTGAAGAGATTCAAGTGAAGTGAGGTTTTCAATTGAGGATATGCGTTCCAAATTAGGAAAATTCCAAATTGACAGATGCTTTAGAGAGGCAGGGAGTGCCTTTCCTGTATCTTTCTCCAGTGGAAATGACACCACGCTGCAACATTCTCCTCCAAATAGCGTGAGTTGTCTAAGAGAGGTGAATCTGTGCAATCCCAGGCCACGCTCCAATATCAATGATTTATAAATCTTCTCATAGTCAATACGAACTGAAGTAAGGTTGGTGGGAAAGCAATTCGCAGTGAAAGATCCTATGCTTGGACAATCTTGTATTAATAAGTATTGAAGAGATGTGAGATTGCGCAGGCCGTTGGGGAGGGCCTTCAGTTTCTCACAATTAAATATCTCAAGCATAGTCAGTTTACTAAAAGGCGCCAGCCCTTCTTCTGGAAAGGAAACAAGATTTGGACATTCATTTATCCTCAATAGTCGAAGATGGCGGGCCTTGTGCAAGTTATCGGGTAAAACTTTCAGATTTTGACAAATAAAAATTTCCATAGTTTCAAGAGATGTGTTGTCGTCCAACCCTTCTGCTATTGACTCCAGGTTTGAGCAACTAACAATATAAAGGTGCTTAAGAGCCTTAGATAGATTGCCTCTCAGTGACAAGAAAGCAAGCTTCGAGCAACGATCAACATAAATATTTTCAAGCGTGGCGGGTAGTTCGCTTTTTGACCATAAGGATGTCAGAGATGGACAATGAATAATCTGTAACTGCTCAAGAACAGAGGTGTACCCACCGCAACTATTGATGTCTAAAATTTGATCTTCATCTACCAAAGTCCTAAGACTGTTGCAATAGTAGACCCACAGCTTCTTAAGACTAGGAGGTAGCTGGGCCCTGGCGATGTATGACAGAGTATGACAACCAGAAATGATTAACTTTTCAAGCGGTGCTTTACCTTTGTGCATCAACGCATCCGGTAAAGCTTCCATTGAATCACAGTCTGAGATCTTCAAGTCCCGAAGTGAACTAAAGCTGAGTAATGCTTGTGGTAGCTTCACCAGTCTTGGGCAGCTGCTTAATTCCAGAACCTGAAGTCTGCATGGCAACCCTTGCTGTTGTTGGCCTTTTTCTTCCTCCTCCACCAAGGAAACAAGTTGGGGACAACGCGCAATCTTCAATTGGTGAAGGGAACCAATGTCTTGCAGTAATCCATGTCCTGCCCGCCATAAGCATGTTAGCTCTTCGTTGTTTTTAATTGACACTTCTTCTAAATTTGGTAACTCTTCCTGGAGTATCCCTCTTAGGAACACTCGATTTGACATATCATTTGTAACCTGTGAATTCTGTGGGCTGAGAACCATTGCACTTCTTCTCCACACCACTTTTTTACATCCAATTTCAAATTTGCAGAGAGTTGAAATGCTTGGAACCATCACTAGCAATTGTTCACATTCTTGAATGACAAGCCTCTCCAATGAAGGAAGACATTCTGGCAATCTTCCGACTAACTTAGAACATCTTACAATAGAGAGCTCTCGGAGCCAAGGAAAAGCTTCAACCTCTTGACCAAATCCATAGGGAATCCATTCTTCCCATTCTTGCATACCCTCAAAAGAAAGAGTCTCCAGAGATGGAAAAAACACTGAGCAATTGTTTCCGTAGAACTCTATGCCCACACTCTTCACTCCACCTATTTGACTTATAAAAAGATGTTTTAGAGCTGGTAGCTGTCCGATTGATGGCAAGGACGTGCACATGTTGCAATTTTCAAATCTAAGGAGCACCAAGTTTGAGAACATTGAATCACCTAACCAAATTGGAAATGTGGTACCACCATACCCTCTGACAGTGAGCTCTTCCAAATTTTTATGAGGTATCAGCAGGTCAAGCACGCGTGTTTCAATGTCCGGCTCCCTTGAATTGCCACTATAGCTTCCCCATTCCAGAACTAACAGATTAAGATTCCCTTTGCTGCTTAACTCAGCCTCAGCGTCACCAACATCTCTTAAGTTCTCCAATCTTGATATTTTAAGCTGACCCGAAAGACTGTCCAAAGGCTTCAACTCTCCTAGTCGAGAGCCAGTGTTTTCCCCAACAGCAAAATTACATAGTGTTTGGAGACAAGTCAACTTACCAATTCCTAGAGGCATTTCCTCTAAAAAATCTACATCTGAATTATTGAGATGACGCAGCTTGGTTAAATTTCCCATATCCGCACACAACTTTTTCATGCGATAACACTTTCGTAAGAGAAGTGTATGTAAATGAAAAAGTTTATTTACAGATTCAGGCAAGGTTTCAATTCTAGTTTCCGATAGGTCAAGCTGCTGTAAAAGCTTCAAATCACCAATTGAATTTGGTATCTCGAAGATGCAACACCCACGGAAAGATAAAACCCTTAAACGTGGTAGCTTTAGCAACATATGGACAATATTTTCAGACACAAAATAATGGCCATACGTCAACTTCATCAATAAAAAGGTTCGTAAATTTTCAGCAACAGGGAGGAACTCAAACCTTTTAATATAATTGTCCTTGCCGAGGTTGTACGAAAAATGACGAAGATTTTTGGAAAACATCTGTCGCTTATTACCATCCAACGTATCCTCCATTCTAAAATACGTTTGTCCTGCAGCCCATTGTGCAAGATCATTAAGGAGGTCATGCATGACAAATTTTGATGTATCCGCGGTTGATTGTTCGAAGAACGACCTTGCCAGCAGCTCTTGAAAATAATAGTGGCCTGACTCCTCCATCTTCGCCTCACTCGTATCTGGTGGCAACAAACTCTCAGCCATCCAGAGCAAGACTATCTCCCACTCATCAAATTCATAGTCCTTTGGAAACAAGAAACAATGCGTGAAGCATCGCTTTAAATGTGCAGGAAGATAATGGTAACTTACTTTAAGAGCTCGCATAATATCATCTCCTTCCTCAGATAGATCCCAGATCTTGTTATTCAGCACCTTTAGCCAGTCATGAGGGCTGTTTTTGCCGCGCAAGAGGCCGCCGAGAGTTTTCGCAGCGAGAGGCAAACCACAGCACTTCTTCGCTATTTCCTCACCGATTTCTTGCAACTGTTGGTGCTGGCTGAAACCTGTTGTCCCCAAGGAGTGTTGAGCAAACACACGCAGGCAGTCTTGATTTGTCAGCTTCTTCAATTTGAAACCAGTAGAACCAGTCCCCATCATGGAAGCTATATTTTGACTGCGAGTTGTAACAATAATCTTGTTTCCCGCTGCGCCGGCTACAAATGGAAGTCTTAGGTTGGTCCAGTCACTGTAATTCTCATTCCACATATCGTCCAGAACAAGAAAAAATTTCTTTCCCGAAAGTCCATCCCTGAGTTTAACTTGAAGAAAATTCAGATTATCATCAGCGTCAGGCTTCGCATGAATCGACTTGAGAATGGCTCTTGTCACTCTGACAGCATCGAAATCTTCTGAGACACATACCCAAGCTTTGAAGTCAAAATGGCTTTCCACCGTTGGGTCATTGTAGACAAGTTGGGCCAGAGCTGTCTTTCCCAGCCCTCCCATGCCTACAATAGGAATAACGGAGAATCTACCAGCAGAACTTAAATCATCTTTCAATAACAGCTCCACTATTGCTTTCTTCTCTTCTTCTCTGCCCTGTACTTCGGCTTCAATCACCAAACTGGTGGTCTCTGGACGACTGCTTAATTTGTTGGACTTTCGTCCTGAATTTTCTTTCAAATCCAGCAGGTCTTTCTGCGCTACGATGTCCTGGAATCTGCTAGTAATCTCCTCTATCCTCGCCGCCATCTTGGAATCGAACCTCACATTTTGCGGACTGAATTTAGTGCAGCAGGTAGGAATGAGCTTCCGCAAGTAACCTGCACGAGGTTGAACGAGATCGGCGGGTTCGAAAACGAACTTCCTCCGCAAAGCCTCAGCTGCAAACTCATCCAATTTGTCTTCCACGTCATAAGCTAAGCTCTCAAGTCCGCCCAGCCACGTCTTCACTGACTGCTTCGTTGTCTGCTGCTCAACGGCGTCGTCGAGCACCGCCCTGATCATCCCCAGTTTCTTCTTCCAATCCTTAAGAGCGGCTTGGATCTGTTCTTGGCGTGCGAACAGCTGAATCACATCTGATATCAACTTTTCAACCAACATCTCAATGGTGACAGTTAGAATGGTTTCTCCAACGATCGACATTTTTTTTTTTTTGGGAAGGACGACAAGAATTGACAGAAAATGACTATGAAAAAATGTTGGCAGAAAATTTCTACAGAAAAATGTGCTTGTTTTTGCGTGTCTTTTTTATTTTTGGTTGTTATTTTTTTTTGGGGGGGGGGGGGGGGGGGGGGGGGGGGGGGGTTTACAAGGAAAGGTATTAAGGAAAATTAAGTAGAGAAAATCAGCAAGGTTTTTCTCTCTGTGATTATGCTCAGTCACTCTCTTTCTGATTGATCTTAAATGGAACTTTGGGTGCCTGTTTGTTTCCCTAGTCACAAATTTTTAGCCCTCTGATTAGATTCAGGTCAACGGTTAAGATAAGCACTTCACAATAATTTTTAGACAAAAGTCAGGAAAGAAAATTGGTGGTCCCGGCGTCACACTCTCTATTCTCATTAATTAAAAGCTAAATTATGTCTGACGCAATGGAAATAGATCTAATCCAACGACCGAATATCTATGTATGATAAAATTAATCAGACGGCTAAAAGTTTCTGCATAAAGAATAAAGTTGTTGAACCCGATGCCAAAAATTGGTTGGCCTCCGCCCCCTCGTCCGTCAATCTTTATTTTCTTCAATGAAAAGCTGATTCCATTGAAATAAATCTTATCCAGTCTAAAAATTTATGTACGAAGAATAATTAATAAAGTTGTTAATCTCCAGATTTTTTTTTTAAAAAAAAAAGGGTTATTGAGTCTGCAGTCTGCTCCGAATCTAATACCATTAATGAACGTTATCTCCACCAGTGGGAATCAGTTAATATTTCAAAATCGTTGGGACTGGCAAAAAAAAAGAGGGGAGGGGCGGGGGGGCAAAAAAGAAGACATATAACAGAAAAGCAGATTCTAAAATAAATAGGATCATAAGATTCTTCATTAATTTCGCTTATGAGATTTATTGTTATTCAATACGGCATGCTGAAATAGTGCGGCAGTCCTTTATAAAATTTTCTTTCACATCCACTACTTATGAACGAGCGGAGAAAAAGAATAATACAAAAATACAAAAAGATAATTTTATTTTTCATGTGACATGTCACCGCCCCAGTAAAGGACAAGCCCGCAGGGAGGTTAGAAGTTGTATGGTGGTACCCCCAAGGTTTTGACCTGCGGCCTGCTTGCTCCTATTTCTACGTTCTGTTTTGTTTTTTTCTTAATAAAAACATTTTCCTAAAAGTTGACTTTTTCTTTCTTTTCTTTATTTCGAGGAAAAAGGACATTCAACCCCAACGTTTAAGAAAAAGAATAAAATTTTTTTTTATATTTTAAAAAAAACTTATAATTTTCTTTTCGTTAATAAACACCGCTTGTTTTAATAATAAATTTATTTTTAATTTTTAATTACTATTATACTTTTATAATAAAAAAGTAATATATTAATTTAAGATATATCACAATTAATAATTTTTTAAAAGCTTAAAATTGAGATACAATTATTTTTTTGTCAAAATTATTTACTATAAATTATACATTTCTAACAATAATAATATGGTTTTGATTCCTCAAAGAAAAAGGGTTTAATCAAATTTCGTTTTATTGGTAATAATCACATATGAAAGGTTTAATCATTAGAAATGTATAATTTATACTAAATAATTTTAGCAAAAATGTAATTATATCTCAATTTTTAGTTTTAAAAAAATATTAATTGTGACATGTCTCAAATCAATATATTAATTTATATTTATTATAAGCGTATAATAGTAATTAAAAATTAAAAATAAATTTACTGTTAAAACAAACGGTGTTTATTAACGGAAAGGGGGTTATAAGTCATTTTTAAAACGTTGAGGGGTTTTTTGTCCCTTTTCCTAAACGTTGGGAGGTTGAATGTCCTTTTCTTTTTTTTCGACAGGGAGCAGGTTGGTTAGAAGGCTTATGCTAGGACCCACACCGTTTTCATATTTTTTTTAAAAAAAAAATAATTTACAGTATTTATTTGTGGAATAGGAAAATGTGAATAATTGATCGTATTTCTTTATGTGTGTGTATCTATATATATGAGAATGAAACTAATGGAAATAATGAAATTCTTCTCATAGTTTTTAAAATTTGAAATTTGCCCTTTTTAAAAAATTAATAGTAATAATAATAGCGACATAATATCTTACTACTACGATAACGATAATAATAAATAGTAAAAGAACTAATAATAATGATAGTGATAATTAACAATTATAATAAAAATATAATGATAACTATCATAATAGTAAATATTATAACTAATTATTATATATAATGATAATAATAATAATTATTATTATAGTATTGTTATTACTAAAATAAAACCTCTATAAAATAATATTGCTACTTGCTAGGTCTAAGAAAAAAATATTATTTTAGAGAATTTATTTATTTATAAATTTTAATAATTTATTAATTTATTGATCAATGAATATTTATTAATTTAGAAACAGAATTTTGTTATTTTGTTTTTAGGAAGAGTTTTATCAATATTTTTACTTATATATAAACACATATCATACTTCCTCATGTCAACAATATCTCCTCCGATAACTACTATACATAATAGCATAGATGTAGTGATGGAATCACTCACTGATTCAACCAGATTATTAAAAGGATATTGGATAACTCTACTGATGACAATTACGATTCATATGATAATTGTGTTTTACCAAATGTTTCTACAAAAGAGGTCTTTCAAGCAATAATAATCTTAAATAACTACTTTCTAAAACATGAAAAAAAAAGTTATATATACACTAAATGTGGTGCATGCTCTACCAAAAAAAAAAAAAAATTAAGAGAGGAGATTGAATTCAATTTAGGAATATATATAAAAAAAAAAAGCAAACAACTCTATATGCATATATTTGCAAAGAGTTTAATTTAGATGATTGAAGTTGTAAGAAAAACAACATTATTTAATGTTATAAATTTATATTTTAGTAGTTATTAATTTTTATATTTAATTAATTATTAATTTATATTTTCATTGGGCCTTAATGAATTTTAAAAAAAATATTATCATATGCATTAAATGAAATTATTAATTTAATATAGTTCAAGTTGGGGCGGGAGAAGTGTGTTATTTACCCAAAGTTATTAATTTCTTAAATATTTATTTATCAAAAATTTATTGTATCATTAGTGCAATTATAATTATAACTTTAGGTTAAGAGACTTATAGCCCCGAAACTTTTAAGAAAAGAACAAGTTCATCTCTTTTATTTTAGAAAATCACTTCCATCTCTTACCGAAAAAAACAAATTTACCCTTTTATTTTTAGAAAAGAGCTTCCACACATGACACAACTTATAAGAAAAAATCATTGCATAGGTCAAAACTAGTTAAATATATCAGATTTAACGGTAGAAGTTAAATGGTCAGAGATGAGATGGTCCTTTGACAGTGGTACATTTAACTTTTTAAGCAAAATTTTGGCGGCATACGTTTTTTTTTATTTAAAAAAGCTGAAATTCGACATGCCATTATGGTAACTACCAATATGACCCACGTTGTATTCAAAGTGATAAACTCTAGACATCTCTTTTGTTAGCCAATAATAAAAAGGGTAATCTTTAATTGAATCATTATTTATAGAAAAAAAATTCAAAGACCAAAAGTTTATAAGATGAATCAATTAAATTTTTTTCAAATATAAATTTATGTCTTTCAGATTTTTCACCTAATTCTTTCGTCATAAAAATTAGTAAAAACGTTAATTTAAACATTAAAAGACAACTATATTCCCATATATATTATATTAGTGATTTAAAGTACAACTTTACCCTTAGACATTAATTTTTTTTTTTCAAGTATAAGAGCCTATTTACCAATTTGAGTAACTGGGAACAAAACTCTGCAACAATTTAAACAAAATCTTTAGTCAGTTTTTTTAAACTAATTCAAATATAGAGAGCACCATTAAAAAACATAACCATCATAACTCTTGGAATTACACATGAAAACGTAATTTCTTATCCATATAATTCCATCACATCTATAAAATATATGATGATTGTTAAACTAAATAACATGTATTGAATATAATATTAGAAAAACTACAATAACATTGTGTCTAAAAATGAAACTAAAAGTATGAAAGTCAATTAAATTGAAACTAACAAACACCATGACAACATTAAGGTAAACTGAAATGCAAGTTCAAGAAATAGCTATTTGTCTTCTAGATTCTATGATGGAGAATTAAATGCCAGCCCAAGGCGAATATTGTATTATTCTACTCCTTGTCGATAACATAAGTTTTTTATTTTAAGGTTGAGGTACAGCCCATAAAAGTTGTGTATGTTGTCCCACAAGTTGAGTGACATTGGTTAAAGTGTAATTCGCATCTTCAGAATTATTGCCAATTGTTTGTTCATTGACATCTACTTATTGAAATTGTGGGCTAATTCCATGCCGTCCAAAAATGAAAAAAAAAAAGACTTCAATTTCTTTTTATTAAAAACAATTAATCAATAGGATTTCACAATCAAATCAAACATGTATAGCTAGTGATGTCCTATTGGTTGCCTACACATCACTAGGATCACCAATTTATTAATTCATTTGATAACATGATGAATATATTTAAAAGAAATCCACTTGCATGAAAAGAAATCAGATATGTGCAGTTGATGAAGTGATATTGCTTGCCTGCACATTAACTAACCTTTTCTTTCTTTCTTTTCTTTTTTATTAATGAACATTAATTTAGGTTACTTGAGTTTACTTTAAACTATTGTTGGCTGTCAAAAATAAAGAATGAGAAGGTGCTTAATTATTTCTTTTAACTAAAATTTCCTTGACGTTGTTAATAATTTTAACGAAGAAATTAAGTTAAAGACTTGAATGACATAAATTTATACTTAGAGGGATTTAATTGATTCATTTTATAAATTTCTGGTCTCAGAAAACTTTTCTACAAATAATTACTCAATTAAAAATTACCTAATAAATATATCATCGGAAATACAAAGTCAAAATAGCTTTAAATATAAGAGTTGGACTATTGGCACCCGTCTGATCTCCTCATAAAATCCTTTTTTTAGTTATATTCATTTTATTTCAAAAAATGCTCATTTTTTATATACACTTTTCTAAATTTTCAATTTTCATTTGATTTTTTTTATTGTGAAAACTCATTATTGTGCTTTTTTTAATTATTTTCAATTTTATTATTACCTTACACACAAATTAAAAAATTATATGGGTGATAAGTTTTTTAATTTTAATTATTGGCTGAAAGAGGCCGACGATGAGGACGAGTGAAGAATGCAGTTGTACGCAGACTAAGTTGGAATATTCTAATAACAATAATTACGAGAGAATAGAAAGCATTGAAGAGGCCTCTCAAACCCAAGTCCAATTTTACAATTATACAGCATAAGTGCAGGCAATTGGAAGCAGCTAGCTACATGTTCACCGGCTTCAAGCGGTGCCTACATATATTTAAAAAGTGAGAGCTACTTGCTTGCATTCGGTGGCTGTTTGGTGGTTATATAAATGCAAAATTTTGACAGCTGCTTCATTTTATCAAATTTGAGCACTGAGAATGAATAAAGGAAACAGGAGAGAAATAAGAAAGTGGAGAAGATAAAAGAAAAGAAAAAGAAAAGAATAACGAAAAGAAAGAAGCCGAGAGTGGGAAAGGAGGAAAAGAAAGAAAATTAAAAAGTTGTGAGTGGAAAAGAATTTGAAAAGTGGAATTGAGGGAAATATTATTGGAAATAGAATTGGACAGTTAGATCTATATTAAGTGAGTCAGTGGGTAATAGATTTGTGAAATATAAGTAACTATGATTTAATTTACATCGTACGTATTAGTTTTTATATCAGTTCTAACAGTTAATTTTTGAACCTGCATTTTATGAGAAATTCAAGAATTTAGAAACCCACAGGAGCCTCAACGGACCCTCGAGTGAAACAAAATTTGTGAGTAGATACAATTGTTACCATTATGTATTCTATGAAGCATTTATGATTGATAATAAGATTTAATATCATGTTATTATTTTATATACACATATTATATTTTTAATTGAGTCAAGATATGTGATTGCCAATCACCATATATGTAGGCTTCTCTATAAGCTCTGTGCATTGTGTATTGAGAGTTAAATTACTTTACATGTAGGATGTAGTTAAATTTTGTTAGGTATTGAAAGGTTTTCTACCCTCTATTCATGCGATGATGATCCCGGTAAGTATTGAGAGTTATTTCCTCTGGGTATTATATGGTGCAGTTTTGTAATGAATGTATGATTTCCAAGTTTGTTGATGTATTGCATTCAGTGCAGAGTTACGTAAAATGATTATGTATATAGCCTAGTACACTACTTTATGGTAATTATTTGTGGAATGTGTTGAATTTGCATTAGTGGATTAAGTTAAGTTTTTGTTTTATCAGTGGGACAAATGTACGGCTAAGATGTAATTAGTTTTATTTATTTGTGTGGTGTGGATTAACCATGTATTAATATAAATAGAGGAGGGTGGAACACATCTCTACACACCTTCTCTTCTCTTCTTTCCCCTTAATTTATTTTTCTCATCTCTCTTTGTAATATATTATCAATCAATAAATTTAATTTTATTTCAATTTTAAAATTCTATTTTTTTAATTATGTGTTTTTCAATTTTAATAATTTTCTTTATTTCAAAAATGTTTAACTAAATATTCATACTTAGAAATATGATTTAATCAAATTTCATTTTTAATTTTATAAATTGAATCATTTTCTATTTAATTTTATCCATATTTTATATTTTGAAAATTTGATTTATTGTAGACAAATATAGGAATTTGGCACAATGAATTCTTAATATCTTAGTATAAAGTATGGTAAAATGGTATTTTAACTTAGTGTAGACAAGTTAAGTTTTGGCACATTAAGTTCTTAATGCATAATAAAATTAAAGGGAAAATTATTTTAATTTATAGAATTAATCTTTTGAGAAATAAAATAAAGAGAATTTGTTAAATTGTATTTATTACTAGGAGTGGATCCATAACCCTAACTAATTCAATTTTATAGTTTTTCTTAAATTAAATTGCATACTTTTAAATTTTATTTTTATTTGATTTGATAAACTTAAATAAACAAATTAATTATTTTTCTGTGGATCGACCTCGGACTCACCGAGTTATAATATAATAAGACACTTTTATACTTGTAAGTTAAAAATCACTTTTAAGTCATGTCAGTATTCTAAAACAAATCTAAGTTGATTACTTATGTCCATAACCTGGGGGTTTTTATTTGATTATAATTCTTGATCATCTTTTATTTATTTATTTTTCAATGAATGATAATAGTTTTTATAGCTACAAGACTTCGATCTTTGAAATTTCAAAATTTTAGCTAGCTTCGTTATTTTTTTTTCTTTTTGAGCTTTCAATTTTCTTGAATTAGTTTATTAATGCATAATTTATCAGGTTCGCTGAATAGTTATTGACAATATTAATAATACTTTGGTTCTGGTACTCATAGTAGATAACTTTTGATCCATTTTTCTAGCTCTAGAATTTATTAATTTTATTTGTTAACTCTTGATTATCTTCAAATACAGATCTTTTATCAAACAATTTATTAGAGACCACTATTGTGGGGCTTGTGGGATTGCTCTCAAAGATGATGGGGGTGATGTTTAGAAGAGGTTTTATTTCCA
>NW_006262339.1:28312376-28361907 GCF_000493195.1 Citrus x clementina | reverse complement strand
GGAAGGAAATAAATTAATAATGGAATAATAAAAAATATGAATATCCACTAAATTTTGAAATTCGCAACAAAAATCATTTAAAATTTTGGAATCCCACCAAATTTATTTGTATATGTCATTATCTTATGACATATTTAGTCATGCATGGAAGTGATTATGACAAATATTAATCATACGCGAAATTTTTCATCAAAACAGTTATGACCAAAATAGTGACAGATAATATGTCATACATAAAATGACGTATGTAAACAATCATCTTATTTTCTTGACACCGAAATCAACGACGGTCGCTCAATTGTCGTGCAACATGATAGATGATAGGTAATACCTGTCATAAATGCCTTTTTTTCTAGTAGTGCATGTAGATATAGGTTAAAACATTTCGCTCTTGTTACAACTACCTAGTGAGAATAGTGTGTCTCTTTTGGTGGTCATGTCATATATATTGTGGGTTATTTAATTTGTTTTCAGTACATCTCATACATGTCCAAAATTATTTTACATCGTTTCAGAAGTATAGGAAATTATTTCAACACAGCAACACTTCAAGTTTTGACATATTCTAAGATGTTGTAATTGTACTACACATTAGCTAATTTTACTTTTAGATGTCCTACATCTTTAGTTTGGTTAAGAGATTATCCCTACTTTTTAGGTTGTTATATTTAATTTTTCCTCTAAAATATAATGCCTACTGTCAGCTCATAATTTATCAAATTAATCCAGCATTAATATAGTTAAACAATTATTACGTATTTTGATATATTATAATAAAATTTCCAACATTATGCACATCGACTATACTTGTCAATTATGCAAAATAAATTGTAGCAACATCCAAAGCCAATGACTATTTGCTAAAGATGATGAGCAATAAAAGCAGGCTACTGCTATGTTGGAGCTGATCTATGGTGGATCACGAATCTCAGTCACACACACAAAGTAATAAATAGTAAAACACTCATTATGACTTTAATTATATAGTTATGAAAGGATACTCTACCTTAGAGCGGTACTAATATAGTTGGACCCATAAAGTAAACACATCTCTGCACAAAGCATCTTTGTCTGCGCTATACAGTGCATTTTATATTTGTATTAATTTATGATATGTTGGCCCAAATAGTTGGGCTTGGGTGGGCTTTGCCAGCTATATATTGTGCCGGCATTTTGGGCCGCTCTACAGATTAGCATTAAAAAAACGATGAGGTGCAATGCCACGCCACGCTGGCCTCTTGGGGGCTTCATCATCTTCTTAACATTTCCACACATGGGGCCTCTATGTCCATTGACTTTTTTTGCCTGTTCGAAAGAATGCTAGGAGGCTTCATTTCTAATTTTCTATACGTGCTGGATCAACTGTAAGTTGCAACAAGCCACGTGCCATGGGGAGTAATGGAACTGTCACGGAGCTGCAGAGAAACTCAACGAACTGGACTGTCGTAGTGGACGAGATTGTGAAGATGGAGAAGAAGATTTTTCCCATGCACGAATCACTGGCAAGATCTTTTGATGAAGAGCTGAAAAAGAAGAGCTCAGGCTTGCTTTACATTCAGATTCATGGACAAGTCGTTGGCTACGTCATGTACGCGTGGCCTACTTCCTTGTCTGCTTCTATCACCAAGCTTGCAGGTCCCATATCTTTGTCCCCATTGTTGAAATTTCCACTGCGTGCCCGTAATCTCAACTGTTTGATAAAAGTCCTCAAAGAAATATTTGTTAGTTATTATTTCTCTTTTTTCTTTTTAATTGACATGAAATTAATGGGTTTTGGGGTGAACTTAATTAGTGAAGGAGAGTTATCGGGGACAAGGTCACGGAGTGGCACTGCTGGAAGCAGCAATTAAGAAATGCAGAACCAGAACTGTGCTCCGCATAACGCTTCATGTTGATCCTTTGAGAACTCCCGCTGTGAATCTTTACAAGAAATTTGGTTTCCAAGTTGATACCCTGATCCAAGGTTACTACTCTGCTGACCGACCCGCTTATCGAATGTACATAGATTTTGATTCTAAGTAGTTTTACATACTAAAGCCACTTGCTAGCCTATCATCAACAGGGTCGCAAACCGTATGTTGCTACTTACTTTAATTATTGCAAGTTCTCATTTACTTTTGAGGATATGAACGCATTGTTTCTCTCTTCTTTATTATAAAATATTGGCAAGTCTTGTTGTTTTTGAGGGTTTTAACATGAGAAACTATTTGTTATCGAAGAAGGAGACGCGCATTTTAGTTTTCTCATAAGAGGGAACTGAGGACTGAGGAGAAGAGTTATATTATACTATATGTAAAATAGTGAAAAGTTTATGTGGGTTTTGTTATGCTGAGCAAATTGATGACTATAAAATTGTGAAATTTGGTTTTTGTGAAAAAATTGTAAACGTTTTCTCTGTGAAAACCAGCTCTTGTGAGAAAAAAAAAAAAAGAAAAAAGAGTTGAACGTGATTTTCATTGGAGATATTCATCTGGATATTCGAGGCAGATTCAACGAGTACAGACTCAGATAGCAAAAAAATTGCTGCATTTGATTTGGTGGAAGAGAAGTTCAAGACGCTGGGCATTTGGGAGTAGAGGTAAAATATTTTGAAAGGAGCCCAAAAATTTTACTTCAAAATTAACGGAACAGTATTTAAAAAAATACTTTGATATTGTTTTAGAATAAAATAATAATATATGTAACAGTTTTTATGTGAATGACTGCTCTTTACAAACATCACGGCTACCAAATTGAGATCAAGAAACCCCCTAAAGTCTTTGCTTAACTTGCTGAAGAAGCAATGGCGGCTCTTCCTCCAGATATCATCGTCGATGTGTTTGCAAAACTCCCTGCCAAGCCTCTTTGCCCATTCAAGTGTTTATCCAAGTCATTCAGGGCCTTAATTACTAATCCCCGGTTCGTCAAGATCCACCAAACTGAAACCCAACAAGGACAAACGCTGGTTCTTGTTAATATGGTCAAGAGCTTTGTAAGAAACTCTCTTCTTCGTATAGACCTCGATAGCAAAATTATTACTGAAGATCAGCTTGATTTTCCAATTAAAGAAAGCTCTTTTGATTGTCTTAGGATATGCTGCTCTCGTAATGGTTTGTTGTGCTTATCCCTCCGAGATGAAACTGCAACTGAAACTTTATTTATATACAATTGTTCAACTAGAGAGTTCAAGAGAATACCGAACGACTATGAACCTTTCACTAATAGAGATACACCGTTAGTTAGCTTAGGTTATGCCCAGTCAATAGATGAGTTCAAGGTTTTAGGGTTTTCTGATTCTCATAGAAATGCCAAAGAAGTAGTGGGTGTGCATGTCTTTTCTTTAAGGAACAATACTTGGAAAACCTTTGAAACTGATTTTAAGTCTTCTCATCATTGTTCTCGGGCGACCAATCTCAATGGAACTGTCCACTTCGGTTTTTGTAAGCTCAATTCTGATTCCATGAAGGACAGTGATTTTATTTTGTCTGTTTTAGATGAGAAATTTGTACTTATTGATCCAAAGGATGGAAAAAAGTATGAAGATTTTATGATTGATGGCTTTCAAGAAAATGTTAGAAAGTATCATATGGAAGTATATGCTGAGAGCTTGATCTCACCCAATAGCAGAACAAACTTCCTAATAAGTGAAGGTCTGAATAATAATTAACTCTTTCATTCTTTTTCCTTTTTCAATTGCTACTATGTATAAACTGGTCACAAATTATCTCAAAGATTTCTTGTGTTGTTTTTTGGGGCATTGAATTTTGAATTTAGTGTACGAGCAGGGGAAGACAGAATTGAGGAGGAGGAGAAAGTTGCGTAATTAGATATTATGGGATTTCACGAGCCATATTAGTGTTATTTAATTATGGGTTATTTGAGCAAGAATTTATGTTCAAAACTGTAAGCAAAAATAAAAGCAAAAACAGAGAAGCTAGCATAACAGAGCAGCCATAATATATGAACAACCGTGCCATAATGTTAGCTTCAGTAAGGTATCAATAAGTCTTCTTTGCTCTTTCTAATTGAGAACGCTTAACTGCTGCTTTTGATTTTAGAGGAACAACTGAAGCTCAAAACTTCACCCCTTCCAAAATCCAAGTAGTATATGAAACTAGTTTGCTTGCAATTTTGGAGTGTTTCTCTTTTGTATATCAGTAATGAATGCTTCTTTATTCTCTAATCTCTGGCCTTTTGAAGCATAATCATTTCCCGTTATCCTCTGAATTTGACAATATTTTTTCTTAATGCAATTTGTATATCCAAAACAATAAAAATAGTCATTAAAAATTTCAATTGGGAACTCTTAGGATTATTCTTAATCAATACATTATAAGCAATTAGAGTTCAAACTTTACATAACGGTTGAAATTTGAGAACAAATTCCTCGAACAGAATTCTAGTGGCAATAGAGCTTTTACTCCACTAGGATTGGCATGTATATGCGATTGCTATATTATCAGTCTTATCTATTTTACACATATAATCACAAATCCTGCAGTTTGCTTGACATATATACAATTGTTTTCCAGTTACCTTCCTCGATTTTACGTACAGTATACCCGAAACCTGAAGTGATTTTTTCTTTAACTTGCAAATTAAAGCAATGGTTAGCTTTATTAATCGGTTTTGAGATTGGGTTCTTGTAATGGCTTATTGTGCTTGAGGATTAAAGAGAGACTCGGAGCGTAATTATAATAACTATTTATATAAGATATACAATCCTTCCACTAGAGAGTTAAGAGAATACCAAGACCGGAAATTTGCATTTTGCTATGCTCAATCAATAGATGATTACAGATTCCTGATAGTACAACAGTTCCTGGTAGAAAAGAAAATGTGTATGACTTCTCTTTGAGAAACAATACTTGGAAAAGTGTTGAAATCTGATTCTTATCTTGTGATCAAACCTGGTATTAAAATAGGATTAGGAATCATTGGGGTGGCAGGCGAATTTCGGCATTTGGTTGGTGGTAGACAAGTTCAAGTTCTTGCCTATGCCTGATGAAATCACAAATGATCATCATCATAAGTATTCGGCTAAAGTTATGAGAGATTGTCTCTGTATGTTCGGACGAGGAGTATTCCAAAATGAATTTTGGTTTACGAAAGAATATGGCGTAAAAGAATCTTGGATCAGGATTTCCATAGCCAACTCATTTAAAGAATACGGCACTTTTTGATCAAATAGATGGTTATTGTAAAGAACTTATGGTTTTTATTGACTTTAGAGAAAATTTACAGGAATACAAAGTACAAGTGTTAGTGGAAAGCCTTTTCTCACCCTAGCCATACCGAAAAGTATTTCCTTACTGATGAAGGTATGAATAATTCTTCTTTGTCTCCATGGTCAAATTTTATAAAAGAAAAATTGGGCTGCTGGAAAAGGTGATTAAATTGATTCTTTTCATGATATAATTCTTTGCTATAAAAAAAAAAAAAAAAAAAAAAAAGGTAGCGAAGGGAAAATGAACATTATTTCTTTTCAAAATCTAATCTGATCACCAGTTTTCTAAATAGTTTCCTATGGCTAGTATAATTAGGAGTCTAGAAACTGCAGTTAATTAGCGTTGACAACTGGAAATAGATCATATCGATTGTATATCATTCTATTCCAAAACCTTGTTCCAATTGTTCTTTTTTAGAATTCAATTAGGATTAACTGTGCAAGATTCATGTAGCAAAAACAGTTATAAATTGCGAGAATTAATGTTATGTTGCATTATCATGTATTTAAGTGTTTGCTCAAATCTCAATAAAAATTGTAACTGTGAGGTAATGACGTTGGATGTTTCTTTAGCTTCTAATAATTTCAAATTTTCCTTACTTTGCTTTCCCCTCCTTTATTGGTTCAATCAAATGTTTGCCCCATTATCATGACCCTGTTTCTTGACTTGGCAAATCCTGTATATGAAAGCTCCAAGAAATTTCCAGGAAACCGGAACGAAAGTAAGAAAGCGAGCTCTGTGCATTCAATTATTTACTTTCACACATTTTGCAAGGGTCCAGCGACCTTGGAATTATTGCAAGCCACCACTGATTTTGTCCTTTTCTGATTTTAATTCGTCATCGTTGAATTTAATGGAAAAATAATTTCAACAATTGAGATGTGTTACTTACTTTAAATATGAACATTATATTCCCTATTCTTTATGAAAAATTCTCAAAAATCAAAGAGATGATTTTCTAACAAACCAATCCGGATTATTTAAAATTATAAATAATTAGACAATTATACAACCTTTTCTATGTTAGAAATTACTCTGTTGTTCAATTTTTTTAAAAAAGATTAAAATTTTATGTTTTGATTCGATTATAATATATCCCAATATAAAGGTCTCATAATTTTCAAAACTTAAGAATTTACAGGCAGAGGTAAAATTTTGGTGAATGTTTGCTCAAAAGTCAAATCTTATTCCAAACTGTAACGGTGAGGTAATGACAATGAAAGTTCCTGGCTGGAGAAATGGTACAAAATTCCAATTTCCTTTAGCTTTTTATAATTCTCTGAATCTACTTTCAAATTTTCTTTCTTTACTTTTCATTCCTTTATTGGTTGGATCAAATTTTCTTTCCTTCCTGGTCTGCCCCATTATCATGATTATGTTTCTTGACTTGACAAATCATGTATACGAAAGCTCCAGGAAATTTCCAGGAAACTAAGAAAGCCCCGGCCATTCAATTATTTACTATGTACTCGCCAGATTAATTCAATTATTTACTATTTACGCATTTTCATTCTTACATATCCCCTCTCAACTCTCAAGATTAATTCTCTGTTTCTGTCACCAAACTTCTAAAATTTCCTTCATGGCTGCTTCTTCTTCTTCTTCTTCTTGCATTTATGAAGTCTTCCTCAATTTTAGAGGGGAGGACACTCGTAAGAGCTTTACTTGCCATCTCTATGATAATTTGTATGAAAGAAAGAACATCAAAACATTTATTGATGATGAAGAGCTTAGGCGAGGAGATGAGATTTCACCTGCTCTTTTGAACGCAATCGAAGGTTCAAAAATTTCGGTGGTCATTTTCTCAAAGGACTACGCTTCTTCAAAATGGTGCCTAAATGAACTTGTCAAGATTCTTGAATGCAAGAACACAAATGGCCAAATTATTATTCCAGTCTTCTATGAAGTAAGTCCATCTGATGTGCGGCATCAAACCGGAGTTTTTGGGGACGGTTTTTACAAGCTAGAACAGCAGTTCAAAGAGAAACCAGAAATGGTTCAAAAGTGGAGGGATGCACTGAAAGAAACATCCCATCTAGCTGGCCACGAATCCACGAAATTCACGTAACACTCTTTCCTAATTCATCTTATCTCTGTTTCTTTGTTGGCCCGATTTGACTCAATGTTTTTGCATCTTTGCACCTTCATATTAGGCATGATGCGCAACTTGTAAACAAAATTGTCGAAGATGTTTTGAAGAAGTTGGAAAAAATAACAGTCTCAACGGACTCATCCAATGGCCTAGTTGGATTAAATTCACGAATTGAGCAGATTAAACCATTGCTGTGCATGGATTTGTGGGATACTGTCCAAATTGTTGGAATTTGGGGCATGGGTGGTATAGGCAAAACCACCCTTGCTGTAGCTATTTTCGATCAATTCGCTGGTGAGTTTGATGGTAAATACTTTGCAAAAAATGTTAGGAGAAAATCAGAAACAGAGGGTGGCCTAGAACACCTACAAAAGGAAATGCTTTCGACAATATTAAGTGAAAAACTTGAAGTAGATGGTCCCAACATTCCACAATTTACTAAAGGGAGGCTCCGACGCATGAAGGTGTTGATTGTACTTGATGATGTGAATAAAGATGAACAATTAGAGGGTTTGATTGGAGGGCTTGATCAATATGGTCCAGGAAGTAGAATTGTTGTAACCACTAGGGATAAACGAGTCCTCGAAAAATTTGGAGTGGAGAAAATATATAGGGTCAATGGATTGAAATTTGATGAGGCTTTCGAGCATTTTTGTAACTTCGCTTTTAAAGAAAAGCATTGTGCTGAAGATCTCAACTGGCACTCACAGAGGGTTGTAGAGTATGCCGATGGCAATCCATTAGTTCTTAAAGTGTTGGGTTCCTCCCTCAAGGATAAAAGCCGTTGGGAAAATGTATTGAACGACTTAAATCGGATTTGTGAATCTGATATTCATAATATTTATGATATATTAAAGATTAGTTTTAATGAATTAACACGCAAGCAGAAGAGTATGTTTCTAGATATTGCGTGTTTCCTTGAGGGAGAGGATAAAGATTTTGTGTCAAGGATACTTGATGATTCTGGGTCTCACAAACTAGATGCCCTCGTGGACAAGTCACTCATAACAGTGTCAAATAACTGCTTGCAAATGCATGATTTATTGCAAGAAATGGGCCGAGAGATTGTTCGCCAAGAATCTGAGGAAGAGCCAGGCAGACGCAGTAGGTTGTGGGATCCTAAGGAAATCCGCCGCGTACTAAAGCATAATAAGGTAAGAATCCTCCATCTTTTTTTTATATATCTTTTATTTGTTTGGAGTAATGCACTCATATTTTTCCAACCATACCAGCACACCCATGTGTTTTTTATAAATTTTATTATTACCAGAACATCCTTTAGTAAAAGCATTTTTATGAACAAAACAATCAAAATCATAAAAACCATAATTAGGTAAAATTAATGACTGAGGGTGTCAAGACAACAAATCTTCAAATTTTTAATTTTTAAAGAAAACTCCAGATTTAATCAATTTTGGAATGTTGATTAAGAGTGTGAAGAGTATAATTTTATTTTTCTTCAAATTTAGTGAAGAGTGTCGGAACAAAGTGAGTGCCATGAGGATTGGCCCACCGGGTTCTACTTCAATATAATTATATTTTTTTTAAAAAAAATAAGTGTGTATTAGAGTATAATTTTTTTTTAAGCAAACGTCGCTAATAAAATGGACTGATTGGCCCACCTAGAACTGCCTCCAATCACTCCTTTTAGCTTAAATGTACCTTAAGGAGGCTGTAAGATGGTTAAATCCTTTCGAAAAGGGTCGTATCTCAATTTGACTTGGATACAATTACAGCTGGTGGAAAAAAATGACTTTTTTCCCTAATTTTGAACTAACATTTTGGATTCTATGGACTAAAAAAAAATCGAAATCTTATACCAATCAAATAGGCCCTATCTTCTCAACTTCTAGATATTAAGATAACAGGTTTGTAAATTAGAGAAATTTTGAATTTTTTTTTTCAGTTAGTTGAATTTTGCAATTGTCCCCAAAATTTTCTTTTCTCACATATAGATATTTAATATATTAAAAAAATTAAATCAAAGATTGCATAATTTGTTTTTGTTTAAGGAGCTCTTAGTTAGTAAAGTTTACGAATGTTTCTTTTGAGTTTTAAGCTTACCCATTCTTTGTTTTTTTTTTTTTTTTATATAAGGGGACTGATGCAATTGAAGGCATATTTTTGGATTTGTCCAAAATAAAAGGCATCAATTTAGACCCCGGAGCCTTCACAAATATGTCTAACATGAGATTGCTCAAATTTTATGTACCTAAGTTTTATGGGATTGAAAAGCTTCTAAGTATGAGCATTGAAGAGCAACTTTCATACTCTAAAGTGCAGCTTCCAAAAGGCCTATATTATCTTCCTAAAAAATTGAGATATCTTCATTGGGACACATATCCATTAAGGACACTGCCATCAAATTTCAAGCCAAAGAACCTTGTTGAACTGAATTTGCGTTTTAGTAAAGTTGAGCAACCTTGGGAAGGAGAAAAGGCTTGTGTTCCCTCATCTATCCAGAATTTCAAGTTTCTCAGTGCGTTGTCTTTTAAGGGCTGCAAAAGTCTTAGGTCTTTTCCAAGCAATCTTCATTTTGTTTGTCCAGTAACTATTAATTTCTCCTCTTGTGTTAATCTCATAGAGTTTCCACAGATTTCTGGGAAAATTACACGGCTATACTTAGACCAGTCTGCAATAGAAGAAGTTCCATCATCAATAGAGTGCCTAACTGATCTTGAAGTGTTGGATTTGATGGGTTGCAAACGGCTGAAGAGGATTTCAACTAGGTTTTGTAAATTGAGATCTTTGGTTCGGCTTATTCTTCTTGGCTGCTTGAATCTTGAGCGTGTCCCAGAAATCTTGGAGAAAATGGAACATTTAAAACGCATCTATTTAGACCGGACGGCAATTACAGAGCTGCCATCGTCATTTGAAAATCTACCGGGGCTTGAATCATTGTTCATAAATGGTTGCTCTAAACTTGATAAGTTGCCGGATAACATTGGCAATTTAGAATCTTTGTATTACATCTCAGCAGCTAAATCAGCTATTAGTCAACTACCATCCTCTGTTACAGATTCAAACGTACTTGGAATTCTTTCTTTCTCTAGCTGCAAAGGTTTGACATCATTGCCTCGATCATTATTATTAGGTTTATCTTCTTTGGGACTTCTAGATATAAGTGACTGTGCTGTAATGGAAATTCCACAAGAGATTGCCTGTCTATCCTCACTGACAGGCTTGCATCTAAGTGGAAATAACTTTGAGAGTTTACCTGCAAGTATCAAGCAACTGTCGCAGTTGAGTTCTCTTGACTTGAAGAATTGTAAGAAGCTTCAGTCATTACCAGAACTTCCATTGTGCCTAACATCTCTTGACTTGACGGATTGTAAGATGTTTCAGTCATTACCAGCACTTCCATTGTGTCTAGAATCTCTTGCCTTGACGGGTTGTAACATGCTTCGGTCAATACCAGAACTTCCATTGTGTCTAAAATATCTTAACTTGGAGGATTGTAACATGCTTCGGTCATTACCAGAACTTTCATTGTGTCTACAATCACTAAATGCAAGGAACTGCAACCGGCTCCAATCTTTGCCAGAGATTCCGTCATGTCTACAAGAACTAGATGCATCCGTACTCGAAAAGCTATCGAAACCCTCTCCTGACCTTCGTCAATGGGCACCGGGATGTCTGGAGTCACAACCAATTTATTTTGGGTTTACTAACTGCTTGAAACTGAATGGAAAAGCAAACAACAAGATCTTGACAGATTCACAACTAAGAATTCGGCATATGGCAATTGCATCACTGAGACTGGGCTATGAAAAGGCAAACAACGAGGTATCAAATTCCCTCTCTTGTTTACTCTGTCCCTCTTTGTTATATCTGAAATCATGGTTTTCATTTTACAAGTTTCTTTTTTTAAATGTCATTTCACAGAAACTTTCAGAACTCAGGGGATCCCTAATTGTTTTACCTGGGGGCGAAATTCCTGACTGGTTCAGCAATCAAAGTTCAGGATCTTCGATATATATTCAACTGCCACCGCACTCTTTTTGCAGAAACTTAATCGGGTTTGCTTTTTGTGCTGTTCTTGATTTTAAGAAAGTTTATTCTCGTTGTATGTGTGATTTTTACTTCTACCGTCAATTCGACTTAGAAATAAAGACTCTCTCTGAAACCAAACATGTTGATCTGGGTTTCGATTTGCCCACTAGATACTCCCTTGATTCCGATCATGTCATACTTGGTTTTAAACCTTGCTTGAATGTTGGCTTTCCCGATGGTTACCATCATACAACTGTCTCACTTAAGTTCTTCAATAAGTGTTACCGAAGCCAAAAGGATTGCAAGATAAAACGTTACGGAGTATGTCCAGTATATGCAAATCCCAGCGAGATCAAAGCCAACACTTTTACTCTCAATTTTGCTACCGATGTTTGGAAATTGGATGATTTTCCAAGCGCGAGTGGAACTTCGGATGAAGAGGAATTGGAACCGAGTCCCAAGAGAATTTGCAGAGCCGATCAAATCAACACTTCTTAACAAATAAGTCACCCGTTTTCACGTATTCGTGGTCCTTAGGTATGTCGAAAATGCTCTAATTCTAGATTGTGATTTGTTTAAGATGATGTTTTATCTATGTATTCCTTATTACTTTTGAAACCTGCTAATAAGTCAAAGCAAGAGGTTGTAATTTTAACATTAGACAAAACAAGAGGTCGGTGTCTATAAGTGGAATTCAACTCTTCAATCTCTACTGCATGAAATTGTAGTAATTTGTGGAAGTGCTCTTTTATTATATGCTTCTGAAGATTACATGTTTTAACTTCTTTTTTTTCCTTGAAATTTTTGTAATTTTATTATGTCAGAGACATTATGTCTCGCTTTCTTCTTCGATTTTAATCATGCTGATGAAACATGTAAGAATTCTTTTTTTATTTTTTTATTTTTTATATTCTGAGAAAATAAGCTTTTTGAAAATACACTAAATTTAAAATGACGACATTTCTACCACAAAAAAATGAACTGAACAGCCTAAATCCAAGAAACATCTCCAGCTGTTTCTGACGAGAGCTATCGACAACTGCATTTTTGTATCTTCTCTGCAGAGTAATTTTCATATTTTGTGCTGCAGAAAATTGTTTGAACTTTCCTGGTTCTTCATTGAATATATTAAGAATTTGGCTATGCATTGCTTTTGAACCAGTATAAAGGGTTGCATGGATATCACCAGAAAGCAGAAAAAGATCTGCTAGCTGAGACACTGGTGATAAAATTGTTGATTGCTTGAACTCCTCAAATGTCATATCAAATCTCTTCCAAGGTTTGTCTGGGCATGGATGAATCCATGTTGTGGTCCTAGTGTTGTGATCGATATAATATGTTTTTCCTGTCACTGCATCAGCTCGTTTCTCCCATCCTCGTGGCAAAGGAGCAGTATATCCACCATAGTTATTAGCTGACTGATAGCCATATGCAAAATCACTGTCAAGGGAGACCCCAAGCCGCCTACATTGCTCCACAAATACTTGCAGAGCACCAAAATAACTAGCAGCATTGGTCCGATCAAGAGAGTCTGCACAGTTAAAGCGTATCACTCCATTCTGATGGGATCTTAAGCAAAAGGCACCCACAAAGTCATCATTGCAGATGACTTCACCTCGGCAATCATTAAGTCGTTCCCGTGATGGCAAATAGTCCCCTTCAGAAATGCCTACGGCCTGAGTGGGTGCTTTTAGATGCTTCCATAATCCTTCAATTGTAAGTTGTTCACCTTTTAATTTTGTACTGGCATGCCAGTCATAATTTATTAAAATTATTCGAGTATAAAGAAGTTTTCCAGTTGATCTGACATAGTTCAAAGATTCCTCAAAATGCTGAACTAAAATAGATTCTGATTTCCCTTCCGCATTCCTAAGCAAGTTAATGCATACAATTGGAATAAAAGGCTTTTTCTTCTGATTTTCCCCAACAGCTAAGTCAAAGTTTCGAGCATCATATCGATTACTCAACCTCTGATAATACTGCAGACTTCCTTTATACGGATCCCGATCTGCAACATAAATTTCTGCTTCAGCAGCAGTAAGCTTTAATTCTGCACCCCACCATATTGGAATAGTCCCTCGCCGCCAGATGTATGCATTGAAAGGAACACTCTGACCAGACCTTTTAGGAATCCATACAAGTTGCTCGCACTCTGCTTCATTTCCTGTCATATACAAATTCTTTATAAAATTCAGAAAAAATCATTCAAAATAACAGTTGTGAAGAGAAACAGACAATTAATTTTATAGCAATGAAACATCAGTTACATAACAGAAAGAAAATGAAACTAACGAAAACAGAACTAATATGTGGAAACTATAATGACACTTGCACTGTTAATTGGTGAAATACAATGTTGTTTATGAATTTGTTTTGTTTTTCGGCAAAAAAAAAAAAAAAATTCTGTGGCACAAAAGTCATTTGTAAAAAGTATTAAGATTTAGATGAGAAATTTGTACTTATTGATCCAAAGGATGGAAAAAAGTATGAAGATTTTATCATTGATGGTTTTAAAAAATTATATTATAGTACAATATAAATTCAATTTTCTTTTACCAAACCTTAAGGTCTTCGTATACATCTAAACAAATCAGGGGTATGGGTGTTTTTGTGCTGGCCTGCAATTTCTTCATCACGTTCCTTCACATTACTTTGATTTCTTGTCATATATAGCTTCCTGCTTTCATGTGCTTGACTCTTACATCGACGGGCTGCAGATTTATATCTTTTTTTTCTATTTATTTTGGAAAGTTGTTCTATAATTGCACTTGCAATAGATGACTTTTCTTTAATTTCTTTCTGAATCCATCACATTTCTGCGTATGCATGTGCTTGCCTAGACTTTTGGCCTACCGTGGACAAGTTCTCCTATATTATCAATCACTCAGTTATCTCAAATTTCTTTTTAAAAGAATAATAATATTGAAATTATAAATTTTAATTCGATTTTAATATCTCGCAATCTAAGATCTCATAATTTTCAAAAGTTATAAATTTACAGGCGGAGGTAATGTTTAGGTAAGTGTTTGCTCAAATCTCAATAAAAATTGTAACAGTGAGGTAATGACGTTGGATGTTTCTTTAGCTTCTTATAATTTCTAATTTTCCTTACTTTGCTTTCCCTTCCTTTATTGGTTCAATCAAATGTTTGCCCCATTATCATGACCCTGTTTCTTAACATGGCAAATCCTGTATATGAAAGCTCCAAGAAATTTCCAGGAAACCGGAACGAAAGTAAGAAAGCGAGCTCTGTGCATTCAATTATTTACTTTCACACATTTTCAAGGGTCCAGCTACCTTGCAATTATTGCAAGTCACCACTAATTTTGTCCTTTTCTGACTTTAATTCATCAACGTTGGATTTAATAGAAAAATAATTTCAACAATTGAGATGTGTTACTTTAAATATTAACATTATATTCACATTTCATTATGAAAAATTCTCAAAAATCAAAGAGATAAATTTCTAACATACCAATCCGGATTATTTAAAATTATAAATAATTAGCTTTTTATATATTATTCAATTAAGAAATCATCTACCGACCACCTAAAGTTTCAAACCTTATAAAAAATACACAAACATTTTATAAGAGATTCCTTTTTCTGTGATTATTTTTCGTTTTATAGAAGGAATTATTCAGTTGGCATCGTACTTCACGTTTTGCCACCATAATTTGAAACCCTTTTGCTTTACTTGATTATGCATAAGTTGCCACCCCGTGTTACAAAAATTAATAACATGTAAAAGAGAAATGAAATGGCTTTTGTCATTTATGTGTAAACGTATCATGACTATGTTTCTTGACTTGACAAATCATGTATACGAAAGCTCCAAGAAATTTCCAGGAAAGTAAGAAAGCTCAAGCCATTCAATTATTTACTGTGTGCTTGCAAGAATATTCACACATGTTCATTCTTACATCTCCTCTCTCAAGATTAATTCTCTGTTTCTGTCACCAAATTTCTAAAATTTCCTTCATGGCTTCTTCTTCTTCTTGCAATTATGATGTATTCCTCAGTTTCAGAGGAGAGGACACTCGCGTAAGCTTTACATGCCATCTCTATTATAATTTGAATGAAAGAACGAAAATCAAAACGTTTATTGATGATGAAGAGCTTAAGCGAGGAGATGAGATTTCACCTGCTCTTTTGAACGCAATCGAAGGTTCAAAAATTTCGGTCGTCATTTTCTCAAAGGACTACGCTTCTTCAAAATGGTGCCTGAATGAACTTGTCAAGATTCTTGAATGCAAGAACACAAACGGCCAAATCGTTATTCCAGTTTTCTATAGCGTAAGTCCGTCCGATGTTCGGCATCAAGCTGGAATTTTTGGAGACCGTTTTGATGAGCTCAAAAAACAGTTCAAAGATAAACCAGAAATGGTTCAGAAGTGGAGGGATGCACTGACAGAAACATCCCATCTAGCCGGCCATGAATCCACGAAATTCAGGTAACTCTCTTTCCTAATTCATCTTCTCTCTGTTTCTGTGTTGGCCCGATTTGACTCAATGTTTTTGCATCTTTGCACCTTCATATTAGGCATGATGCGCAACTTGTAAACAAAATTGTCGAAGATGTTTTGAAGAAGTTGGAAAATATAACAGTCCCAACGGACTCATCCAATGGAATTGTTGGATTAAATTCACGAATTGAGCAGATTAAACAATTTCTGTGCATGGATTTGTTGGATACTGTCCAAATTGTTGGAATTTGGGGCATGGGTGGTATAGGCAAAACCACCCTAGCCACAGCTATTTTCAATCAATTCTCCAGAGAGTTTGAAGGTAGCTGCTTTATGTCAGATGTTAGGAGAAATATAGAACGAGGGGATGGATTAGAAGATCTACAAAAGCAAATTCTTTCAAGGATATTAAGAGAAAAACTTGAAGTAGATGGTCCCAATATTCCACAATTTACTAAAGAGAGGGTCCGACGCATGAAGGTGTTGATTGTGCTTGATGATGTGAGTAAAGATGGACAATTAGAGGGTTTGATTGGAGGGCTTGATCAGTATGGTCCAGGAAGTAGAATTGTCATAACCACTAGGAATAAACATGTCCTCGAGACGTTTCCAGTGGAGAAAATATATAGGGTTAATGGATTGGAATTTGAAGCGGCTTTCGAGCATTTTTGTAACTTCGCTTTTAAAGAAAATCATTGTCCTGAAGATTTCAAACGTGACTCACGGAGAGTTGTAAAGTATGCTGATGGCAATCCATTAGTTCTTAAAGTGTTGGGTTCCTCCCTCAAGAGGAAAAGCCATTGGGGAAACGTATTGGACGACTTAAATCGGATTTGTGAATCTGATATTCATAATATTTATGATATATTAAAGATTAGTTTTAATGAATTAACGCCCAATGTCAAGAGTGTATTTCTAGATATTGCTTGTTTCTTTGAGGGAGAGGATAAAGATTTTGTGTTAAGGATACTTGATGATTCTCAGTCTTATGGACTGAATGACGTGAATGTCCTTATTGATAAGTCACTCATATCAGTATCAGGTAATTGCTTGCAAATGCATGATTTATTGCAAGAAATGGGGCGACAGATTGTTCGCCAAGAATCTGAGAAAGAGCCAGGCAAACGCAGCAGGTTGTGGGATCCCAAGGAAATCCGCCGCGTACTAAAGCATAATATGGTAAGAATCCTCCATTTATTTTTATATATCTTTTATTTGTTTAGAGTTATGCACTCATATTTTTCAAACCATACCAGTACACCCATGCTTTTTTTTATAAATTTTATTATTACCAGAACATCCTTTAGTAAAAGCATTTTTATGAACAAAACAACCAAAATCATAAAAACCATAATTAGATAAAATTAAAGACTAAGGGTGTCAAGAGAACAAGTCTTCAAATTTTAAATTTAAAAAAAAAACTCCAGATTTTTTCAAAATTGGAATGTTGAATAAGAGTGTGAAGAGTATAATTTTATTTTTCTTCAAATTTAGTGATGAGTGTCAGAACAAAGTGAGTGCCATGAGGATTGGCCCACCTGGTTCTACTTCAATATATTTATATTTTTTTTAAAAAAAGTAAGTGTGTTTTAGAGTATAATTTTTTTTAAACAATTGCTAATAAAATGGACTGATTGGCCCACCTAGTTCTGCCTCCAATAACTCCTTTTAGCTTAAATATACCTTAAGGAGGCTGTAAGATGGTTAAATCCTTTCGAAAAGGGTCATATCTCAATTTGACTTGTATACAATTACAGCTAGTTAAAAAAAAATGACTTTCATTTTTTTGCCTAATTTTGAACTAACATTTTGGATTCTATGGACTAAAAAAAAAATTGAAATCTTATACCAATCAAATAAGCCCTGTCTTCTCAACTGCTAGATATTAAGATAACAGGTTTGTAAATTAGAGAAATTTTGAATTTTTTTTTTCGGTTAGTTTAATTTTGCAATGGTCCCCAAAATTTTCTTTTCTCGCATATAGATATTTAATATATTAAAAAAAATAAAATCAAAGATTGCAAAAATTTTTTTTGTTTAAGGACCTCTTAGTTAATAAAATTTACGAATGTTTCTTTTCTGTTTTAGGCTTACTCATTCTTTGTTTTTTTTTTAATAAGGGGACCGATGCAATTGAAGGCATATTTCTGGATTTGTCCAAAATAAAAGGCATCAATTTAGACCCCGGAGCCTTCAAAAATATGTCTAGTATGAGATTGCTCAAATTTTATGTACCTAAGTTTTATGAGATTAAAAAGCTTCCAAGTATGAGCACTGAAGAGCAACTTTCATACTCTAAAGTGCAGCTTCCAAATGGCCTAGATTATCTTCCTAAAAAATTGAGATATATTCATTGGGACACATATCCATTAAGGACACTGCCATCAAATTTCAAGCCAAAGAACCTTGTTGAACTGAATTTGCGTTTTAGTAAAGTTGAGCAACCTTGGGAAGGAGAAAAGGCTTGTGTTCCCTCATCTATCCAGAATTTCAAGTATCTCAGTGCTTTGTCTTTTAAGGGCTGCAAAAGTCTTAGGTCTTTTCCAAGCAATCTTCATTTTGTTTGTCCAGTAACTATTAATTTCTCCTATTGTGTTAATCTCGTAGAGTTTCCACAGATTTCTGGGAAAATTACACGGTTATACATAGACCAGTCTGCAATAGAAGAAGTTCCATCATCAATAGAGTGCCTAACCGATCTTGTAGTGTTGGATTTGGCGGATTGCAAACGGCTGAAGAGGATTTCAACTAGGTTCTGTAAATTGAGATCTTTGGTTGACCTTTTTCTTTTCGGCTGCTTGAACCTTGAGCGTTTCCCAGAAATCTTGGAGAAAATGGAACATTTAAAACGCATCTATTTAGGCCGGACGGCAATTACAGAGCTGCCATCGTCATTTGAAAATCTACCGGGGCTTGAAGTATTGTTCGTAGATGATTGCTCTAAACTTGATAAGTTGCCGGATAACATTGGCAATTTAGAATCTTTGGATTGCATCTCAGCAGAAGGATCAGCTATTAGTCAACTACCATCCTCTGTTGCAGATTCAAACGCACTTAGAATTCTTGACTTCTCTAGATGCAAAGGTTTGGTATCATTGCCTCGATCATTATTATTAGGTTTATCTTCTTTGGGACTTCTAAGTATAATTGACTGTGCTGTAATGGAAATTCCACAAGAGATTGCCTGTCTATCCTCACTGACAGGCTTGCATCTAAGTGGAAATAACTTTGAGAGTTTACCTGCAAGTATCAAGCAACTGTCGCAGCTGAGTTCTCTGGACCTGAAGGATTGTAAGATGCTTCAGTCATTACCAGAACTTCCATTGTGCCTAAAATCTCTTGACTTGATGGATTGTAAGATACTTCAGTCATTACCAGCACTTCCATTGTGTCTAGAATCTCTTGCCTTGACGGGTTGTAACATGCTTCGGTCAATACCAGAACTTCCATTGTGTCTAAAATATCTTTACTTGGGGGATTGTAACATGCTTCGGTCATTACCAGAACTTTCATTGTGTCTACAATCACTAAATGCAAGGAACTGCAACCGGCTTCAATCTTTGCCAGAGATTCCGTCATGTCTACAAGAACTGGATGCATCCGTACTCGAAAAGCTATCCAAACCCTCTCCTGACCTTCGTCAATGGGCACCCGGATGTCTGGAGTCACAACCAATTTATTTTGGGTTTACTAACTGCTTGAAACTGAATGGAAAAGCAAACAACAAGATTTTGGCAGATTCACTGCTAATAATTCGGCATATGGCAATTGCATCACTGAGACTGGGCTATGAAAAGGCAATCAACGAGGTATCAAATTCCCTCTCTTGTTTACTCTGTCCCTCTTTGTTATATCTGAAATCATGGTTTTCATTTTACAATTTTCTTTTTTTAAATGTCATTTCGCAGAAAATTTCTGAACTCAGGGGATCCCTAATTGTTTTACCTGGGGGCGAATTTCCCGACTGGTTTAGCCATCAAAATTCAGGATCTTCGATATGTATTCAACTGCCACCGCACTCTTTTTGCAGAAACTTAATCGGGTTTGCTTATTGTGCTGTTCCTGATTTAAAGCAAGGTTATTCTGATTGTTTTCGTTATTTTTACGTCAAGTGTCAATTCGAGTTAGAAATAAAGACTCTCTCTGAAACCAAACATGTTGATCTGGGTTACATTTGGCGCCTTATTGAAGACCTCATTGATTCAGATCATGTCATACTTGGTTTTAAACCTTGCTTGAATGTTGGGTTTCCTGATGGTTACCATCATACAACTGCCACATTTAAGTTCTTCGCTGAGTGTAACCTAAAGGGTTACAAGATAAAACGTTGCGGAGTATGTCCAGTATATGCAAATCCCAGCGAGACCAAAGACAACACTTTTACTATCAATTTTGCTACCGAAGTTTGGAAATTGGATGATTTGCCAAGCACGAGTGGAAGTTCGGATGTAGAGGAATTGGAACCGAGCCCCAAGAGAATTTGCAGAGACGACCAAATCAACACTCCTTAGCAAATGAGTCACCCATTTTCACGTATTCTTGTTCCTTAGGTATGTCGAAAATGCTCTAATTCTAGATTGTGATTGTTTAAGATGATGTTTTGTCTATGTAGTCCATTTTGCTTTTGAAAGCACCTTATTTTATTTAACTTAGCTGCAGAACTAATAAGTCAAAGCATCAGTTAACAATTCATTGCAACCTGCTAATAAGTCAAAGCATCAGTTAATCCTCTGTTGTTGTTTTCATTATTAAAATTAGTGGAATTCAACTCTTCAATCTCTACTGCATGAAATTGTAGTAATTTGTGGAAGTGTTCTTTTATTATATGCTTCTGAAGATTACATGTTTTAGGGTGCGTTTGGGATTGAGGTTGGGCAGCTGTAGCTTAAAAGCTACAGCACTAAAGTGTTTGGTAAACACTAACTGCTGTAGCTTTTAAGCTATATTGATATGATTTTTCACTTGTATAATACAAAATCTATTATATCTTTAATAATTTTATCAAAATTATTATTTAAAATTTATATTTAGTATATATTATTAACTTTTGTTTCATAATTACAGCTTTTTTTTCACAGCAGCTGTAGCTTAAAAGCTACAGCACCTCAATCCCAAACGCACTCTTAACCTTTTTTTTTTTCCATGAAATTTTTGTAATTTTATTATGTCAGAGACATTACGTCTTCGCTTTCTTCTTTGATTTTAATCATGCTGATGAAACATGTAAGGATTCTTTTTTATTTTTTATATTATGAGAAAATAAGCAATTTGAAAATACACTAAATTGAAAACATTTTCTTGGCCAGTGCGCAGTTTGCACAGTATATAGCATTGGGAAGGCAAACGATCCATTGAAGGGTTTTTCTTGTGTCCAATTCGGATTGTTTATAATCTGTACATTGATGTTTTCGTGTGGGAATTTTTGAATCTTTTGTAATGGTGTTGTGAACTTGTAATCCTCTCTTTTGCTTCTTAGACTATTAGTTGGTTAATTGAATGTCCACTACAATTTTGCTAATACTATTTTAATTTGATACGGAAAGGCGCTCAGGATATGAGAAATGTTGGATCCACAAATAAAATCAAACAGAAAAATTTTTCTTCTTATGCAAGTGTCTTTTTGGTTGACAATGTAATGGGAGATTCTTAATTACGAGGTGGGCTATTGGCACCCCTCTAATCTCTTCATAAAACGTTTTTTTAGTTATATTCATTTTATTTTCAAAAATGCGCCTTTTTTTAGATACACTTTTTAAATTTTAAATTTTCATTTGATTTGCTTTATTGTTAAAACTTATTATTGTGCTATTTTTTTTAATTATTTCAATTTTATTATTACCCTACACACAAATTAAAAAGTTATATGGGTGATAAGTTTTTAAGTGTTAATCATTGGTTAAAATAACACATATTTCAAATTATAATTTCAAAGCAATTTTAAGTATAAAAACATTTAATCAATAAGAAATCAAAAGAGAATAATAGATTATTTTAAATTTGTACAATTTATTTTAGTTAGATAGGAAGTAACAAATAGATTTTTTTTTTTAAATGATTGATTATGAATTAAGTAATTTGCTGTAAAAAAAATTATAAGTGTTTAATTTTCAATTGTTCTTAATTATAATTTTATTTAAAGTGGGATTTTGTAAGAATAATATAGGTATGACAATAGCTCCACTCTAAATATAAATTTAAGATAATTTAAGACTCGAGCTTTAGATCATTACAACATTTTCTTTATGGTAAAATGAGAAAGAAATTTCACACATTAGATATCATAAGACCCCCATCGTACGTAAGTAGAAAACCACCTTCACTCAAAAAAGAAAACACTTCACGAGAGATCAACCTTCAAATAGAAGAAAAGGCTAATTTCTAGAAGTGTTACGCGTCCGTCGGAACAACGGGTTTCTGAGCTTGGGGTGTCGGCAGAAGAGAGAGATTATTGAGAGAATAACAACTGATTTTTTAAATGCCAACGCTCACCAACTTGCAATCCTCTGAACTCGATTAA
This sequence comes from Citrus x clementina, assembly GCF_000493195.1. Classification (NCBI taxonomy): domain Eukaryota; kingdom Viridiplantae; phylum Streptophyta; class Magnoliopsida; order Sapindales; family Rutaceae; genus Citrus; species Citrus x clementina. Next base: position 28,339,632 of record NW_006262339.1, on the reverse strand, counting down.
TAAATCCTTCAGTCTCAAAAATTACTTTATAGCCCTTAAGGTTCACAGAGCATTCGACAGCCCAAGTTTACAAGCAGTGGAAAATCCAATGGCATAGAAAACACATTGAATTCTTCTTTCTCAAAAGCACAGACATTGCAGCATCAATGAATTTTTATACCTTTACATTCTGCTTTTATACAACAAAAAATTTCAACAAACTGACAAAAATTACAAATCAAAATCAAAATCAAACCCAAAACCCTTTCTCTTACATGTAAATAACGATCAAACTCCAGAAAGGCTTGCCCATTTTCCGAGCTCATAAGGATCACAATAATAATATAACTTGATTCTGTTTGACAAAGACAAACCTGTGGCCACAAGTGGAGCTCTCAATCCTGAATCATCTTGTTCTGAAGGTTCATCTGCAAATGCTGTAACATCTCCAAGAAGCTTGAATGAAACTCGTCGGGACTGTATCGGTCGTGGGAAATCAAAGTACATTGGCGTTCCGGCTCTAGCCTCCGGCAGTCGATATTCCGCAATAGTTACCATGTTATGTGGTTCCTGGAGTGCGGATACTTGTAAATACAACACAGCTTGAGAGATGTACCTGTCTTCTAAAAATGTTGCTGATTTGTCCCAGATATCTGAATCTGAGGAGGGTGAATGGGTAACCCTAGGTTTTATTGCACTGAAAGCGTCTAGACGGAATCCGGCAAGCGAAGGTGACGCTGGAGGTAGATACTGTTCCAAGACGAGATCGTAGTCCATCAATCTCTCGGCCTCAATTGGGACCTGAAGAGAAAAAAGAGGTTTATCAGAGGCAAGGCATCAAGCAGAAAGCTGGAATTATGAATGAACAAAGAGTGAAAGCAACTAATACCTTGAATCTACTCATTTGTGGAGCTCTATCCAACCAGTTTCTAATACTTAGCTGCTCAGAGCTCTGTGATGTGGTAAGCCCCTCCCTTTTTACTGGGCTTCCGACTACAAGAATTCTTTTGGCATGAATACACGGTTCATTTTCAACTGCTCCTCCAAATGAAGCACGTCTATCTACTTGTGCAAAGGGGTTTTCATCTTCATCAAGAGACAAAAGACTGAGGTCCTTCCCGAAATTAACTGAAGCCGAACCAGGTCTCTGAAGACGTAATGTGATCCAAATAATGCGGCACCTAACAGGATTCTTAAAAGTAAATTTTACATGCCTAGGTAATTTTTCAACACTAGCAGACTTTTCTGGACCATACAAATCTGAAGATGTGATGAGGGATTGGACATCCCATTTTCCCATTGATGACCTTTCCTCCCGGTGTATCTTATTGCTTGCCCAGATTTGCACCTGTAACAGCAATAAGAAGCAAATTCAGGAGGCAGAGAGCACTGCAGGGAAGAAAATTACAAATACTGACTAAATAATACAGCAACCTCAACACACATTCATGAAGGAAAGGGCCGGATAGTTCTTATTCTTTTTCCTTTTAACTAATGACAAAAAGCTACAATTTCTCTAGCAGTGCATTTGAAAATGGTTCTTACTTGGTTTTTTCATCAGCAATTAATGAAATGGAAAGTTTATTATCGGAAACTAACCTACATGAAACTAAACCCCCAGCTGCAATTTCTTTGGAAATGGCATTACACAGGGACTCTTTTAATCATTTCAAAATATGACTTCCATTATCATAGCATAGAGAACTTTTGCCGAGGTATATGTTGATTCAGTGTTTGCTTAGGAATATTCACAAGTTCAATATCTATTACCCACCACCCCTGGTACTGGGCTTCATTATTAAGGCCACTTGGCTTATCACCAAATTTATTGAACAACAAGGAAATAAGGGAATAAATATGGCACTTACCATCGGAGTGTCAGCCACAGAATAGCCGCAAGGACTAACAAGCAAGATAACCCCACTGACATCAGAAACAGAACCGAGAACAATAACAAATTCAACAGAAGTAGTACTAGGTGGAGCTCTCCAATATGAGTGCCTTGATCCAGAATTTAATGGAGCAAGCAGTGACAAAATCGGTGCTGAATCTTTTGCTGTTTCAACCTACAGTGGCACCAAGGAATCTAGAATAAACAATCCATATCAAGATAAAAAATTCCAATCAAGCAAACTATGAAATTATTAGAGACATGACTTGCTCGCACACAGATTGCACAAAACAATGCAAGAGCTTTTCCTTGTAATAGGTTTTTGGCTTCTCAAGGCATCCTACAACACCTTACCTCAAAGATTATTAGCATATGGAACCTGCTCAAGGTTCCCAAAAATGTCTCAATTGAAAATCAAACCAGACAAGGATTCTCATGGATAAGTGGGATGAATGTTCTGGGCATATATCATAAGAATAAATGCTAAAACATATTTCTAAAAATTTTAATCAAGAAAAGAAATTTAAAAGGAAAACATAATATGATGAGAACTGAATACAAACCAAGAACATACCGAGTGCAAAAAGCTAGCAAATGGAAATTCAGCAAGTGCTTCCTGTCCACCATATAATTGGTGAAGGACTTCAGCTGCTTGCACGTTATCGGAAGACTGAATCCTCTCAGAAAGACTATCCTTTAAGCAGGATCCAACAACCTCATTCAAAGCATTGTATGCTGCGTTGTCTGCACGGGAACTTCTTCGCAAGCTAATCAAGACCCTAACATAGTCCAACATCAATGCATCAAGCACAATCTCATGGCAGCAGTGTTTACAGATAACGCCATCCAGTGTTAGTGAACGACTGGTAGATACATCAACTTGGCTTCCATGGCTTGATCCACTCTGACTTGAGAAGCCATTGTAGTTGGTCACTTCCCTTGACTTATAATTTGAAAACAGTAGAGCTCCTCTTCCTGCACAACAAACTTTGCAAACTTTTCTTTCACATTGAGAACACAACAAAGGGGATTGTGAAGATCCAACAGATGTTGCAGTTGAGGAAGCAAGAGCAGGCACCTTAGTTTCTGCACGAACCTCGCACCCACCACCAGAACAACTCTCTCCAATTCTAGTAATATTCCAGAAGTCTAAAACACTATCATCACTATTCTCAAGGCCAATTGCACCAACAATTTTGTCTTCTAGGGAAGCTTGGCCAAGTAATGCAAGAGTGTTTGCTACTCGACACAGTCTTCCCATGTAAGATTCATCAAGCAATACATTTGGATTTATAGAGGCAGGATCAGTTCCAATTGACAATAAAGCTCTATCCCTTTCAGCTGCAGAAAGATTCAGCTGCAGACGTTCAATTTCAAGCTTCATTGCTTCCATGAAGTCTAGTTTCTTTTCCTGAAAATTTGCCCAGAATCTGTCAATCTTACGCTTGTGAGGTTGAATTTAATACAGGAAGACCTTTGCATCGATCAATCATAAAATGTGAGAATACAAGCCAAAACAATCAATTCATCCTTTACATATATATATAGTGTCATGGATGATCCAAAACCAAGTAGCACCATATCGAATGGCATGGAGACAGCAAATAATTCAACCAAGGGAAGTACAAATAAATTACCAACACAATATGTCAGTAGTGTCAAACCATAATAACAGGACTCTGATTAATAAGTTATACATTTAGCAAAGCAAAATTTGTTGAACTTCTAGAATTTACTCCATTAAAAAGATGAGGTTGCTAAGATGTAGAGCTGCAAAAAACACAAGAGAGCAGTACTATACCTCGCGTGGCCCTGCAAGGGATTTTAGACAGCCTATGTACTGCTGGGCACCACTAGCTAGAGAACAGCCATCCTGTGTTGAAGATCTTTTATAAGTTTCCACACCATGATCTTCAACTATAGGCTGGTCCAAGAAATCAAGCAAATCAGCCCCTCCAGATGCAACATTTCTTGTCACTGGCTCAGAAAGAGGATCAGAGAACGACTCAGAAAGAGGATCAGAGAACGGCTCAGAAAGAGGGTTAGAAAACGGCTCTGAAAGAGGATCAGAAAATGTGTCCCCTCCAGACAACAGGTCAACCCAAGGATTGGAAGCAGCTTCTGTTTGCATTGATGTTGACACATTTTCATTGGAAAACAGAACCGTATTCGTAACTGAATTTGACAAAAATGGATCGGTTTCCTTCTGAAACTTTTTGCCAAGCTCAATTAATCTAGCACCAGGGCCTTCATTATTGAATACCCCCCTCCATGGAAGAGAAACTCCAAGAATCTCTATCTGTAATAATATTAACAATTATGTTGTCACCAGCAGGAGTTACAGCAAACCCACTCCAAAAAGCTCATGGTCTAAAATACTAATTTAAGAATAAATTGCGTAGATACATCAATTAACATTTTATGAAAATATTTTCTACCTCACCAAGAGTCATGGAACTTGTTCCAGAAATAGCAGGATAAAAGGTAACTGCCACAAAACGAGTAAGCAAATCCAATTCTCCCTCTAATTCTTCAAAATCATACAACAGTGGAAGGGTTGGTGCATCTTGATCATGAAGTCGTGCACCAGCTCCAGTAATAGCCATATCCTCAGCACTAACTGATCCTGGTAAAGGCATCAAAAGGTTTGTCCCATTTCCACAACGAGGAATAGAAGCACCCTGTCAACAAAGTCCTAGGATTACTAGAAGTTGTATGTCGCGTGCATTGTAAATTTTCATGAAAAGTCTGACAAGAAAACTAATACTAGGGTCAGGACACCCTGAAACAAGTCTTCTCCTATCTAACCTAATAGAAATTAGATGGAAGAAAAAGTTATGTCCGCAAGTGACTTAATTCACCAAGAATCAATTTCTGCAACTTCAAGGTATAAAAGAAGCTAAGGGCACTGTTCATCAGAATTGCTAATTAGTGGGAGTGTATCTAGTTTAGCTATTACTTCTAAACACCTCTTTTCATTTCTTTTGTTTTTTTATCTTTTTCTTTTTAAATGTATTCTACACCTCATTTTGTTACATATTTATAATCCGAAGACATACTAACAAAACTTGAAGGACTCAGCTAAATGGATCCTTGACTTTATCACGCTAAGTCCATGGGTATTTAGAATTTATGTACAAAAGATATACCTGAAAGTTCAAGCTGGATGTCAATCTACCAATACAGCTCAGGACCAGGCACAGAATAGCACAAGAAGTAGACAAGCACAGGTTAAGCAAAATTATTTGGAAAGGCACGTGTTAAGCATGAAGCACACCAGGGACATTTAGAAACAGCTCAAAAAAGACACGGGTCATTCTTTTTCTAACTCATCTCTGCCTTCCATTTTACAATCAATCCGAATTATATAAATTTAACCTCCATTTTTACAGTAATGTGCAATCCATTTAATCCTAGAATGACATGAGAGATTGTGGGCACTTGTATCAACTCCATAAATCCATTCTACTACTCACAGCCCACACTACTCCCAACCCATGTGACAATGAACTTCAACTTATTGCTAGAGATCTGACTAAATAATACGAACAGTCAGCTCATTTCGTTTTTTGCAACCTACCAAACAGCATTAATTTGAATCATCACAGCAGATAAGATAAAGGCTAATGAAACAATTTGTTCATCTTAGCTGTGTTTGACAAAGTTTACTATGTTCACACCACCATGGGTCTCAATGATTTTGTCTACTATATTCACACTGCCATGCATCTCAATGATTTATCCCACTGTTGGGATAAAACTATCTCTTCTAAGTCAAATGAAATTTACCAACAAAGAGCATATCATACAAAATTAAAAATAAAAAATAAAAAATTTGTAAGCAAGGTGTACAATAGAACCAATACAAACCTCCAAAATCAGTTTAAGCCCATCTAAGTGGCGTCCTGTTCTCACATCAACTGTTGCTGGATATGTTGAATCATCTGCACCATGGGATATGGTGAGAAGAAGCTGACAGACATGACAAGGTTCACCAAGGTAGATGAAAAGTTCAACCACATCTGTGCCTTGTGGACATACCTAAAGAACCAAAAATGCATGAATTCCATTAAGGACAGAAAAGACAATCAGAGAATTAAGAATGCTACAAAGAAAAGACAATCAGAGAATTAGGAATACTACAAAGGACTAAGTTTAGCTGCAACCCATACCCAGATCATGTCTTTTCTTTTGAAGCTTAGAAGACTAGCTCCACCATCAGAACTTGGGAACATGTTGGGAACTGGCTTGAGAAAGAAACCAGATGGTCGAGAAAGAACCTGCAGTTACCAGCATGATATGAAATGGTTCATCAAATACACCAAAAAGGGCCAGCCAGCCCATATATGCTTTTCCCCTAAAGAGCTGTTCCTAAACATGAATAATTTTCGTCATTACCAAAAAATCACTCAACTGCAACAAGTTCTTGAGGTCATTTCTTGAATAATGATCATAGCACGATGTTGTTCAATCCGAAAGATTAACAAAATATTTCCAAGTTAACAATAACAAATATCAATTAGGCTGAGATGCAACAGTGATTCCAGACTTTTGGAGGACATTTAAATTCTCTAAGCCAGATGACTTAGAAGCTTTAAATGAAGCTTCAAATCATCTTACCATGCAATAGCTAACTTCCAAACATTATTGGTCAACATCAAACAGGAAATGGGCATTGATATAGCTATGGTATGCTTTGCACATCATTTATTTATGTGCAGAAGTTAGGGATGCTTAGGTTAGAAACAAGTAGCTAGTGTAATATTATCTCCATCCCTCATGAAAATTGATAATCATTGAACTCAGATTGTATGAATAGGTAATCTGAAGTTCTACAGTATCATACATGTAGAGGTTGAACTGAAACAGATGGAAGATGCTTGAAAAGCCTCAATCCAAGAAACATCTCCAGCTGTTTCTGACGAGAGCTATCGACAACTGCATTTTTGTATCTTCTCTGCAGAGTAATTTTCATATTTTGTGCTGCAGAAAATTGTTTGAACTTTCCTGGTTCTTCATTGAATATATTAAGAATTTGGCTATGCATTGCTTTTGAACCAGTATAAAGGGTTGCATGGATATCACCAGAAAGCAGAAAAAGATCTCCTAGCTGAGACACTGGTGATAAAATTGTTGATTGCTTGAACTCCTCAAATGTCATATCAAATCTCTTCCAAGGTTTGTCTGGGCATGGATGAATCCATGTTGTGGTCCTAGTGTTGTGATCGATATAATATGTTTTTCCTGTCACTGCATCAGCTCGTTTCTCCCATCCTCGTGGCAAAGGAGCAGTATATCCACCATAGTTATTAGCTGACTGATAGCCATATGCAAAATCACTGTCAAGGGAGACCCCAAGCCGCCTACATTGCTCCGCAAATACTTGCAGAGCACCAAAATAACTAGCAGCATTGGTCCGATCAAGAGAGTCTGCACAGTTAAAGCGTATCACTCCATTCTGATGGGATCTTAAGCAAAAGGCACCCACAAAGTCATCATTGCAGATGACTTCACCTCGGCAATCATTAAGTCGTTGCCGTGATGGCAAATAGTCCCCTTCAGAAATGCCTATGGCCTGAGTGGGTGCTTTTAGATGTTTCCATAATCCTTCAATTGTAAGTTGTTCACCTTTTAATTTTGTACTGGCATGCCAGTCATAATTTATTAAAATAATTCGAGTATAAGGAAGTTTTCCAGTTGATCTGACATAGTTCAAAGATTCCTCAAAATGCTGAACTAAAATAGATTCTGATTTCCCTTCCGCGTTCCTAAGCAAGTTAATGCATACAATTGGAATAAAAGGCTTTTTCTTCTGGTTTTCCCCAACAGCTAAGTCAAAGTTTCGAGCATCATATCGATTACTCAACCTCTGATAATACTGCAGACTTCCTTTATAAGGATCCCGATCTGCAACATAAATTTCTGCTTCAGCAGCAGTAAGCTTTAATTCTGCACCCCACCATATTGGAATAGTCCCTCGCCGCCAGATGTATGCATTGAAAGGAACACTCTGACCAGACCTTTTAGGAATCCATACAAGTTGCTCGCACTCTGCTTCATTTCCTGTCATATACAAATTCTTTATAAAATTCAGAAAAAATCATTCAAAATAACAGTTGTGAAGAGAAACAGACAATTAATTTTATAGCAATGAAACATCAGTTACATAACAGAAAGAAAATGAAACTAACGAAAACAGAACTAATATGTGGAAACTATAATGACACTTGCACTGTTAATTGGTGAAATACAATGTTGTTTATGAATTTGTTTTGTTTTTCGGCAAAAAAAAAAAAATTCTGTGGCACAAAAGTCATTTGTAAAACTAATTGGCAGACTTTTTTCATATTTATATTTCAACTGTAAATTAAAGGACCACACATATCAAAAGGATCATAAAAAATAAAAGTTATTAACTAATTGTCAGAAATTATTTGATTGTTTTCATTCATTCATTATTCAATTATCCCAAAGGACGTGATGTAGCAAAGCAAAAGCTGTGGAGTGAAAGGAAACCAAGTTCTAATCTGTAGAAAACCAGGGTATTCAAAAAGTGAACTGTATGACACCTCCAGGCAAGCAAAACCAACTAAAAGGCCTCTAAACTAATTAAACAGTACAAGAAGAAAAAGTGTGGCTGATGATCTCAATGTTTCTTTTTTATCCCAAAAATGCAATCTGTCAGAAGGTTTTCACCAGAGCATGTTCTTTTTTGCTTCTCCCTGTAGCATTTGGTATCTCTACTTAAAATAATACACCTTCACAAGCATATCATATATAGTTCTGAGACACAAGTTATATATCTTTAGCTCATTAATGATTAATATTGATGAGACTCATTGATTCTTATTATTTGAAAAAAATGGTAAAGTTATATTCCAAGTCAACTACAAAAACAAAAATTCTACAGGTAAAGAATACTCCAAAAGCATGCATGAGCCATGAGGTGGCACGATAAATGTTCTGTAGTTCTATAATCCATCTTTCTAAACAACAGAATCAAAACCAATTCCACTTGAATTTACCACTGAAACTATTACCCGTTTCCTTGTAAAGGCATGAGATCAATGACAATCAGAATAAACAGCATACACAGAATGCAAAGAGTACTGAAAGGAAAATAAAATTCCGTTTCAAAAAAAAAAAAAAAAACTAAATCCTTAATTTTTTTGATTGTATAGAAGAACCAAGTGAATCTCAACAACAAAAATGTAATTTCCAGGTCTGGAGATGTTAAAGATTATCTTACCTGTACTAAAACAAGAATTAATCCCCCTAGCCAAGTATCGAGTACCAGGATGCAGCCTACTACGACGAGCTATAAGAGCAACAACCCCTTCTAGCTGACCTGATCTTCCAAAATTTCGACATTCTGCAAATCCCTATACATTAATATCCAGTGAAAACAATATTAACATATTATTTTCAAATCACATGCTTAGGACAAGTACACATGTAAATCACCATTGAATTGCATAACAATGTTAACTTGAAGAAGCAGCTGTAGCATAATCTCAATTCAACTAAGAATGGATTGTAAAAGAGGATATAGAGACAAGGAAGGAAGTTTTTGTACATTGACTCTAAAATGGCCTTTTATTATTGGATTGGGATTTCTAGGCTTTCACGTGAGAAGTAAAACATTGCAACCATGTGCAGCAGAAAGGGATGATGCAATGTCCCAAATCTGTCAAACTAGTCTACCTTTCTAAAAGAAAAGTAAAAGAGGAACATTTGGGGCTTTGCTAATTGTCAAACTAGGCAATCCTGCTACCCCTTTTCTTTCTTACCTTGGTGTGTTATGTTCTAGGTTGGCCTGTGGATGAAGAAAATGAGGATCATCTGAAGAAGGCTCTTCTTAATAGAAGGGAAAGTGTTTCTATTTCCCATATTCCATCGGCTGATGCTTTATTATCTTTCATTCATGGAATGAATCTAAGTTTTCAATCTATTAGGTTGAAATCTTTAATGAATTATCAGATTTAAATATTCACATGTTTAAAATTTCTGTCGCAACTTTTTATGACCAAGAAATAAAGTTGGTCATATTAGTATCTACAATGGACCATAAAATAGGTACTGGCCCATGAAAAATGTTAATACGAAATATTCTTTCATCTAAAGATTAGAATAACAAGTGATGATGAATAAAATATCATGCTCAGAATGGAAATGATACATTTACATATAGTGGCAATAGACTATCAAACAAACTTTTGGAAACAAAATTAGGTGAAGGGATAGTGAGAGGGCAGGGAATGAAAGAAGTTTAATGAGCATCAATTTTGAAGATACCGAGTATGAAGCAAAACCTGCAGAAGAATGACACAATGCTGAGGTAAACCAATGCTTTTAAAAGGCATCGAAAGCCATTCATTCCAAACAAATTCCTCGTCAGGATTTTGCAAAGGCATGCGGCTGGGGAAAGGTCGTGTGATATCTCTTGTCTCACAAAAGTAGTGCTTCCCATCAATGTCAAGATCAGGCAACTCTTGAACATTCTTTACTTCTCCTTTACCCTGGGGTTGAGGATTTTGAAGTGGAATTTTGATCCATTGGCTCTCTGTAACCGTGCATACAGTTCCTCCACCAGGAAGATTTGGAATGCTGGCAGTTAACCTTGTGGCAACAAGAAGCAGCCCAAAGCTTCCCAGGGCGGTATAACCCAATATCGCCTTGGCAAAAGTTGTACTCTTGCACATCCATCGTGATCCATTTGTTATGTAATCTACTGCTTCATTTTCAGATCCAAAAACATCATAGCCCCATTTCCCATGGTAGCGAAGTGCACCAGTAGTTGGATCAACATATATCACTTGAGTGTCGGTCCTAGAATACAAGCTGGTTACAATATATACTTCACCAGTATCCAAAGTTACAACAATAACAGATGTCTGTCTTGAACCACCAACTGTAAAACAAAATAGTACAAAAATAAAATAAATAAATAAATAATCAACAGGTTTGTACAATATACCCAAAAGCCCCATCAACCCACCTAACAAACTCAAATTCGAAACTAAGGGCCACATAATTAGGAATCAAACTCAAAACCTTGTGGGAACACATTGCAAGACCGAATCAATCAACTACTCAACTAAGCCCTCAGGGTTCAAAATGAGGTAAACATAAACATCCTATTCATTGTCTACTAACTTGAACAATGCAGAAAGATTATTGCAAAATCCCTATTATCATTTTCCTTAAACTATTATTGACCGTTAGAAAAGACTGTCTAAATGAGAATTAAATCGAAATGAAAACAAATAATAGTCAATGCCAACATTCAGGCCAAATCAGAATGAGCAAGGAATTGAGTATGGTAGAGTCTCTCTCTCTCTCTCTCTCTCTCTTTTTGGGTCCTCTTTCTTTTCTAAATTAAACTGAAATATTAGAGAAAAAAATATGCAATAAAGAATTAAGCGAAAATTGAAACGATAACGTTTCACCACAACTCACCAGGTGATTCCATGAGCTCGCGAAAGCTTGAATTGATACAAAACGACGAATTTCACGATCCAGTTACCTGGTCAAACACAAATAAGATTATAAACATTGAGAATCTATGGATTCGTAGCAGAGTTTGACTTTCGAGATCTAAAGTCGAAAGCAAAAAAATTTTAAATCCAAGAGCATTACTTAATTTCTCTCAGACTGCGATAAAATTGATTCAATCACTTAAACTGAAAGGAGACACGAGAAAACGAGAGGGATAGAGAAGAGATTCAAGATTTGCCGAATTAATCGTCAAGAGAACTGACCTGACCGGAGACTTGTAACAGGAGGGAACGAAATGCGGGAAGTTCAAGAAGGATGCGCTAAAACGGCGAAGAAAGACGACAATTGGAGTGAGATTTGTGATCGGATGCATGCGAGTATAGAGAACAACGGTGATGTACCAATTAGTCGTCAAGTGAGAATCGACTTGATCGAAGGTTATATGAGAAGATGTCAATAAGTTACCAAACTTGGTACGTATTGTACTTTGATTAGTCTAAAATTCATTTGAAATTGTTTTAAGCTTAATTGTCTGGATGTAAAAATTTTTGTTTTCATCTTAGGTTCGTTTTGTATACCTTTTCAAGTGTAATTTATTTAAGTAGAATTTTTATTATTAGAATTTTTATAAAAAAAATTTATTATTTGATTGTCAATTAGAATTTTTATTATAAATTATGAAATTATTTTAATAGGTGAGTTATTTAAAGTTATGTTGTGAAGAATGAAATAAGATTATGAAATAAAGAAAAGATATTTTAATATTTTTAAAAAAATTTAAACATTTACTCACAAAAACCTAAATTTTAAGTTTTTCCTAATAGAGACAAAATAATTTATTTAATTTTCAAAAGCTCTACTAAAAAAAAATTAAAAAGAACTCATTAGATTAAATAAACACTTATAGTCATTAGATAAGTACACTAAAGTGACTATTAATAAATGCTTATTTAATTTTATATGCTCTTATTAAAATTTTTGTGGTTATTTGATTATTTTTAGCATAACTTTAAAACATTAAATAAGATATTTTGTCTCTACAACTTTTAAACATTAAATAAAAGGATCCCCTAAGTTACATGCATGTAACTTAGGCATTAGCCATAATAAAATATTAATCTTTACTTTAATATTTTAATATTTAAAAAAATTAAACATTTACTCACAAAAACCTAAAATTTGAGTTTTTCTTAGTAGAGACAAAATAGTTTATTTAATTTTCAAAAACTCTACTAAAACAAAATTGAGAAGATCTCATGAGGTTAAATAAGAATTTATGAGATTAAATAAACACTTATAGTCATTAGATAAGTATACTAAAGTGATTATTGATAAATACTTATTTAATTTAATATGCTCTTATTAAAATTTTTGTAATTATTTGATTGTTTTTAGCAGAACTTTTAAACATTAAATAAGATATTTTGTCTTTATAACTAAAAGTTAAAATTTGAGATTCGGAAAGTAGAGATTGAAAATTTTTTCTTTAATATTAAAATATCTAAAATATATTTTACTTTTATAATTTTATTTAATTTTTTTATAATGTAATTTTAAAAAATATGTTTATTTAAATAATTTTATAATTTTTAATAAAAGTTCTTATCGACAACCAAATAAATAAAATTTGTTTGATAAAAACTCTATTAAGGAAACTTAACTTAAATAATACTGTTTGAAAAACTACATTAAATGAAGCCTTATTAAAATGTGGGTTCTAAATAAACTATCCAAACTCATTTTGTTTTCAGTAAATATGTGATTGGATTAAAATTTGTAAAAGTAATATAATCTCAAGTTTCGGCCCTTTATTTATCTATCAATCAAATTCACCGACTAAACATTCATCACTCTTGCCCAGTGCCCCTTATTATTACTCATACTTTTGGAGACCGCGGACATTAACGACCAGTTGAAGCAAGTTTAGAAAGTAATACTAATTGCTGATTATCAATGGCGTGAAATTCATGTCGCTAATTTTATTAATTGTGTCAACCTTTTTTTTTTCTTTAAAGAATTGTGTTGGCTATTGGATTTGGAATTTCTAAAATTAACTTTTGATAGCATAATATTTTATTAATTATATTGTGCTCACTTATTGTTTATCCACTATAACTACATTATATTTTTCATATTTTAAAATTTGTTTAATTATAGAATAACCAAAATTGGTTTGAGTGTTTCAATATATATACACATATTAAGAAAGTATTTTTAAAGATAAATTTTTCCGTACATACATTAAAATCTAAATGTTTTTACTTCACCCCTATAATGAAGAAAATTACTGATGGCTTTGACTAAGTAAAATTATAATTGTATCCCTATTTGCAAATGAGGAGTGGCAAAATAATAAATGCCCATAAACTTTATTTTTATTTTAATTATATCATTGTTATTGTAGATAAGTCAATGTCTATGGCGGCTTTTGAAATTATGGTGTAGTTTCCATATTCCATCTTGTGCCACCATTACATCAATTTTAGTTGTTGATTGCCCGGCGATAGCTTCCTTCCCTTTAGAATTTCTAAACGTTTATAACCTTTGTTATTGATTTATAATGAATATATGAATGACATTTATAATTTGAATTAGGATTGAGGGTTGTGTTAAGTTCTTGTTGAAGCTTATCAATGGTTAATATTTATTTTTTTTTATTTTTTTATTGTTCTTGCTTAATAATCATTAATTCAATGTTTCGTAAAAAATTCATTTCAATATTGAATACTTATCAATTATATTTTTTGTTGAATTATTTCTTAAATGAGTTAACTATTCACGTTCTTGTGCCAAGTTAGCCCATCAAACTCTCGTGTCGTATTCGGGGCTCATGCAGTGATTAATTTAGTTAAGAAATTAGAATTGACAGTTTGGCATCATTATTTCTTACTTATTTTGACTGATATTTATATCTTGAAATTTGTCATGCCTGTAAGTTGTTAAAAAATTATATTTTTCGATGTATTTAAAAAAATTATGAACTAAATTATGTCATAAATATTAGTATTTGATGTAATTTTTTTTAAAAAAATATTAATTAAATACACATGTACACTATATAAAACTCGAATCTAAAGACTCAAGTCTTGAAAAGGATACCACCAATTACTAATTAGCAGAGTTAGGCTTTAGTCCAAAAAGTTATGTTATGTTTACCTCCAAATTATTGAAAGAAAATCTTTCTCACAAGATTAGAGACTATCTTGAGACTTAAAAAATTCAAAATCCCCCTATTGTCTATTTTGAGACGCTATACAAATTGTAAAAGGAGATGACAATTGTTTTTTGTAAGCAAGAAACAACATTAGTGATGAGACAGAATTATCCACAAGGAATAGGCATGTTAAAAAAATAATAGACAATATTTGAAACTTTTATACTTATACGTAAATTTTAGGGATCTAAATGTAAATTTTTTTTTAAAATTTAGAATAACTACAAACGTAGGCTTTTTCATGCATAAATATCTTTTAACTTCTTATTGAAAAATGTGTTTGCACTCGTTTGTACATATAATTCATTGTTTTGCACATTTTAATATGTACAATAATTTGGTTTGCACTTTCATTGTCGATACACTTTATGTACTCTAAATCAATTTTATAAACAATCAAAGAGCTCGTAGAATGACGTTGAGGTTTGTTGCTCAATGTAGGGGTAGCAAATCAAGTTCAACCTAATCCAATTTAGACGAGTTGAATGAATTATTGTGGATTAATTGGGTCAATTTTTCAAATTCGTTAATAATTAGGTTGGGTTGGATTACTTATCATGTAAATAATAATAATTGTTATAATAACAACAACAACGATAATAATATGTTAATCCTTAACTGTTAAACCCTAAATGCTAACCTAATTTTTAACCTCTTTTTATTATTTTATAAAAGAGATTATTTAAACTTAGCATTCATGATTTCATTGTACTATCTATTACTTTAGACTCCAATATCAAAATTAAAATCACACTCTTAATTCTCAACAAGAATATGTTATTTCATTAATTCTTTCTTAGATATTGTATTTCTAACTTATAATATTTATTTAATATGCATGTTTTGGATATGGGACATTAGACCTAACTATTAGAAATTCTTTTTATTTTCAAGTAACAGATAGTTTTTATGCCTTATTTATTTATTTAATTTTTAATTTGGATTTTTAACCTGATCAACCCAACCTAATAACTTATTAATCAGATTGGTTTGGGTAAAACATGTTTATTTAGTGAGTAGACCTTTTAACACTACTAAAAATACTTATGAAACCCCATTTATTTGCATTTATAATTTTATCCTGAATGAGATTAATGAGTGAAATTAAAACAAAATATCATTTCAAACCGTTTAACTTTAATGCCTACAAAAAAATCAAGAACACTTCTTCTTCTCCATTTTTCCTTTTTTCAAGAGACCAGAAGTCTTCTAAAATACACTTTCAATCACTAATCAATATCAAAACTAACTAAATATTAAATAATTGTCATTAAAAAAACAAAATAATTGAATAAATCACAACTCAACAAAAAAAAAAAACAAAATGATAGTTAGAATTATGAAAAAGTGTGGATTAGTAGAGAGATAAAAGTACAGAGACATATGTCGAGAAAGAAAAGAAGACTATGTTCCATGTCGAGAAAGAAAAGAATTTTGGATTATGAAAGAATATGGGCTGAGAGAATCCTGGACTTAAATTTCATTAGCTAATTCAGTTCAGGCATTGCAGCCATGATATTCCATGAAGGACAGCGATTTTATTTTTTCTGTTTTAGATGAGAAATTTGTACTTATTGATCCAAAGGATGGAAAAAAGTATGAAGATTTTATGATTGATGGTCTTTCAAGAAAATGTTAGAAAGTATTATGCGGAAGTATATGCTGAGAGCTTGATCTCACCCAATAGCAGAACAAACTTCCTAATAAGTGAAGGTATGAATAATAATGAACTCTTTTCTTCGTTTTCTTTTTTCAATTGCTACTATATATAAACTGGTCACGAACTAACTCAAAGATTTCTTGTGTTGTTTTTCGGTGCATTGAATTTTGAATTTAGTGTACGAGCAGGGGAAGACATAATTGAGGAGGAGGAGGAGAAAGTTGCGTAATTAGCTATTATAGGATTTCACGAGCCATATTAGTGTTAATTAATTATGGGTTATTTGAGCAAGAATTTATGTTCAAAACTGTAAGCAAAAACAGAGAAGCTAGCATAACAGAGCAGCCATTACATATGAACAACCGTGCCAATAATGTTAGCTTCAGTAAGGGACCAATAGTCTTCTTTGCTATTTCTAATTGAGAACGCTTAATTGCTGCTTTTGATTTTAGAGGAACAACTGAACTTCAAAACTTCACCCCTTCCAAAATCCAAATAGAAGCAGTTTCATATCAGTAATGAATGCTTCTTTATTCTCTAATCTCTGGCCTTTTGAAGCATAATTATTTCCCGTTATCCTCTGAATTTGACAATGTTTTTTCTTATTGCAATTTGTATATCCAGAACAATAAAAATAGTCATTAAAAATTTCAATGGGGAACTCTTAGGATTATTCTTAATCAATACATTATAAGCAATTAGAGTTCAAACTTTATATATGGTTGAAATTTGAGAACAAATAACCAAAGAAAATTCCACCAACAAATCAAGAACAGAGAACAAGAGCAATGGAATCAGACGAACACAGAAACTAACAAACTGACCAAAACGACACTGTTTGAAGGAAAAACCCACAAGCTCTTATTGCTCAAAATGATTACGTACTGATCACACATTACAGAAGAGATTAAAAGCTTTTTATCAAAGCAAGAATTACATAATTTGATGAGGAAACGAAAGAGAAATCACACACACACCAGAGGCTATGCAAAAGCCCCTTTTATGCTGAGGTTTCTAGAAAATTTCCAGAAACAATAGTAACGACCATAACAGATTTCGCCACGTCAACAAATTATTTGCATATCGACCCATAAACTGAATGCAATTTCCACTATGGCCTAATAACTCTCTTTCGATTACACTTAAGTCCCCTATATCCACAGCTCAATTCTTCACACATACAAAAATTTTCACCACCAACCCTTTGCTTCGGTTCATCTGCACCTCCTCCTTTTCATTCTAATATCGAGAAAAATGGAAGATTCAAATCTCCCAATATGTGGGAGTATTTCTTTTGTTTTCTCATCCTGGACTTTAGTGGGTTTCAGTTGTATATTGGACTTTCGTTGAACATTTATTCTATGTATTATGTATAATAATAAAAAATATATAAATAGAATTTTTCAGTGGCATCAGTGATCAGAGTTCTCCCGGAATTTAATAATCCGAATTCTAGTGGCATTAGAGCTTTTACTCCACTAGGATTGGCATGTATATGCAATTGCTATATTATCAGTCTTATCTATTTTACACATATAATCACAAATCCTGCAATTTGCTTGACATATATACAATTGTTTTTCAGTTACCTTCCTCAATTTCACGTACAGTATCCCCAAAACCTGAAGTGATTTTTTCTTTAACTTGCAAATTAAAGCAATAGGTAGCTTTATGAATCGATTTTGATATTGGATTCTTGTAATGGCTTATTGTGCTTGAGGATTAAAGAGAGACTCGGAGCGTAATTATAATAACTATTTATATAAGATATACAATCCTTCCACTACAGAGTTAAGAGAATACAAAGACCGAAAATTTGCATTTTGCTATGCTCAATCAATAGATGATTACTGATTCCTGATAGTACAACATTTCCTGGTAGAAAAGAAAATGTGTATGACTTCTCTTTGGGAAACAACACTTGGAAAAGTATTTAAATCTAATTCTTATCTTGTGATCAAACCTGGTATTAAAATAGGATTAGGAATCATTGGGGTGGCAGGCGAATTTCGATATTTGGTTGGTAGTAGACAAGTTCAAGTTCTTGCGTATGCTTGATGAAATCACAAATGATCATCATCATAAGTATTCGGCTGAAGTTATGAGAGACTGTCCCTGTATGTTCGGACGAGGAGTATGAAGAAACTTGTTTTCTTTTCTTGAATAAAACATTATACACTGAGCATTATTTATAGATGCAGAAGCTACATTTTTTCAAAGATTACATATGCGATTACGGGAGGAAATGTGTCGATCCGTTCGGCGCGGATCGTGTCTTTGACAAGTGCAAATCATCCCTTTGACAAGTGCGGATTCTGCCTTCGAAAACTTCCTTCAATGCCATTTTATTTGACATTCCCAACACTCCCCCACAAGCTGGTGCATAGATGTCTTGCATACACAGCTTGTCTAGGAATTTTGTAAATGTTCTGCTTAAAATGGCCTTCGTTCAAATATCTGCAAGTTGATATTCTGATCGAATTTTCGGCAGTTCTAAGATTTTTTCATCTAATTTCTCCTTGATAAAAAATCTATCTACCTCGACATGTTTTGTTTGATCGTGTTGAACTGGGTTATGAGCAATATCTCGTGCAACTTTGTTTTCACAGTATAGTTGCATTGGTTGTTGTGATGGATAGCCCAAATCATTTAAGATAAAACTTATCCATAGCCCTTCACATACCCCAAGGGCCATGCCTCGATATTCTACTTCAGCGGTCAAACGGCAACGGCATGTTGTTTCTTGCTTCTCTATGTGACAAGGTTGCCTCCCACAAAGGTAAAGTATCATGAGGTAGAGCGTCTATCACTAGCTGACCCGGCCCAATCTGCATCAGTATAAACTTCTATGTTGCTGTAATCTCCATTTTTAGAAAATAAGATTCCTTTTCCTGGATTTGACTTCAGGTACCTCAGGATCCGCATTACTGCTTTCATATGTTGTTCTCCAAGATTATGCATAAACTGACTTACAACACTCAATTCATAAGCAAGATTTGCCCTTGTGTGGGACAAGTACATCAATCTTCCAATCAACCTTTGATATCTTCCTTTCTCTACTGTAACTTGGTCTGAGGTAATACAAAACTTTAGTCATTCTTCTATTGGGGTGTCAGTAGGCTGACAAGCTATCATTCCTGTTTCGTGCAATAGATCTAAGGCATATTTCTTTTGAGACAGGAAGATTCCTCCCTTAGATCGAGAAACCTCAATTCCAAGAAAATATTGTAAGGCTCCTCAATCTTTCATCTCAAACTCTCTCGACAAGTACTTCTAAAGAGCCTCTCTTTCTTCCTCGTCGTTGCCTGTGACTACCATATTATCCACATAGAAAATAAGGGCAGTGATTTTACCTTGTCGTTTTTTAATGAACAAGGTATGATTTGAATTGCTTTGGTTATACCCAAAAAGAACCATAGCCTTTGTGAATTTCCCGAACCATGCTCTTGGGGGTTGCTTCAACTCATACAATGATTTCTTCAATTTGCATACTTTCTGATTGAGTCGTTCTGGTCCACTGCATCCTGGTGGTAGATCCATATAAATTTCTTTAGACATGTCTCCATGGAGGAAAGCATTCTTTATATCGAACTGTTGCATTGGCCAATCCAAGTTGACTACTAATGATAATAAGATACGAATAATATTAATTTTTGCTACCGGTGCAAACGTATCGATATAATCTATCCCGTAGGTTTGGGTGTAACCCTTAGCTACGAGCTTTGCTTTGTATCGTTCAATAGAGCCATCTGCTTTGTACTTTATAGTGTAGATACATCGGCAACCCACTGGTTTCTTTTCTGGTGGAAGATCAACTAGTTCCCATGTTTGATTTTTCTTAAGAGATCTCATTTCGTCATTCATAGCCGCTTTCCACTTTGGGTCTTTTAAGGCTTCCTACACACTATTAGGAATAGATACAGTAGATAATTGATTTACAAATGACTTATTTGATTCTAACAAGTGATGGTTAGACACAAAATAACTCATAGGGTACTTGACTCTACTAGAGAGGCCAGGCTCATATGTGGGTTTAGGGATACCTCTATTTTGACGTTGGGGAAGAATTCTTCTTATTAGACTAGGACTTGTGGTAGGAACATCCTCTGCAGACGATTGGTTAGGTATTTCTTTATGTGACTCATTCTCGACTGCAGTTGTGTCTGAGTTATTTTGCTCTTCAAATGTGTCTTCACTTATCTCAGCCTGAGAATCACCACAATTTTCCTTTCCAGTATCTTGAAGGTTTACTACCTCAATGGAAGATTGATCTTCTCCAGGTGAAAGATATGTAAGAGTATGAATTTCCTTTTCATTATACTCCCCCTGAAATTCAGGCTCTGACAAGTAGTACATGATATCTTCATGAAATACGACATCCATGATGATGTATATTTTTCTTGATGGTGGATGATAACATCAGTATCCCTTTTGATGTAAGGTATACCCTACAAACACACAACGTAGTGCTCGAGGAGATAATTTGTCTTGTTGCGGCAAATGAACGAAGGCAACACAGCCAAATACATGTGAGGGTAAATTCGACACATTTGGTGACATAATTGCATCATTCAGAACCTGAAAGGAGTCTGGAATCCAAGAGAGCTTGAAGGTGTTCGATTGATCAAGTATGTTGCGGATGCCAGTGCTTCTCCCCAATAAGATAGTGGCATGTGGGCCTGGATTAGTGACGCTCAAACAACTTCTAGTAAACGTCCGTTTTTTCGTTCAGCAACGCCATTTTGTTGGAGTGTCTCCACACAAGTGGTTTGTGAAATATAAGTGTGCAACCCAAGAGGGGGGTGAATTGGAATTTTAAAATTTATCCTAACAAATCCACACAACAAGCAATCTAATGTCTTAATAATAATTGAAAACAATAAGTTCAATTATAGCACAATAATTAAAGAGTAAGGGAGAAGAGAAACAAACACACGAATTTTTACGTGGTTCGGCAATCCTCGCCTACGTCCACGCCTCCAAGCGATCCAAGCTCAAAGATTTCACTATCCAAGCCTTTCCAAGGCTTCAACGATTACAATTGACTTCAAGGTGTCAATGAACCTTTACAACAAGAGATTATATCTCCAATCTCTTCACTCAAGTGTCTCACACACTCAAACTCTTACAAATGAATTGAAGAAATGAAAGTTACAATGAAACTCACTCAATGAGTAGATATTCAAAGATGAAGAACAATGAATGATTCAATGATTTGTGTTTTGCAAGTTGAAGGCTCAAGATATCACGTGTGCTTTTTGTTTTTGCTTGTTGGAGAGACTCAAAATGAGTTGGATTTGAGTTCTTATAGTTTGAACTCGAAAACTAGCCGTTACTCACATTCCAGGCATATCCGGTTTGCCGTTTATGGAATCCGGTAAGCCGGATTTATGTTACCGTTAAGAACCGGCTTGTCGGATTCGGAATCCGGTAAGCCGTTTTCGTTCTGGATACATTCTGCCCCGAATCCGATTTTTCAGTTTTTTATAACCGGTAAGTCGGATGCTACAGTAACCTGCTACAATGAAATTTTTCTTAAATTTTCAGTTTGACCCCAAAACTTTATAAAACTATAGTATGGCCCAAAACGTTATGAAACTTTACAAATAAGTCCAATTTCAGAATTTCTAAGAATGCTTCGTTAATCCCAAAACTTTCTAAAATTATGATTTTGCCCAAACTTTATGAAATTATAAAATGACCCAAAAATATTTAAATAGTTTCAAATAGGTCCAAATCCGAAATTTAAGACACTATCAAAGATTTTGAAATTACTTTCATTTTAGTCCAAAATGCTTTAATTCCATAACATCATTTTCTTATTATAAAAGCACAATTCATAAATTTTTACTTAATAAATACATGTGGTTTGTTATCATCAAAATCAATATTTATAGCTATATAGGCTAACAATCTTCCCCTTTTTGATGATGACAAAACACATTAAAAACTTTAATCTTGTTATGAAAAAACTCCCCCTTAATCAATGCAAGTTAAAAAATGATTTGAAAATAGTTTGACCAAAAACTCCCCCTGCATACATGCTCCCCCTAGATATATGCATATTTTCATAATACTTATTAAATCATTCTCCCCCTTCATCATCAAAAAGAATAAAAGCTCCCCCTATCAATCATCAAAATAGCAACACAAGCTCATTAGTAAAAAAAATATCCATAAGCATAAGAAAATCCATATAATCCATAATGATCAACCAAAACAAATCCATAACATCCAACATAAATAGTCACAACAAATCCATATCATCCAACACAAATACATAAACCGAAAAGCATAATAACCATCCATAGTGTCGAAAATAAAAGAAACACACAATGCAGTAAATAAAATGTAGGTGTGTCCAAGTACAAGCATAAGATATTACTCAGGTGGTGAGGATGGAGGGGAAGGAGGTGGAAATGGATATGGAATGCCGAAGTGCTCGAAGAGGAGGCGTTGTCCATGAATGAGCTGCTGCTGAAGCTCAGTCTGCCGCACCGAAAGTGTCCGCACCTCATCCATAAGCTGCTGAAGAGTAACATCTCCAAAGGTAGGAGGTCGCGGAGGTGATGAAACAGATGTAAATGCACTAGGAGCTGAAGCAACCGTGGAAGAAACTCAGCGTCTACGCTGCCCTCGAAATGAGAGTGAGAATACTGGAAGCTGATCAGCTGGAATCACAGCATTTAGTGGCCGATCATCACTTGGGGCTAGAAAGGTAAACTTGTTATCGTTGTATTTAACCCAAGTGCCATCCTTCCACTCAAAGCCTAACCCAACAATAACCTCATCCCCAATACCCTTGGACGACCTACAAGATGGTTCTAGAAGTGGCACTTCAAAGAATTTAAGAATTCGGGTAATGAAATGACCATAAGGAAGAGAACGGGTAATCAAAGCTGGAATGCTCAACATGGTGCGAACGATGGAATAGCCCAAGTCAACCGGGCGACCTCTAAGAATACAGTCAATCATGGCGACATCCATGTGAGAAACTTCATCCAAATGTCCTGATCTAGGAAGTACAATAGACTGGATGATACGAAGCAACAGACGAGTTTGGAGACAAAGACACTGAGTACGGAAATGAATGGTATAGTCTTCAACAGAAAGATCATTACACCGACATATATTACGAACGGCATCAACATGAACATAGTCATCAATTTCAGGAGGTTTCCTAAGAGAAAAAATGTCCAGGCCATCATCGGAAGATCCTAGGATAGAGTTCAAGTCCAAATCATCAAATTCAATCAAAACTCCTCCAAATGTGGTGATTACTCGATTCTCTTTCTCCGCGGAACAATCCATATTCGAGTAAAATACTTTCACCAAGTCGGGATGCACATTCTCTTCAATCAACAATGCATCAATCCAACCAACATCTCCCAACAATTGAAATAAAGATCTATGACTAATCTGGAGAGTATGCAAAACATCCGGTAAAACAAAGAAAGTGTTGAGTACCTCACGAGTCTGAAAGTTTTGTTAGAACCTTTTGATCAAGTGTTGCTTGTTCTGAAAATGAATGGACTCAAAGGTGGATTGACTGGAGGTGCCCCTTGCTTCCCGTGGCCGTGTGGATGGTTGAACCGGTTCTTTGCCTTTTCTTCGAACTGGCCGAGAACTTGACATTGTGATTTGATTGATTTGGGGTTGAAAAGGATAAAGAGAATGAAGATGATGAAGATGGAAAGTGATTTGGAGAAACAATTTGGATAAAAAATGGCTTGAGAGTGAGAAATCTAGAGAGAGAAGAATTCGGATAAACCCTAGGTTGAAATTGGGATCTAAGGATTTAGATGTTGAAAAAGGGTTTCAAGGATGGTTTTGTGTTCTTAATGAGATGGGGAATGATTTTCTTGATTCAATTTGATGTGAGAATGGAAGAAAAATATGGATTTTGGAGTGAAATCAAGAGAGGAGAAAATGGCTTCTAGTGAGAGAACAAGAAACGGTATGCCGAATGCTTGAGGAAGATGAATAGTGCTTAAAAGATCACGAATCCGGCTTGCTGGATTTGCTAACCGGCAAGCCGGTTAATGGACAGAATCAAGACACAAGAAAACGGCCTACCGGATTGCATATTCGGTTTGCCGAAAATAAACCCGAGAGTAACCATCTCGATTTCGGCTTGCCGGTTTTCTTAACCGGCTGGCCAGTTTCGAGAGCTTTAAAAAACAATTCGGTTTTCCGGATGTCTTGAGCCGGAAATCTGGTTTTGTTCCAGCAAGCATGCATGCGAATTCGGCTATCCGTTTTTGATAACCGGTAGACCGGTTATAAGGCAGAGATAAAGCTTAGCAAATCCGGTTGTCCGGAATTTGTCCCGAGAGAGAGAAACAATAAGAAGAAACATTTTTTCGGACGAATGAAAAGGGAATATTTGCTAGCTCTTATACTTGTACTACACACACCATTTAATTTCCGGCCTTAAAAATTGATTAATTTTAAATTATTTTGAGATTTAAAACTTTTCAATACGCCATTTAATGCATGAAACACAAAATCATAAAATCATAAATTTACAAGCATATCAAGTTATCTAATTTATCAAGCATAGATCCATATGATAACAAGCATATCAAGCCATGTAGTAAAACATGAATTATGATTCAACATTCATCATTCCAAGCTCATGTCTTATCTTTATAAAAAGCTCTTCGTAAAGAGGTTTTGTAAAGATATCCGCAAGTTGATTGTCAGTGGAAACAAATTTAATTACGACATCTCCTTTTTGAACATTATCTCTAAGGAAATGATGTCTAATTTCTATATGCTTAGTCCTAGAATGTTGAATAGGATTCTTAGAGAGATTTATAGCACTAGTATTGTCACATAAGATAGGAATTTGATCAAGCTTAATACCATAGTCTTTAAGAGTTTGTTTCATCCATAGAATTTGTGCACAACAACTACCTGCGGCAATATATTCTGCCTCGGTGGTTGAAAGCGCAACTGAGTTTTGTTTCTTACTAAACCAAGAGACAAGTGAATGGCCTAGGAAGTGACATGTTCCACTAGTACTTTTTCTATCAACCTTATACCCAGCAAAATCGGCATCCGAATAACAAGTTAAATCAATATGAGTTCCTCTAGGATACCAAAGGCCAAGATTAATAGTGCCAATTAAATATCGAAAAATGCGTTTGATAGCAAGCATGTGAGACTCTTTAGGACAAGATTGAAATCTAGCACACAAGCAAACACTAAACATAATATCAGGCCTACTAGCAGTCAAGTAGAGTAAGGATCCGATCATACCTCGATATGTCTTGATATCAACTTCCTTACCTTTCTCATCTTTGTCCAGCTTGATGGTAGTACTCATAGGAGTGCTTTTTGCCGTTCCATTATCATAACCAAATCTTTTGAGTAGATCTCTCACGTACTTCGCTTGATTTATGAAAATTCCTTCCTCGTTTTGTTTGATTTGAAGTCCAAGGAAGTACTTTAACTCTCCCATCATACTCATCTCAAACTCTTTACTCATACATGATGAAAAATCTTTACATAACAACTCATTAGTAGAACCAAAAATAATATCATCAACATAAATTTGAACAATAAGTATATCTTGGTTCTTATGCTTAACAAATAAAGTTGTGTCCGCTTTTCCTATCGAAAAATCATTATCCAACAAGAAGTTTTTAAGCCTATCATACCAAGCTCTAGGTGCTTGTTTTAAACCATACAAAGCCTTGGATAACTTATACACATGATCTGGAAATTTTTCATTTTCAAAACCAGGAGGTTGTTTCACATAAACTTCCTCCATAATGTATCCATTTAAGAAAGCACTCTTGACATCCATTTGATACAAAATAAAATCCTTATGACATGCATATGCTAACAACATCCTAATGGATTCTAGCCTTGCTACAGGTGCAAAAGTCTCATCAAAATCAATTC
This sequence comes from Citrus x clementina, assembly GCF_000493195.1. NCBI lineage: Eukaryota > Viridiplantae > Streptophyta > Magnoliopsida > Sapindales > Rutaceae > Citrus > Citrus x clementina. The sequence goes on along the minus strand of NW_006262339.1, from coordinate 28,313,478 downwards.
CTTCTTCTTGGTTGTAACCTTGAGCCACTAATCTAGCTTTATTTCTTACAACCACCCCGGATTCATCCATTTTGTTTCTAAATACCCATTTAGTACCTATAATGGATTGATGTTCCGGATTAGGAACTAACTCCCACACATTGTTTCTCTCAAATTGATTCAACTCCTCTTGCATTGCCATAATCCAAGATTCATCATTTTCCGCATCCGCAAAGGATTTTGGTTTAATTTGAGAAATAAATGCAGCATGTTCACATGTGTTCCTAAGAGATGATCTAGTGGTAACACCTCGTGAGGGATCTCCTAAAATTACATCCTTAGGGTGAGAGGATACATACCTCCACTCCTTGGGGAGTGTTTGTGAAGTACCTTCATTTTGCTCTGCATTTGTTTCATCATGATGTTCCTCTTGAATTTCATGTGGCGCGACTTCTTGGTTGTCATTCGATGCTTCTTCTTGTTGTTCTTCTTCTGCATTATCATCAACAACAACTTTCTCCGTAGAGGAAATGTTAGACTCATCAAATGTAACTTGCATAGATTCTTCCACAACTAAAGTTCTTTTATTATAAACTCTATAAGCTTTGCTTGAATTTGAATAACCAAGAAAAATACCAACATCAGATTTTGGATCAAATTTACCAAGATTATCTTTTGTATTCAAAACAAAACATTTGCATCCAAAAACTTTAAAATAGCCAATGTTGGGTTTTCTATCTTTCCAAAGCTCATATGGAGTTTTATTAAGATTAGGTCTAATCAACACCCGATTTAAAACATAACAAGCGGTGTTGACGGCTTCAGCCCAAAAATATTTAGGCAAAGAATTTTCATTCAACATGGTCCTAGCCATTTCTTGAATAGACCTATTCTTTCTCTCTACTACTCCATTTTGTTGTGGAGTCCTAGGTGATGAAAATTGATGTTCAATGCCAAAGTCATTACAAAAATTTTCAAATGCATGATTTTCAAATTCTCCACCATGATCACTTCTAATACAAGTAATAGAATAACCTTTTTCATTTTGAACCTTTTTATAGAAAATTCGAAATGCATCAATGGCATCATCCATATGGCTAAGAACAATACCCATGTGACTTCC
>NW_006262339.1:28242852-28312276 GCF_000493195.1 Citrus x clementina | reverse complement strand
CCAAGGCTATAGCCCACCCGTTTTTTGGCCATTTTTCCGCTGGGGGGTCTTGGCGCCCCGACCTTCGGGGGCTGATTTTTGGGCGCGGCTGTGGCCGTGGCCTATTTTTGGCACACGGAGGCCGCCCGCAAAGTCTGGTACCATTCCGAGTCCGGCGGACGAACTTCGCCCACACCCCCCACCAAGGCTATAGCCCACCCGTTTTTTGGCAATTTTTCCGCTGGGGTGTCTTGGCGCCCCGACATTCAGGGGCTCATTTCTAGGCAAGGCTTTGCCCGTGGCCTATTTTTGGCACACGGAGGTCGCCCGCAAAGTCTGGGGCCATTCCGAGTCCGGCAGACGAAGTTCGGCCACGCCCCCGACCAAGGCTATAGCCCACCCGTTTTTTGGCCATTTTTCCGGTGGGGGGTCTTGGCGCCCCGACCTTCGAGGGCTGATTTTTGGGCGCTGCTGTGCCCGTGGCCTATTTTTGGCACACGGAGGCCACCCGCAAAGTCTGGGGCCATTCCGAGTCCGGCGGACGAACTTCGCCCACGCCCCCCACCAAGGCTATAGCCCACCCGTTTTTTGGCCATTTTTCCGCTGGGGGGTCTTGGCGCCCCGACCTTCGGGGGCTGATTTTTGGGCGCGGCTGTGCCCGTGGCCTAATTTTGGCACACGGAGGCCGCCCGCAAAGTCTGGGGCCATTCCGAGTCCAGCGGACGAACTTCGCCCACGCCCCCCACCAAGGCTATAGCCCACCCGTTTGTTGGCCATTTTTCCGCTGGGGGTTCTTGGCCTCCCGACCTTCGGGGGCTGATTTTTGGGCGCGGCTGTGGCCGTGGCCTATTTTCTGCACACGGAGGCCGCCCGCAAAGTCTGGGGCCATTGCGAGTCCGGCGGACGAACTTCGCCCACGCCCCCCACCAAGGCTATAGCCCACCCGTTTTTTGGCCATTTTTCCGCTGGGGTGTCTTGGCGCCCCGACATTCGGGGGCTGATTTTTGGGCGCGGCTGTGCCCGTGGCCTATTTTTGGCACACGGAGGCCGCCCGCAAAGTCTGGGGCCATTCCGAGTCCGGCGGACGAACTTCGGCCACGCCCCCCACCAAGGCTATAGCCCACCCGTTTTTTGGCCATTTTTCCGCTGGGGGGTCTTGGCGCCCCGACCTTCAGGGGCTGATCTTTGGGCGCGGCTGTGGCCGTGGCCTATTTTTGGCACACGGAGGCCGCCCGCAAAGTCTGGGGCCATTCCGAGTCCGGCGGACGAACTTCGCCCACGCCCCCCACCAAGGCTATAGCCCACCCGTTTTTTGGCAATTTTTCCGCTGGGGTGTCTTGGCGCCCCGATATTCGGGGGCTGATTTCTGGGCACGGCTGTGCCCGTGGCCTATTTTTGGCACACGGAGGCCGCCCGCAAAGTCTGGGGCCATTCCGAGTCCGGCGGACGAACTTCGCCCACGCCCCCCCACCAAGGCTATAGCCCACCCGTTTTTTGGCCATTTTTCCGCTGGGGGGTCTTGGCGCCCCGACCTTCGGGGGCTGATTTTTGGGCGCGGCTGTGCCCGTGGCCTATTTTTGGCACACGGAGGCCGACCGCAAAGTCTGGGGCCATTCCGAGTCCGGCGGACGAACGTCGCCCACGCCCCCCACCAAGGCTATAGCCCACCCGTTTTTTGGCCATTTTTCCGCTGGGGGGTCTTGGCGCCCCGACCTTCAGGGGCTGATTTTTGGGCGCGGCTGTGCCAGTGTTCTATTTTTGGCACACGGAGGCCGCCCGCAAAGTCTGGGGCCATTCCGAGTCCGGCGGACGAACTTCGCCCACGCCCCCCACCAAGGCTATAGCCCACCCGTTTTTTGGCCATTTTTCCGCTGGGGGGTCTTGGCGCCCCGACCTTCGGGGGCTGATTTTTGGCCGCGGCTGTGGCCGTGGCCTATTTTTGGCACACGGAGGCCGCCCGCAAAGTCTGGGGCCATTCCGAGTCCGGCGGACGAACTTCGCCCACGCCCCCCACCAAGGCTATAGCCCACCCGTTTGTTGCCCATTTTTCCGCTGGGGGGTCTTGGCCCCCTGACCATCGGGGGCTAATTTTTGGGCGCGGCTGTGTCCGTGGCCTATTTTTGCCACACGGAGGCCATCCGCAAAGTCTGGGGCCATTCCGAGTCCGGCGGACAAAATTCGCCAACGCCCCCCACCAAGGCTATAGCCCACCCGTTTTTTGGCCATTTTTCCGCTGGGGGGTCTTGGCGCCCCGACCTTCGGGGGCTGATTTTTGGGCGCGGCTGTCGCCGTGGCCTATTTTTAGCACACGGAGGCCGCCCGCAAAGTCTGGGGCCATTCCGAGTCCGGCGGACGAACTTCGCCCACGCCCCCCACCGAGGCTATAGCCCACCCGTTTTTTGGCCATTTTTCCGCTGGGGGGTCTTGGCGCCCCGACCTTCGGGGGCTGATTTTTGGGCGCGGCTGTGCCCGTGGCCTAATTTTGGCACACGGAGGCCGCCCACAAAGTCTGGGGCCATTCCGAGTCCGGCGGACGAACTTCGCCCAGGCCCCCCATCAAGGCTATAGCCCACCCGTTTTTTGGCCATTTTTCCGCTGGGGTGTCTTGGCGTCCCGACCTTCGGGGGCTGATTTTTGGGCGCGGCTGTGGCCGTGGCCTATTTTTGGCACACGGAGGCCGCCCGCAAAGTCTGGGGCCATTCCGAGTCCGGCGGACGAACTTCGCCCACGCCCCCCACCAAGGCTATAGCCCACCCGTTTTTTGGCCATTTTTCCGCTGGTGGGTCTTGGCGCCCCGACCTTCGGGGGCTGATTTTTGGGTGCGGCTGTGGCCGTGGCCTATTTTTGGCACACGGAGGCCGCCCGCAAAGTCTGGGGCCATTCCGAGTCCGGCGGACGAACTTCGCCCACACCACCCACCAAGGCTATAGCCCACCCGTTTTTTGGCCATTTTTCCGCTCTGGTGTCTTGGCGCCCCGACATTCGGGGGCTGATTTCTGGGCGCGGCTTTGCCCGTGGCCTATTTTTGGCACACGGAGGCTGCCCGCAAAGTCTGGGGCCATTCCGAGTCCGGCGGACGAACTTCGCCCACGCCCCCCACCAAGGCTATAGCCCACCCGTTTGTTAGCCATTTTTCCTCTGGGGGGTCTTGGGCCTCCCGACCTTTCGGGGGCTATTTTTTGGGGCGTGTCTGTGGCCGTGGCCTATTTTTGGCACACGGAGGCCGCCAGCAAAGTCTGGGGCCATTCCGAGTCCGGCGGACGAACTTTACCCACGCCCCCCACCAAGGCTATAACCCACCCGTTTTTTCGGCCATTTTTCCGATGGGGGGTCTTGGCGCCCCGACCTTCGGGGGCTGATTTTTGGGCGCGGCTGTGGCCGTGGCCTATTTTTGGCACATGGAGGCCGCCCGCAAAGTCTGGGGCCATTCCGAGTCCGGCGGACGAACTTCGCCCACGCCCACCACCAAGGCTATAGCCCACCCGTTTTTTGGCCATTTTTCCGCTGGGGGGTCTTGGCGCCCCGACCTTCGGGGGCTGATTTTTGGGTGCGGCTGTGGCCGTGGCCTATTTTTGGCACACGGAGGCCGCCCGCAAAGTCTGGGGCCATTCCGAGTCCGGCGGACGAACTTCGCCCACACCCCCCACCAAGGCTATAGCCCACCCGTTTTTTGGCCATTTTTCCGCTCTGGTGTCTTGGCGCCCCGACATTCGGGGGCTGATTTCTGGGCGCGGCTTTGCCCGTGGCCTATTTTTGGCACACGGAGGCCGCCCGCAAAGTCTGGGGCCATTCCGAGTCCGGCGGACGAACATCGCCCACGCCCCCCACCAAGGCTATAGCCCACCCGTTTGTTGGCCATATTTCCGCTGGGGGGTCTTGGCGTCCCGACCTTCGGGTGCTGATCTTTGGGCGCGGCTGTGGCCGTGGCCTATTTTTGGCACACGGAGGCCGCCCGCAAAGTCTGGGGCCATTCCGAGTCCGGCGTAGGGATGGCAATTTCCGGGTCCGGGTCCGGGTTTGGTTGTTCCGGATCCGGACCCGGACACAAAATTCTCATAACCGGACCCGCATTAAACCCGGATTTTTTAAATCCGGGTCCGGTCCGGGTTCAACCCGGAAAATCCGGGTTTCCGGATTCCGGGTTTTGAACCCGGATTGCTTAATTTTTTTTTTTTAGAGACATATATGACTTACTTTAACAAGGCACAGGGGATGGTTAATGTTTTCCCCATCAACACATTATAGAATTCTTCCTAAAATTTGTTCAATAAAATTTGATGGATAAAAGGCAAAAAAAAGAACATATAACACATCACCATTCACCAGACCATTAGAACCAAATTGTTTAACTTTGGTTCATCAAAATTTGTCGGACACAAGGCAAAAAAACAGAACATATAAACACATCCAGAACCACTAGACCACTAGAACCAAATTGTTTAGCTTTGGTTCATCAAAATTTGCTGGACACAAGGCCAAAAAACAGAACATATAACACATCCAGGTTCTAAAACAAATACACAATATAAAATCTAAAATTCAAAGTTTTAAAATAATAAACATCCACAAAATCTAAAATTCCAGCCACTGCCCACCAGTGCTCAAATTTCCAGCCACTCAAATTTCCAGCCACTGCCCACCAATGTTGAAATTTCCAGCCACTGCCCACCAGTGCTCAAATTTCCAGCCACTGCCCACCAGTACTAAAGACTAAACTCTGAATCGTGCACTTCATTGGACTGTTGTTCACTCATCAAACTTTCATCGATCAAATGCTCTGCAGAAAGTATTGCTTCCTCTGGAATTCCATCTACAAAAAATGTGTAAATCATAAACATAATGAACAAGACAACCAATTAGTGATAAATTTATAATAAGAACAATACAACAAATAATTTGATTCTAATAAATAAAATTTGCATACCTTTTAAGTTTTGTTCAAGCCAAAACCAATTTTGAGTGCACACCAATGCCTCTACTGTGGATGGGTGAAGTCTACTACGATGAGGGCTCAAATGTCTACCTCCAGTGCTAAAAGCGGACTCCGAAGCAACTGTTGATACAGGAATGGCCAAAAAGTCCCTTGCAATCTTTGCAAGTATAGGATATTTGCCTTGATTATTCTTCCACCATGATAAAATGTCAAATTGACTAGTTGAAGGCAAAGTACACTCCTCAAGATAAAACTCTAATTCTGATTTGGAATGAGTATTTTGTGTGTTTTCATTTCTAAATAATGCCCACTCATCAGCCATTTCATCCAAATCTAAATCTAACATATTAAAGTCCCCTCCTGCAGCAGCTTGAGAATTGGCACCATTAACCCCCCCACTTGAATTTGATAAATGATTTACTTCATACTCATGTACTAAATCAACAAATAACTTACGCACTCTTTCAATTTCAGATTCAGCTCTTTCCCCATATATTTTAGGAAATAAAAAGTTAATCAGTAACATTTTACGCCTAGGATCTAACATAGTCCCCACTGCAAGAACTCCATGAATAACATCCCAATACTTTTCATACTTTGCAATCATCCTAGTAGCCATATTTTTTATCCCCTCAATTGGTGATTGCAACCATGCATTCATTGACAATCTAATTTCACAAATCTTGGCAAAAAATAAATTAGATGTCGGATATCGTGTCCCCGAAAAAAGTTCTGTCAACTTATAAAAGCTTTTTAAATACTCACACATAAGCTTTGACAAATTCCACTCTGACTCACTAGGTAAAGATGTATAATTTCTCTCACGTTCCTTTAAACGATCAAATACATTTTTATACAGCAATGCAGTACTAAGCATCAAGTAAGTAGAGTTCCATCTAGTTTTACAATCAAGTACTAAGTTTTTGGTTTCCTTAATACCTAATTGTTTTTTTGCATTCTCAAATTTTTCAACTCTAGCTGGTGTTGCTGTCCAATAATGAACACTATCTCTAATTTTCTCAACTCCCTTTTGTATCACTGACAAACCATCTCTAACTATCAAGTTCAATATATGAGCACAACAACGCATGTGAAAGAATTTGCCACCCATAATCATTGAACTAGTAGAAAATTTCCCCAACAACAAGGCAATCATAGAATCATTTGCAGCACAATTATCAGCAGTTACAGAGGACAATTTTCTATCTATATTCCAATCCATCAAACAATCATATAACTCATTACACATTACCTCAGCACTATGTGGAGCTGGCACATATATAAACCTAACAATGTGAAAAAATAATTTAAATATTAGACAAGACATTAATTTATGCTTAAACCAGAAAAAAAAAGTTTCAAGAATATTACCTCATAATACGACTTCGCAACACCCATGAACTATCAATGTAATGTGCCGTAATAACCATGTATCCTTTTTTTTGGTTACTAGCAGTCCACATATCAGTAGTAATTGCAATTCTACTCTCACAAGCTTCCAAAATACCCATTGTCTTTTTCTTTTCAACATCATAAAGTCTCAAAATTTCAGCTTTGATGGTGTTTCTACTAATAGTCTCAATAGAAGGTTGGAGTAGCTTCAACAAGTCATAAAACCCAACATACTCAACAAATGCCAAGGGGAGCTCATGTAGTACAATCATTCTAGCTACAAAAAGCTTTACTGTAGCCATATCCCATTTTGACTCAGAGCTACAATTACTAAGTGAAGTGCTTCCATCAACTTTAGAAGAAAAAGATAGGTGCATTTGCTGTACATTCTTAAATGACCTTCTAGGACAACGTTTAGCATGGTTTATTAAGTGATTAGTACCCCTGGAATAATGCCCTTGCATAACTAACCCACAGTAATTGCAAATTGCCTGAACTTCCTCACCCAACTTAATTTTTTTGAAATGATTCCAAGCATCAGAGACTACTCTACCACCACCATATCGTTTTTGTGAAGTGACAGGATTAGTATTACCCCTACGGCCACGGCTACGGCCACGACTACTCCCCTGAACTGCTGCTGTTGAATTTGGTTCTAATTCAACAGCTGTATCGTTATTATTTTCTGATTCTGTCCTAACTCTCACACAAACACTTTCATCACTTTTTTCAGAGGCATCCAAGTCGATTCTTTGTTCATTTTCCATATCAATTTTTCACTCTACAAAAATTATGTCAAGATATAATTAATTCCAGCAACTTCTTCCAATTTATATGCTATGTTTAACCGTAAAAGCTATAAATAATATTTTAGAGATACCATTTCTATTCTATCAACATCAGCAATAAAAATAATTCAAAAAATAAACTATAAATAATAAAATTGAAGCATAACAAAGTATAAATACTAAAAATCACAGAGTTTCGCTATTAAAGTCACAAAGTATAGATATTAAAGTTACAAAGAGAGCAAAACAGAACACAGAACACAGAACACAATCAATAGGACACGTCTAGCATGGTTTATTGTTATTATTTTTTTCACCCCACTCCCATAATTACACATATAATATCTGTAAAATATTAAATATTTTCTCCTGAAGCAAAGTTTATTGAGGGTTTAATTGTCTTTTCGCATTTGGGTATGTAATCCTAGGGTTATGTGATATGTCATCACCTTCCAAAAATAACAAAAACAATACACCATATATTTTTTTAATAACAGTGTTTAGCCATAAGCTTCAAATTCATGGTTAATGTCATTTCATTTTCCATGCTCAATCCTCCTTCTCACTGGTGGTAAGTTATTATTTTTATTATTATATAGGCTTACATTAGGGTTATTTTGTCTGTTGGTTCTTCTTTATCTGGGTTTCTATATCATAATAATACCAATACTTTTTTTAAAGGGAATAATACCATTACTTATAATAATAATATCACCAACAAAACAAACTTTATAAGTAAAAATATATAATGAATAGTATTTGTATATTATTTTATTATATCTACTGCGGATAATTGTTATTTCATTATTCATAATCTTTTAAATATAATTTTCTATCTTGGCCTCCATGAAAGAGGAAGGACAAACAACAGACGCTTCTTTTTCATTATTTGATTTGAAAACTCAATGTTAATGGTCTTTTAAGCAAAGGTATGTTATCAAGTTTTTATACAACCTTAGAGATAGCTAGTATATTTAATCTGTCTCTACAGAATTCTGATACAGATTAGTATGATTTACTGTGTTAACCGATATTAGACTTCTTTTGTAGACTCAAAAAAGTGCCTGCGACAAATTTGATCCTACCTTTTATCCTCGATTCAAGAAATGGTGTGATGACTATTTCTATTTCAAGGTTTGCCCCTTTAACCTTTTGTTTGTTATGCTACCAGGTGAAAGATGAAAATGCAGTTATATCATGATTGAATTGAGGCAGCCCAACTCTTTAAATTAATTTGTACAATTCTTACATTTCAAACAAGACCTGCTTGTAGCTTGGACCATTTTATATTACTATGTCTGTATTTACAATGGTGCCTACCAGGAAGGAGTCTTAATTATTCTTAAATTTGACGTTATATCTCCTAAACAATTCTTAGACCGGGAGTGAAGATATTTGCACATATTTGCATATATCCTAAACAATTCTTACTGCATTGGCAGATTATTCTAAATTTCTAATTGAGGAAAAGGATCAGGAGTGTACAATATTAACTGGAAAGAGTCATTACACTTCAAGCAACTCAATATACATAAGTAGTAAAAGCACAGGACAGGGTTGAACCCGATTTCAGTGAGAGAAAACAGAAGCAAGCCAAACAGAGTATTAATGCTAGTCAAGCTCAGAACTACCATTCATGCAGCTAGCCACAGGCAGCAGCCCTTTGGCTAGTTATACTTCAAATTCAATTCTAAGCTTACTCACAAACCAACTCTTAATACACAAAACCAACAATACGATTTAGAAGAAAAATGGCAACTGATCTGTTTTAGACAACAGTTCTCCTTGTGCCAGAAAAACAAAGAACAAAAATAGGCAAATAATTCAGAAAAACAAAAAGCTTATAATTAGTCAAGTGCTCTCATATGTCATATACAAAGAAAACCATGTTTGAGGGCAAATCACATTGTGCCAAAAGCAATACAAGCTCAAAGCATAACAGCACAAAAATTGCAAAGAGGGAAAATCAAAGTGTAATAGAGCATAAATTGTAAAGAGAAAAGCCGAGACTCACAAATATTCACAGCGGCAGCCGAAGTATATGCTGATGAACACAGAAGACAGCCGCGAGACTGAGGTGGATTTCAACCCCTTTTGCTGGCCGTGATAGAGCGAGAGATCAGACGAGTGATGAAACGAACAAAGCCTCGCCGTGAAGGTGATGACAAGCCACGCCGCGAAGGATCTGATCTGATCTGAAGAAGAGATGACAGGAGAGTTGCAGAGAGAGTGAGAGAGATTAAGTGACGAGTGACGACGGAGGACTGAGGTGAGGAATGAGTCACGGCTCACGGCGATGGGTGAGAGAGATTGAGAGAGGAACGGATTACGGTTTATGGATGAGACTTGAGAGATTGAATGGAGAAATTACAGATTTACAGTAATTTTTTTAGGTTGAAGGAGAAATTTCGAGAGAGGATCAGACTTCAGAGGAACGAGACGAGAGAGATCTAGAGTCTAGGGTTCACTTTTGTTTTTATTTTTTTTATTTTTTCTATTTATATTTACGGATTTACGGATCAAAATTAATATTAAAATAAATAACATCCGGGTCCGGGTTCCGGGTTTACGGGTTCACCTGAAACCGGATCCGGACCGGGAAAATGCGGGTTGTCAAAAATCGATCCGGATTCCGGATAAAAACTATGCCGGTGCGGGTTGAACCCGGACCGGATTTTCCGGGTTCAATCCGGGTCCGATCCGGGTCCGGGTTTAGTTGCCTTCCCTACTCAAAATGAGTTGGATTTGAGTTCTTATAGTTTGAGCTCGAAAACTAGCCGTTACTCACATTCCAGGCGTATCCGGTTTGCCGTTTATGGAATCCGGTAAGCCGGATTTATGTTACCGTTAAGGCAATTTTGCCTAACCGGCTTGCCGGATTCGGAATCCGGTAAGCCGTTTTCGTTCTGGATACATTCTGCCTCGAATCCAATTTTTCAGTTTTTTATAACCAGTAAGCCGGATGCTACAGTAACCTGCTACAGTGAAATTTTTCTTAAATTTTTAGTTTGACCCCAAAACTTTATAAAACTATAGTATGGCCCAAAATGTTTATGAAACTTTGCAAATAGGTCCAATTTCAGAATTTCTAAGTAATGCTTCGTTAATCCCAAAACTTTCTGAAATTATGATTTTGCCCAAACTTTATGAAATTATGAAATGACCCAAAAATATTTAAATAGTTTCAAATAGGTCCAAATCCGAAATTTAAAACACTATCAAAGATTTTGAAATTACTTTCATTTTAGTCCAAAATGCTTTAATTCCATAACATCATTTTCTTATTATAGAAGCATAATTCATAAATTTTTACTTAATAAATACATGTGGTTTGTTATCTTCAAAATCAATATTTATAGCCATATAGGCTAACCGTTTGATGGACAGTTCCTTGTGATTTCAGAAACTGTTGAATTGTTGTGCTCATATACTCGCCTCCATTATCAGTGTGTAGAACTTGAATTTGTGTCTGGAATTGAGTCGTCACCATCTTATAAAATCTTTGAAATAAAGAGTTTACTTCGTCTTTCGATTTCATCAGAAAAACTATGTCATTCTGCTGCAATCATCAATAAATGTAACAAACCAACGAACACCTCCAATTGTAGAAACTTTAGATGGCCCCCATACAGCAGAATGTACTACCATAAAAGGAACTGGATTCTTATTTAAGGACAGTTAAAAAGTAGTTCGATGACTTTTTGAAAGTTCACAAACATCACATTTAAAGTTACAAACATCAAATTTCAGAAACAAACCAAGAAATATTTTTTTTAAGTAACCAAATGACACATGCCCTAAACGTCTATGCCATAACAAAATTTCTGATTTCCTTTTTTTTGTGGAACTATCTGCGACTAGTGCGGGGCTTAGCTTTCCAGTGTTTATTGATGCCATCTCCAAATAGTACAAGTTGCCTCGTCTAATACCATAACCAATCGTTTGCTTCATTTGGATGTCCTTAAACACATAATGATCAGGCCACAAAATTACAACACATGATAAGTAAGTGGTTAATTGAGATACAGATAAAATATTATAATTTAAAGATGGAATAATTAACACATAGTCTAAATTTAATTTATCTGTGAGTTGTAAAGATCCTTCCCTAATAACTGAGGTTGTGGTTCCATTTGGAGTGGAAACATGTTTTTGTGAAGATGGTTTCAATTGAGAAACTTGTCGAGAATCAAAAGTCATATGATTAGTTGCCCCATAATCAATTATCCATGTACTATTAATAACAGGTGTAAGAGTTTTAAGGGCCTTACCTGGACTGACAGAGGTTGTGATTTGCACTGAAGATTCTTTTCTAAGATCTGTAATGGATGTGGATTCAGCTACTGCAGTTTTTTATCCCTGCTTGGTGTTCTTCTTTCGAGTATCCCACCAATCAGGATATCCAATGATTTCAAAACATTGTTTTTTCGTATGACCATTCTTCCTACAATGAGTGCAATGGAGTGATGACTTGTCAACAAGCTTCCTTTGAGGCTGCCGTTGTGCTATCATAGCAGACGTTTTTGAGTCGACCTTCTTGTTTAGTTTGCTTTTCCATACATCTTCTCTTCGGATCAGAGAATAACATTCTTCTAAGTCTGGGATAATATCTTTTCGTAGAATTTCTCCACGCACTTGGTCAAATTCTTTATCTAGCCCAGCAAGAAAAATGTGCACTCTCAATCTTTCAATAGACCTTCTGTATATTACAACATCTTCTGGATCATTCATCACCACTTTATCTCGGTGATCAAGTTCTCGAAATATTTCGATCAATTCTCCGTAGAGTTTAGAGAGTGGCTGTTCATTTTGCTTGGTAGAGACGCCTTTTGGTTTAGAGTGAAAACTTGTAATTCATCGCTTTCATCATAAAAGGCTTTTAATAATGCATCCCATATTTCATAGGCTGTAGGAATTCATAAATATCGCTTCATGATCTCCGGAAACATGGATATGAGTAACCAATATTTTTACTTTTTGGTTCTCACTATACCATTTCTCATATTCCTTTGAAGATTCCTCATATGGCTTTGTGTTGCTACGAATATATGAAAGTTTTTCTCTTTCTGCGAGATGCATCTCCATTATCTAAGACCAAACATCATAGTTTGTCTTAGTGAGGATAATTCCAACATTAAATAGTCCATCAGATTAAACAGATTGAATGACAACAGGAGCAGATTCAATTGGAGTTTTCTCCATTTTTTTTGTTTTTTTTGGCATCTAGATTGAAATAAGAAAAAATAACCTTTTTAGATCAAAAAACGACAAGTCGTTTGGCCTCTGCTTAAAGAAACGATATGTCGATTCTGATGGAATAGAAACGATATGTCGATTATGAACGACATGTCGTTTTAAGACTATTGCACTTCTGGAGATTAAATGTCACGTTGTTTTGTATCTAATTTACAAACGACATGTCGGTTTTAGTGTAATAAAAAAATGACACGTCATTTTAAGACTGCTGCACTCTGGAGATGAAAAATGACATGTCGGTTGGAGCTTCTTCAACCTCTAGAGCGTGTGAGAGCACGTGAAAGATGACAGAGGCACGTGGTTACACGTGTTGGTTGGCCGTGATTTCAGGTGGCGCGTGGGAGCGTGTGGGACTGTGTTTAAATGCGAAAGTTTTATAGTTTGCTTACCGGAAACTGAGAAATTTGATGGTATTCTTGATTTTTGAGGAACACTCTCTTGGAAATTTTATGGGATTGTTGATAAATTTGTAAATTCAAGTTTTTTACGTTTGGTTGGCTTGTTTTTTTATCGACATGGATTTTTGTAATGGTAGGAATGATTTTAAGGAAGAAAATGGTGGAAAAATGGTTGTGGAAAGAATTTAGTTTCCTCTGTTTTTGTTACAAACAGAGCAGCGAAACTTGAAGAAACTTGAGCGCATTCATGGCTATGATACCATGAAGAAACTTGTTTTCTTTTCTTGGATAAAACATTGTACACTGAGCGTTATTTATAGATGTAGAAGCTACATTTTTTCAAAAATTGCATATGTGAACTCGGAAGGAAATGTGTCGATTCGTTCGACGCGGATTGTGTCTTTGACAAGTGCAGATCATCCCTTTGACAAGTCCGGATTCTGCCTTTGAAAACTTCCTTCAATGCCGTTTTATTTAACATTCTCAACAGAGTATTCCAAAATGAATTTTGGTTTACGAAAGAATATGGCGTAAAAAAACCTTGGATAAGGATTTCCATAGCCAACTCATTTAAAGAATTACGCCATTGTGTCTCTTCAAAGACACTGATCAATTCGGTTTTGCCGGTTTTAAATTTTAAAGGAATACGATACTTTTTAATCAAAGAGATGGTTATTGTAAAGAACTTATGGTTTTTATTGACTTCAAAGAAAATTTACAGGAATACAAAGTACAAGTGTTTGTGGAAAGCCTTTTCTCACCTTAGCCATACCGAAAAGTATTTCCTTAGTGATGAAGGTATGAATAATTATTCTTTGTCTCCCTGGTCAAATTTTATAAAAGAAAAATTGGGCTGCTGGAAAAGGTGATTAAATTGATTCTTTTCATTATATAATTCTTTGCTATAAAAATAAAACAAAAAAAAGGTAGGGAAGGGAAAATGAATATTATTTCTTTTCAAAATCTAATCTGATCACCAGTTTTCACCCAAAATTAGCATTGACTGTGCAAGATTCATGTAGCAAAAATAGTTATAAATTGAGAGAATTAATGTTATGTTGCATAATCATGTATTTACTTCATCTGTTTAGTTTGTGCTTAATTTTAAGTTCTCAAGCCTCTTGAGTTGAATAAATTTAACTCAAGAATTTGGTAAGATTGGAATTTTTATTTTGGTTGAATATATAGGAGTCCATGGGGATAATTGAAACTTTAAGTTTTAGTTCGATTATAATATCTCATAATATAAGAGCATCTCCAAAAGACTATTTAAATTTTACTCTTCAAATTTCAATTTGCTTATTGATGTGGCAAATAAGTGTACAAAAAAATATAATTCCTTCCAAAAGGCTCATCAAATAAGAATAAATTAATACTATTTTAATCAAATCTTTCCCACTATGAAATTGAATTACTGTTATGTTTTTAAAGGAAACATAAATAGTAATTATTACAGTCTTATCTTTTCAATAAATAATAATAAAATATTAATAGAAGAGGGAGAAACTCACTCAGTAATTTGAAGAGTGAGAAACAAATTTTAATTGAAAAATCTAAATTAACGTGTCTTTTAGAGTATTTAATACTGGTATGACTTCTCAAATAAGAAGTAGAATTGTATTTGAAGAGTTTTTTGGAGATGCGCTAAGGTCTTATAATTTTCAAAACTTATAAATTTACAGACTGAGGTAAGATTTAGGTAAATGTTTGCACAAATCTCAATAAAAATTGAACAGTGAGGTAATGACATTGAAAGTTTCATAATGTTACCTTTAATAAGGTACCAATAAGTTTTCTTTGCTATTTCTAACTTAATTGCTGCCTTTTGATTTTGGAGGAAACTATTAAAGTTCAAAACCTCACCCCTCCCAAAATCGAAATGGTATATGAAACAATTTTTGCTAGAAATAAAAAAAATTAATAATTTTTATATCAATAACTAATTCTTCTTTATTCTCTAATCTTTGGCCTTTTAAAGCATAACTATTTTCTATTATCTCTGAAAGTTTCAATTGGGAACTCTTAGGATTATTTTTAATCAATACATTATAAGATATTAGAGTTTAAATTTTAGGATTATTATGTGTTTAATTTTCACTTTATCGAAGGAATTATTCATTATGCATTCTTGTTCATGTTTTCCCACTGTAATCGAAACCCTTTTGCCCCACTTGACGATGCAGACACGTGTTACAAAAGTCAATGACGCGTAAAAGTGAAATGAAATGGCTTTTGCAATTTATGAGCTTGACTTCTCGTGTAAAAAATATTTCAGTCTTAATTTTACTGAGCCACCAAGCGATTTTGCTTTTTGTTTTAAGGATCCACGTACATTATCACTTTAATTTCTTTTTGAATCCATCACATTTCTGTGTATGCATGTGCTTGCCTAGACAAGTTCTCCTATATTATCAACCACTCTGTTATCTCAAAATTTTTTTAAAAGAATAATAATATTGAAATTCAAAATTTTGATTCGATTATAATATCTCCCAATATAAAGGTCTCATAATTTTCAAAACTTAAGAATTTACAGGCGGAGGTAACATTTAGGTAAATACTTGCTCAAATCTTAATCCAAACTGTAACGGCGAGGTTATTGTTTTTTAAAAGATTAAATATTAACATTATAAAAATTTTAAGTTTTGATTCGATTACAATATCTCCCAATATAAAGGTCTCATAATTTTCAAAACTTAAGAATTTAGTGCGGAGGTAAACTCTAGGTAAATGCCTGCACCCCCAAATCTTAATCCAAACTCTAACGGTGAGGTAATGACAGTGAAAGTTCCTCGCTGGAGAAATTGAACAAAATTCCAATTTCCTTTAGCTTTTTATAATTCTCTGAATCTACTTTCAAATTTTTTTTCTTTGCTCTTCCTTCCTTTATTGGTTGAATCAAATTTTCTTTTCTTCCTGGTCTGCCCCATTATCATGACTATGTTTCTTGACTTGACAAATCATGTATATGAAAGCTCCAGGAAATTTCCAGGAGACTAAGAAAGCTCCAGCCATTCAATTATTTAGTGTGTGCTTGCAAGAATCTTCACACATGTTCATTCTTACATCTCCTCTCTCAACTCTCAAGATTAATACTCTGTTTCTGTCACCAATTTTCTAAAATTTCCTTCATGGCTTCTTCTTCTTCTTCTTCTTGCATTTATGAAGTCTTCCTCAATTTTAGAGGGGAGGACACTCGTAGGATCTTTACTTGCCATCTCTATGATGATTTGTATGACAAAAAGAAAATCAAAACATTTATGGATGATGAAAAGCTTAGGCGAGGAGATGAGATTTCAGATGCCCTTTTGAACGCAATCCAAGGTTCAAAAATTTCGGTGGTCATTTTCTCAACGGACTACGCTTCTTCAAAATGGTGCCTGAATGAACTTGTCAAGATTCTTGAATGCAAGCACACAAACGGCCAAATCATTATTCCGGTTTTCTATGGGGTAAGTCCGTCCGATGTGCGGCATCAAACTGGAATTTTTAAGCACGGTTTTGATCAGCTCGAACAACAGTTCAAAGATAAACCAGAAATGGTTCAGAAGTGGAGGGATACACTGACAGAAACATCCCAAATAGCCGGCCATGAATCCACGAAATTCAGGTAACTCTCTTTCCTAATTCATCTTTTCTCTGTTTCTGTCTTGGCCCAATTTGACTCAATGTTTTTGCATCTTTGCACCTTTATATTAGCAATGACGCGCAACTTGTAAACAAAATTGTCGAAGATGTTTTGAAGAAGTTGGAAAAAATAACAGTCTCAACGGACTCATCCAACGGCCTAGTTGGATTAAATTCACGAATTGAGCAGATTAAACCATTTCTGTGTATGGATTTGTCGGATACTGTCCAAATTGTTGGAATTTGGGGCATGGGCGGTATAGGCAAAACCACCCTTGCTGAAGCTATTTTCGATCAATTTTCTGGTGAGTTTGATGGTAAATACTTTGCAAAAAATGTTTGGAGAAAATCAGAAACAGAGGGTGGCCTAGAAGACCTACAAAAGGAAATGCTTTCGACAATATTAAGTGAAAAACTTGAAGTAGCTGGTCCCAATATTCCACTATTTACTAAAGGGAGGGTCCGACGCATGAAGGCGTTGATTGTACTCGATGATGTGAATAAAGATGAACAATTAGAGGGTTTGATTGGAGGGCTTGATCAATATGGTCCAGGAAGTAGAATTGTTGTAACCACCAGGGATAAACGAGTCCTCGAAAAATTTGGAGTGGAGAAGGAGAAAATATATAGGGTCAATGGATTGAAATTTGATGAGGCTTTCGAGCATTTTTGTAACTTCGCTGTTAAAGAAAATCATTGTCCTGAAGATCTCTACCAGCACTCATGGAGGGTTGTATGGTATGCCAATGGCAATCCATTAGTTCTTAAAGTGTTGGGTTCCTCCCTGTATCTCAAGAGGAAAAGCCATTGGGAAAATGTATTGGACGACTTAAATCGGATTTGTGAATCTGATATTCATGGTATTTATGATATATTAAAGATTAGCTTTAATGAATTAACACGCAAGGAGAAGAGTATGTTTCTAGATATTGCGTGTTTCCTTGAGGGAGAGGATAAAGATTTTGTGACAAGGATACTTGATGATTCTGGGTCTCACAGACTGGATGTCCTCGTGGACAAGTCACTCATAACAGTGTCATATAGCCGCTTGCAAATGCATGATTTATTGCAAGAAATGGGCCGAGAGATTGTTCGCCAAGAATCTGAGGAAGAGCTAGGCAGACGCAGTAGGTTGTGGGATCCTAAGGAAATCCGCCACGTACTAAAGCATAATATGGTAAGAATCCTCCATTTTTTTTTTATATAAATCTTTTATTTGTTTGGAGTTCTGCACTCGTATTTTCCCAACCATACCAGCACACCCATGTTTTTTTAATAATTTTTATTATTACGAGAACATCCTTTAGTAAAATTATTTTATGAACAAAATAACCAAAATCATAAAACCATAATTAGGTGAAATTAATGACTGAGGGTGTCAAGAGAACAAGTCTTCAAATTTTAAATTTTTAAAGAAAACTCCAGATTTTATCAATTTTGGAATGTTGAATAAGAGTGTGGAGAGTATAATTTTATTTTTCTTCAAATTTAGTGAAGAGTGTCAGAACAAAGTGAGTGCCATGAGGATTAGCCCACCTGGTTCTACTTCAATATAATTATATATTTTTTAAAAAAAAAGTAAGTGTGTTTTAGAGTATAATTTTTTTTAAGCAACAGTCGCTAATAAAATGGACTGATTGGCCCACCTTGTTCTGCCTCCAATCACTCGTTTTAGCTTAAATGTATTTTAAGGAGGCTATAAGATGATTAAATCCTTTCGAAAAGGGTTGTATCTCAATTTGACTTGGATACAAGTACAACTAGTGGAAAAAAAAATAACTTTCATTTTTTTCCCTAATTTTGAACTAACATTTTGGATTCTATGGACTAAAAAAAATCGAAATCTTATACCAATCAAATAGGCCATGTCTTCTCAACTTCTAGATATTAAGATAACAGGTTTGTAAATTAGAGAAATTTTGAATTTTTTTTCTATTAGTCTAATTTTCCAATGGTCCCCAAAATTTTCTTTTCTCGCATATAGATATTTAATATATTAAAAAAATAAAATCAAAGATTGCATAATTTGTTTTTGTTTGAGCTCTTAGTTAATAAAGTTTACGAATGTTTCTTTTCTGTTTTAGGGTTACTCATTCTTTGTTTTTTTGTTTTTAATAAGGGGACCGATGCAATTGAAGGCATATTTCTGGATTTGTCCAAAATAAAAGGCATCAATTTAGACCCAGGAGCCTTCACAAAAATGTCTAATCTAAGATTGCTCAAATTTTATGTACCTGAGATTGAAAGGTTTCTAAGTATGAGCATTGAAGAGCAACTTTCATACTCTAAAGTGCAGCTTCGAAAAGGCCTAGATTATCTTCCTAAAAAATTGAGATATCTTCATTGGGACACATATCCATTAAGGACACTGCCATCAAATTTCAAGCCAAAGAACCTTGTTGAACTGAATTTGCGTTTTAGTAAAGTTGAGCAACCTTGGGAAGGAGAAAAGGTAAGTTGTGTACTAAAACTAAAACATTAATTTTTTCTTTCTTTAAATATACGTGCAATTAATTGTTGAATTAATTGTTGCTTTTTAATTAATATAGTCTTTATATATCTGTTATTGCAGGAAGCTTTCAAGTTAAAATCTATTAACCTCAGCCATTCTCAACATTTCATTAAGATGCCAGGCCCATTAGAAACCCCAAATATTGAAACATATCTTTTGGATTATACAAACTTGGCTTGTGTTCCCTCATCTATCCAGAATTTCAAGTATCTCAGTGCGTTGTCTTTTAAGGGCTGCAAAAGTCTTAGGTCTTTTGCAAGCAATCTTCATTTTGTTTGTCCAGTAACTATTGATTGCTCCTCATGTGTTAATCTCATAGAGTTTCCACAGATTTCTGGGAAAGTTAGACAGCTATACTTACGCGAGTCTGCAATAGAAGAAGTTCCATCATCAATAAAGTACCTAACTGATCTTAATTTGTTGGATTTGAGTGATTGCAAACGGCTGAAGAGGATTTCAACTAGGTTTTGTAAATTGAGATTTTTGGTTAATCTTTTTGTTAATGGCTGCTTGAACCTTGAGCGTTTCCCAGAAATCTTGGAGAAAATGGAACATTTAACACGCATTGATTTAGTCTGGACGGCTCTGCCATCGCCATTTGAAAATCTACCGAGGCTTGCACTTTTGTCCGTAAGTGGTTGTTCTATACTTGATAAGTTGCCGGATAACAGTGGCAATTTAAATGGAAATAACTTTGAGAGTTTACCTGCAAGTATCAAGCAACTGTCGTGGCTAAGTTATCTTTACTTGAAGGATTATAATATGCTTCAGTCATTACCAGAACTTCCATTGGGCCTAACATGTCTTGAATTGAGGGATTGTAAGATACTTCAGTCATTACCAGGACTTCCATTGGGCCTAAAATGTCTTGAATTGAGGGATTGTAAGATACTTCAGTCATTACCAGAACTTCCATTGGGTCTAGAAACTCTTCGCTTATGGCGTTGTAACATGCTTCAGTCATTACCAGCACTTCCATTGGGTCTAGAAACTCTTCACTTGGAGGATTGTAACATGCTTCGGTCATTACCAGAACTTCCATTGTGTCCACAGTCACTAAAAGCAATGAACTGTAACCGGCTTCAATCTTTGCCAGAGATTCCGTCATGTCTACAAGAACTAGATGCATCCGTACTCGAAAAGCTATCCAAACCCTCTCCTGACCTTCGTCAATGGCATCCGGAATATCTGACGTCACAACCAATTTATTTTGGGTTTACTAACTGCTTGAAACTTGATGGAAAAGCAAACAACAGGATTTTGGCAGATTCACTACGTATGGCAATTGCAGCATCACTGAGACTGGGCTATGAAAGAGCAAACAAAGGGGTATCAAATTCCCTCTCTTGTTTACTCTGTCCCTCTTTGTTATATCTGAAATCATGGTTTTCATTTTACAATTTTCTTTTTTTAAATGTCGTTTCACAGAAACTTTCTAAACTCAGGGATTCCCAAATTGTTTTACCTGGGAGCGAAATTCCTGACTGGTTCAGCAATCAAAGTTCAGGATCTTCGATACGTATTCAACTGCCACCGCACTCTTTTTGCAGAAACTTAATCGGGTTTGCTTTTTGTGCTGTTCTTTATTTTAAGCAACTTTATTCTGATCGTCGTCGTTATTTTGACGTCTACTGTCTATCCGACTTAGAAATAAAGACTCTCTTTGAAACCAAACATGTTGATCTGAGTTTCTATGGGGAGTCTATTGAAGACCCCCATGATTCAGATCATGTCATACTTGGTTTTAAACCTTGCTTGAATGTTGGCTTTCCTGATGGTTACCATCATACAACTGTCTCACTTAAGTTCTTCAATGAGTTTGACCGAAAACAAAAGAGTCAAGGGATAAAACGTTGCGGAGTATGTCCAGTATATGCAAATCCCAGCGAGACCAAAGCCAACACTTTTACTCTCAATTTTGCTACTGAAGTTTGGAAATTGGATGATTTGCCAAGCGCGAGTGGCACTGCTGCAAGTGAATTTGATTCGAGTTCTGATGAAGGGGAATTACATTACAGTTTTGATGAAGAGGAATTGGAACCGAGTCCCAAGAGATTTGCAGAGCCGATCAAATCAACACTTCTTAACAAATGAGCCACCCGTTTTCACGTATTCTTTTTTCCTTAGGTATGTTGAAAATGCTCTAATTCTGGATTGTGATTTGTTTAAGATGATGTTTTTATCTATGTATTCCATTTTGCTTTTGAAAATACCTTATTTTATTTAACTTAGCTGCAGAACTAATAAGTCAAAGCATCAGTTAATAATTCATTGCAACCTGCTAATAAGTCAAAGCATCAGTTAATCTCTACTGCATGAAATTGTAGTAACTTGTGGAAGTCTTCGTTTATAATATGCTTCTGAAGATTACATGTTTTAACTTTTTTTTTTCTTGAAATTTTTGTAATTTTATTATGTGAGAGACATTATGTCTCGCTTTCTTCTTTGATTTTAATCATGCTGATGAAACATGTAAGAATTCTTTTTTTATTTTTTTTATTCTGAGAAAATAAGCATTTTGAAAATACACTAAATTGAAAACATTTTCTTGGCCAATGCGCAGTTTGCACAGTATATAGCATTGGGAAGGCAAGCAATCCATTGAAGGGTTTTTCTTGTGTCCAATTCGGATTGTTTATAATCTGTACATTGATGTTTTCGTGTGGGAATTTTGAATCCTTTGTAATGGTGTTGTGAACTTGTAATCCTCTCTTTGCTTCTTAGACTATTAGTTGGTTAATTGAATTTGCACTACAATTTTGCTAATACTATTTTAATTTGATACGGAAAGGCGCTCAGGATATGAGAAATGTTGGATCTACAAATAAAATCAAACTGACAAATTCTTCTTCTTATGCAAGTGTCTTTTTGGTTGACAATCTAATGGGAGATTCTTAATTACGAGTTGGACTATTGGCACCCCTCTGATCTCCTCATAAAACCCCATTTTTAGTTATATTCATTTTATTTCTGAAAATGTCCCTTTTCTTAGATACACTTTTCTAAATTTTCAATTTCATTGGATTTGTTTTATTGTTAAAACTCATTATTGTGTTATTTTTTTAATTTTTTTTTAAATTTTATTATTACCCTACACACAAATCAAAAAGTTATATGAGTGATAAGTTTTTTAGTATTAATCATTGGCTAAAATAACACATATTTCAAATTATAATTTCAAAGCAATTTTAAATATAAAAATATTCAATCAATAAGAAATCAAAAGAGAACAATAGATTATTCTAAATTTGTACAATTTATTTTAGTTAGATAGGAAGTAACATATAGATTTTTTTTTTAAAGAATTGATTATGAATTAAATAATTTGTTGTAAAAACATCTATAAGTGTTTAATTTTTAGTTGTTCTTAATTGTAATTTTATTTAAAGTGGGATTTTGTAAGAGTAATGTAGGGGTGCCGATAGCTCCACTCTAAATAGGGTGCCAATAGCTCCACTCTATATATAAATTTAAGATAATTTAAGACTCGAACTTTAGGTCATTACAGACATTTTTTATGGTAAAATGAGAAAGAAATTTCACACATTAGATATCATAAGGCCCCCATAAGACCCCCGAGATATGTAAGTAGAAAACCACCTTCACTCGAAAAAGAAAACACTTCACGAGGAGAGATCATCTACGGGTTTCTGCGCTTGGGGGGTCGGCAGAAGAGAGAGATTATTGAGAGAATAACAATTGATTTTTTAAATGCCAACGCTCACCAACTTGCAATCTTTTGAACTCGATTAATAAATCCTTCAGTCTTGAAAATTACTTTATAGCCCTTAAGGTTCACAGAGCATTCGACAGCCCAAGTTTACAAGCAGTGGGAAAATCCAATGGCATAGAAAACACATTGAATTCTTCTTTCTCAAAAGCACAGACATTGCAGCATCAATGAATTTTTATACCTTTACATTCTGCTTTTATACAACAAAAAATTTCAATAAACTGACAAAAATTACAAATCAAAATCAAACCCAAACCCAGAACTCTTTCTCTGTCATATAAATAAGGATCAAACTCCAGAAACGCTTGCCCATTTTCCAAGCTCACAAGGATCACAATAATAATACAACTTGATTCTGTTTGACAACGACAAACCTGCAGCAACGAGAAAGAAAAAATATGCACTCAGCAACTAGATCACAACAATATAAATTCAGGAAGCAGAGAGCACTACAGGGAAGAAAATTGCAAATACTGACTAAATGACACAGCAACTTGTACACAGACATTCAAGAAAGAAAGGGCCAGATATTTGACAAAATCTTTCATTGATTAAGTAGCGCGAAGACGTTCGAGTCTTTCTTCGTGTGAGGAAGCACAATCCCATTCTTCTCTTTTCTGGGAGCAATTAACCACGGAAAATTGTCCAACTCAATCAACAATTAATTTCTCTCTCTTTATTTTTTAATTTCAAATACAATATGATCCACGTTAAATTCAAAGTGCTATTGTTAAGTCATTGCTTACTAACTTCAAGTTAAACATAAAATCATGTAACCAGCACAGATATTACCGCATCAGTGAATTTAATACTTTTACCTTCTGATTTTTATACAACAAAAAGAAATTTCAATAAAATGACAACAAATACAAATCAAAATCAAAGTCGAACCCAAAACTCTCTCTCATGTAAATAACGATCAAACAGCCGAAAGGCTTGCCCATTTTCCAAGCTCGCTAGGGTCACAATAATAATATAACTTGATTCTGTTTGACAAAGACAAACCTGTAGCCACAAGCGGAGCTCTCAATCCTGAATCATCTTGTTCTGAAGGTTCATCTGCAAATGCTGTAACATCTCCAAGAAGCTTGAATGAAACTCGTCGGGACTGTATCGGTCGTGGGAAATCAAAGTACATTGGTGTTCCGGCTCTAGCCTCCGGCAGTCGATATTCCGCAATAGTTACCATGTTATGTGGTTCCTGGAGTGCGGATACTTGTAAATACAACACAGCTTGAGAGATGTACCTGTCTTCTAAAAATGTTACTGATTTGTCCCAGATATCTGAATCTGAGGAAGGTGAATGGGTAACCCTAGGTTTTATTGCACTGAAAGCGTCTAGACGGAATCCGGCAAGCAAAGGTGACGCTGGAGGTTGATATTGTTCCAAGACGAGATCGTAGTCCATCAATCTCTCGGCCTCAATTGGGACCTGAAGAGAAAAAAGAGGTTTATCAGAGGCAAGGCATCAAGCAGAAAGCTGGAATTATGAATGAACAAAGAGTGAAAGCAACTAATACCTTGAATCTACTCATTTGTGGAGCTCTATCCAACCACTTTCTAATACTTAGCTGCTCAGAGCTCTGTGATGATGTAAGCCCCTCCCTTTTTACTGGGCTTCCGACTACAAGAATTCTTTTGGCATGAATACATGGTTCATTTTCAACTGCTCCTCCAAATGAAGCACGTCTGTCTCTACTTGTGCAAAGGGGTTTTCATCTTCATCAAGAGACAAAAGACGGAAGTCCTTCCCGAAATTAACTGAAGCCGAACCAGGTCTCTGAAGACGTAATGTGATCCAAACAATGCGGCACCTAACAGGATTCTTAAAAGTAAATTTTACATGCCTAGGTAATTTTTCAACACTAGCGGACTTTTCTGGACCATACAAATCTGAAAAAGATGTGATGAGGGATTGGACATCCCATTTTCCCATTGATGACCTTTCCTCCCGGTGTATCTTATTGCTTGCCCAGATTTGTACCTGTAACAGCAATAGGAAGCAGCAGCTCAAAGAAAAATATGGACTCAGTAGCAAATTCAGGAGGCAGAGAGCACTGCAGGAAAGAAAATTACAAATACTGACTAAATAATACAGCAACCTCAACACACATTCATGAAGGAAAGGGCAGGATAGTTCTTATTCTCTTTCCTCTTAACTAATGACAAAAAGCTACAATTTCTCTAGCAGTTAAATTTGCATTTGAAAATTGTTCCTCTCGAGATTAAAACTCATCAGAATAGTTCCTAATATTTTGTTTAATTATTGTGGTTCCTTTTCTCTTCCTTCCCCTCAATTTCAAATTTGATTTTAAATCCCCACCCACATCTACCCAAATAGGATATTATTGACGTGATCTCTGTTAATATCAAACTTGGGTTCCGAATGATAAAGGCAAACCAATAGAAACCTGATCTACAATCATAAATATCAAGTGAGTGGACCATCTTCTTACCTACAAAGGGAAGACCGTTGAGAATTTAAAATTACAGTTTACCAAAATATACATAAATGACGAGCAACGAAACTGTTCTTACTTGGTTTTTTCATCAGCAATTAATGAAATGGAAAGTTTATTATCGGAAACTAACCTACATGAAACTAAACCCCCAGCTGCAATTTCTTTGGAAATGGCACTACACAGGGACTCTTTTAATCATTTCAAAATATGACTTTCGTTATCATAGCATGGAGAACTTTTGCCGAGGTATATGTTGATTCAGTGTTTGCTTAGGAATATTCACAAGTTGAATATCGATTACCCACCACCCCTGGTACTGGGCTTCATTATTAAGGCCACTTGGCTTATCACCAAATTTATTGAACAACAAGGAAATAAGGGAATAAATATGGCACTTACCATCGGAGTGTCAGCCACAGAATAGCCGCAAGGACTAACAAGCAAGATAACCCCACTGACATCAGAAACAGAACCGAGAACAATAACAAATTCAACAGAAGTAGTACTAGGTGGAGCTCTCCAATATGAGTGCCTTGATCCAGAATTTAATGGAGCAAGCAGGGACAAAATCGGTGCTGAATCTTTTGCTGTTTCAACCTACAGTGGCACCAAGGAATCTAGAATAAACAATCCATATCAAGACAAAAAATTCCAATCAAGCGAACTATGAAATTATTAGAGACATGACTTGCTAGCACACAGATTGCACAAAACAAGGCAAGAGCTTTTCCTTGTAATAGGTTTTTAGCTTCTCAAGGCATCCTACAACACCTTACCTCAAAGATTATTAGCATATGGAACCTGCTCAGGGTTCCCAAAAATGTCTCAATTGAAA
This sequence comes from Citrus x clementina, assembly GCF_000493195.1. Taxonomy (NCBI): domain Eukaryota; kingdom Viridiplantae; phylum Streptophyta; class Magnoliopsida; order Sapindales; family Rutaceae; genus Citrus; species Citrus x clementina. Next base: position 28,286,361 of record NW_006262339.1, on the reverse strand, counting down.
ATCAAACCAGACAAGGATTCTCATGGATAAGTGGGATGAATGTTCTGGGCATATATCATAAGAATAAATGCTAAAACATATTTCTAAAAATTTTAATCAAGAAAAGAAATTTAAAAGGAAAACATAATATGATGAGAACTGAATACAAACCAAGAACATACCGAGTGCAAAAAGCTAGCAAATGGAAATTCAGCAAGTGCTTCCTGTCCACCACATAATTGGTGAAGGACTTCAGCTGCTTGCACGTTATCGGAAGACTGAATCCTCTCAGAAAGACTATCCTGTAAGCAGGATCCAACAACCTCATTCAAAGCATTGTATGCTGCGTTGTCTGCACAGGAACTTCTTCGCAAGCTAATCAAGACCCTAACATAGTCCAACATCAATGCATCAAGCACAATCTCATGGCAGCAGTGTTTACAGATAACGCCATCCAGTGTTAGTGAACGACTGGTAGATACATCAACTTGGCTTCCATGGCTTGATCCACTCTGACTTGAGAAGCCATTGTAGTTGGTCACATCCCTTGATTTATAATTTGAAAACAGTAGAGCTCCTCTTCTTGCACAACAAACTTTGCAAACTTTTCTTTCACATTGAGAACACAACAAAGGGGATTGTGAAGCTCCAACAGATGTTGCAGTTGAGGAAGCAAGAGCAGGCACCTTAGTTTCTGCACGAACCTCGCACCCACCACCAGAACAACTCTCTCCAATTCTAGTAATATTCCAGAAGTCTAAAACACTATCATCACTATTCTCAAGGCCAATTGCACCAACAATTTTGTCTTCTAGGGAAGCTTGGCCAAGTAATGCAAGAGTGTTTGCTACTCGACACAGTCTTCCCATGTAAGATTCATCGAGCAATACATTTGGATTTATAGAGGCAGGATCAGTTCCAATTGACAATAAAGCTCTATCCCTTTCAGCTGCAGAAAGATTCAGCTGCAGACGTTCAATTTCAAGCTTCATTGCTTCCATGAAGTCTAGTTTCTTTTCCTGAAAATTTGCCCAGAATCTGTCAATCTTACGCTTGTGAGGTTGAATTTAATACATGAAGACCTTTCCATCGATCAATCATAAAATGTGAGAATACAAGCCAAAACAATCAATTCATCCTTTACATATATATAGCGTCATGGATGATCAAAAACCAAGTAGCACCATATCGAATGGCATGGAGACAGCAAATAATTCAAAACAGGACACTGATTAATAAGTTATACATTTAGCAGAGCAAAATTTGTTGAACTTCCAGAGTTTACTCCTATAAAAAGATGAAGTTGCTAAGATGTAGAGCTGCAAAAAACACAAGAGAGCAGTACTATACCTCGCGTGGCCCTGCGAGGGATTTTAGACAGCTTATGTACTGCTGGGCACCACTAGCTAGAGAACAGCCATCCTGTGTTGAAGATCTTTTATAAGTTTCCACACCATGATCTTCAACTATAGGCTGGTCCAAGAAATCAAGCAAATCAGCCCCTCCAGATGCAACATTTCTTGTCACTGGCTCAGAAAGAGGATCAGAGAACGGCTCAGAAAGAGGGTTAGAAAACGGCTCTGAAAGAGGATCAGAAAATGTGTCCCTTCCAGACAATAGGTCAACCCAAGGATTGGAAGCAGCTTCTGTTTGCATTGATGTTGACACATTTTCATTGGAAAACGGAACTGTATTTGTAACTGAATTCGACAAAAATGGATCGGTTTCCCCCTGAAACTTTTTGCCAAGCTCAATTAATCTAGCACCAGGGCCTTCATTATTGAATACCCCCCTCCATGGAAGAGAAACTCCAAGAATCTCTATCTGTAATAATATTAACAATTATGTTGTCACCAGCAGCAGTTACAGCAAACCCACTCCACAAAGCTAATGGTCTAAAATACTAATTTAAGAATAAAGTGCGTAGATACATCAATTAACATTTTATGAAAATATTTTCTACCTCACCAAGAGTCATGGAGCTTGTTCCAGAAATAGCAGGATAAAAGGTAACTGCCACAAAACGAGAAAGAAAATCCAATTCTCCCTCTAATTCTTCAAAATCATACAACAGTGGAAGGGTTGGTGCATCTTGATCATGAAGTCGTGCACCAGCTCCAGTAATAGCCATATCCTCAGCACTAACTGATCCTGGTAAAGGTATCAAAAGGTTTGTCCCATTTCCACAACGAGGAATAGAAGCACCTTGTCAACAAAGTCCTAGGATTACTAGAAGTTGTATGTTGTGTGCATTGTAAATTTTCTTGAAAAGTCTGACGAGAAAACTAATACTAGGGTCAGGACACCCTGAAACAAGTCTTCTCCTATCTAACCTAATAAAAATTAGATGGAAGAAAAAGTTATGTCTGTAAGTGACTTAATTCACCAAGAATCAATTTCTGCAACTTCAAGGTATAAAAGAAGCTATGGGCACTGTTCATCAGAATCGCTAATTAGTGGGAGTGTATCTAGTTTAACTATTACTTCTAAACACCTCTTTTCATTTCTTTTTTTTTTTTTCTTTTCTTTTTAAATGTATTCTACACCTCATTTTTGTCACATATTTATAATCCGAAGACATAACATCAATGCTGGGGAAAGGTCGAGTGATATTTCTTGTCTCACAAAAGTAGTGCTTCCCATCAATGTCAAGATCAGGCAACTCTTGAACATTCTTTACTTCTCCTTTACCCTGGGGTTGAGGATTTTGAAATGGAATTTTGATCCATTGGCTCTCTGTAACCGTGCATACAGTTCCTCCACCAGGAAGATTTGGAATGCTGGCAGTTAACCTTGTGGCAACAAGAAGCAGCCCAAAGCTTCCCAGGGCGGTATAACCCAATATCGCCTTGGCAAAAGTTGTACTCTTGCACATCCATAGTGATCCATTTGTTATGTAATCTACTGCTTCATTTTCAGATCCAAAAACATCATAGCCCCATTTGCCACGGTAGCGAAGTGCACCAGTAGTTGGATCAATATATATCACTTGAGCGTCAGTCCTAGAATACAAGCTGGTTACAATATATACTTCACCAGTATCCAAAGTTACAACAATAACAGATGTCTGTCCTTAACCACCAACTGTAAAACAAAATAGTACAAAAATAAAATAAATAAATAAATAATCAACAGGTTTGTACAATATACCCAAAAGCCCCATCAACCCACCTAACAAACTCAAATTCGAAACTAAGGGCCACATAATTAGGAATCAAACTCAAAACCTTGTGGGAACACATTGCAAGACCGAATCAATCAACTACTCAACTAAGCCCTCAGGGTTCAAAATGAGGTAAACATAAACATCCTATTCATTGTCTACTAACTTGAACAATGCAGAAAGATTATTGCAAAATCCCTATTATCATTTTCCTTAAACTATTATTGACCGTTAGAAAAGACTGTCTAAATGAGAATTAAATCGAAATGAAAACAAATAATAGTCAATGCCAACATTCAGGCCAAATCAGAATGAGCAAGGAATTGAGTATGGTAGAGTCTCTCCCTCTCTCTCTCTCTCTCTTTTTGGGTCCTCTTTCTTTTCTAAATTAAACTGAAATATTAGAGAAAAAAATATGCAATAAAGAATTAAGCGAAATTTGAAACGATAACGTTTCACCACAACTCACCAGGTGATTCCATGAGCTCGCGAAAGCTTGAATTGATACAAAACGACGAATTTCACGATCCAGTTACCTGGTCAAACACAAATAAGATTATAAACATTGAGAATCTATGGATTCGTAGAAGAGTTTGACTTTCGAGATCTAAAGTCGAAAGCAAAAAAATTTTAAATCCAAGAGCATTACTTAATTTCTCTTAGACTGCGATAAAATTGATTCAATCGCTTTAACTGAAAGGAGACACGAGAAAACGAGAGGGACAGAGAAGAGATTCAAGATTTGCCGAATTAATCGTCAAGTGAACTGACCTGACCGGAGACTTGTAAGGGAACGAAATGCGAGAAATTCAAGAAGGATGCGCTAAAACGCCGAAGAAAGACGACAATTGGAGTGAGATTTGTGATCGGATGCATGCGAGTATCGGGAACAACGGTGATGTACCAAACTACCAATTAGTCGTCAAGTGAGAATCGACTTGATCGAAGGTATATAAGAAGATGTCAATAAATTACCAAACTTGGTACGTATTGTACTTTGATTAGTCTAAAATTCATTTGAAATTGTTTTAAGCTTAATTGTCTGGATGTAAAAATTTTTGTTTTTATCTTAGGTTCGTTTAGTATACCTTTTCAAATATAATTTATTTAAATAGAATTTTTATTATTAGATTTTTTATAAATAGAGTTTTTACAAAAAAAAAAAGTTGTTACTTAATTGTCAATTAGAGTTTTTATTAGAAATTGTGAAATTATTTTAATAGGTAAGTTATTTAAATTTATGTTATGAAGAAATGAAATAAGATTATGAAATAAAAAAAAGATATTTTAGACATTTTAATATTTTTTAAAAATTTTAAACAATTATTCGCAAAAACCTAAAATTTTAGTTTTTCCTAGTAGGAGCAAAATAATTTATTTAATTTTGAAAAGCTCTACTAAAAAAACCAACAAAAAAAATTGAAAAGAGCTCAAGAGATTAAATAAGAACTTATGAGATTAAATAAACACTTATGGTCATTAGATAAGTACACTAAAGTGATTATTAATAAATGCTTGTTTAATTTTATGTGTTCTTATTAAAATTTTTGTAGTTATTTGATTGCTTTTAGCATAACTTTTAAAGATTAAATAAGATATTTTGTCTCTACAATTAAAAGCTAAAAATTTGAGTTTCTGAAAGTAGAGATTCAAAATTTTTTTCTTAAATATTAAAATATCTAAAATATATTTTACTTTTATAACTTTATTTAATTCTTTTTATAATGTAATTTTTAAAAAATATGTTTATTTAAATAATTTTATAATTTTTAATAAAAACTCTTATTGACAACCAAATAAATAAAATTTGTTTGATAAAAACTCTATTGAGGAAACTTTACTCAAATAATCAATGTTTGAAAAACTACATCAAATGAAGCCTTATTAAAATGTGGGTTCTAAATAAACAATCCTAACTCATTTTGTTTTCCTTAAATATGTGATTGGATTAAAATTTGTAAAAGTAATATAATATCAAGTTTCGGCCCTTTATATATCTATCAATCAAATGCACCCACTAAGCATTCATTACTCTTGCCCAATGCCCCTTATTATTTCTTTAAAGAATTGTGTTAGCTATTGGATTTGGAATTTCTAAAATTAACTTTTGATAGCATAATATTTGATTAATAATATTGTGCTCACTTATTGCTTATCCACTATAACTACATTATATTTTTCATATTTTAAATTTTGTTTAATTATATATAACCAAAATTGGTTTGAGTATTTCAATATGCACACACACATTAAGAAAGTATTTTTAAAGATAAATTTTTCCGTACATACATTAAAATCTAAATGTTTTTACTTCACTCCTATTTTTATTTTAATAAATGCCCATAAACTCTATTTTTATTTTAATTAGATCATTGTTATTGTAGATAAGTCAATGTCTATGGCGGCATTTGAAATTATGGTGTAGTTTCCATATTCCATCTCGTGCCACAATTACATCAAATTTAGTTGTTGATTGCCCAGCGATAGCTTCCTTCCCTCTAGAATTTCTAAACATTTATAACCTTTGTTGTTGATTATAATGAATATATGAATGACATTTATAATTTGAATTAGGATTGAGGATTGTGTTAAGCTTTTGTTGAAACTTATCAATGATTAATATTTATTTTTTATTGTTCTTGCTTAATAATCATTAATTCAGTGTTTCATAAAAAACTCATTTCAATACTGAACTCTTATCAATTATATTTTTTGTTGAATTATTTCTTAAATCAATTATTTATTCAGGTTCTTGTGCCATGTTAGCCCATCAAACTCTCGTGTCGTTTTCGGGGCTCATGCACTAATTAATTTAGTTAAGAAATTAGAATTGGCACCATTATTTCTTTCACTTATTTTGACTGATATTTATATCTTGAAATTTGTCATGCCTATAAGTTGTTAAAAAAATTATGTTTTTGATGTATTTAAAAAAAATTAAGAACTAAATTATTTCATGGATATTAATATTTGATGTATTGTTTTAAAAAATTATTAATTAAATACGCATGCACACTCTATAAAACTCGAATCTAAAGACTCAGTTCTTGAAAAGGATACTGCCATAACCAGCAGAGTTAGGCTTTAGTCCAAAAAGTTATTTTATGTTTACCTCCAAATTATTGAAAGAAAATCTTTCTCAGAAGATTAGAGACTATATTGAGACTTAAAAAATTCAAAATCCCCCTATTGTCTATTTTGAGACGCTATACAAATTGTAAGCAAGAAACAACATTAGTGATGAGATAGAATTATCCACAAGGAATAGGCATGTTAAAAAAATAATAGACAATATTTGAAACTTTTGTACTTATACGTAAATTTTAGGGATCTAAATGTAATTTTGTTTTTAAAATTTAGAATAACTACAAACGTAGGCTTTTTCATGCATAAATATCTTTTAACTTCTTATTGAAAAATGTGTTTGCACTCGTTCGTACATATAATTCATTGTTTTCCAAATTTTAATGTACACAAATATTTGTTTTGCACTTTCATTGTCGATACACTCCATTATGTACTCTAAATCAATTTAATAAACAATCAAAGAGCTCATGGAATCACATTGAGGTTTGTTGCTCAAAACAGGGGTGGCAAATCAAATTCAACCTAATCTAATTTAGACGAGTTGAATGGATTATTGTGGATTAATTGAGTCATTTTTTTTCAAATTTGTTAATAATTGGGTTGGATTAGATTAGTAAACATATAAATAATAATAATAATAATAACAACAACAACAAAAAACAACAACAATAATATGTTCATCCTTAATTGCTAAACTCTAAATGCCTAAATGGCTAACCTAATTTTTAACCTCTTTTTATTATTTTATAAAAGGGATTATTTAAACGTGGCACTTTAGACTCCAATATCAAAATTAAAATCACACTCTTAATTCTCAACAAAAATATGGTATTTCATTCATTTATTATTTCTTGGATATTTTATTTCTAACTTATAATATTTATTTAATATGCATGTTTTGGATATGAGACATTAGAACTAACTATTAGAAATTCTTTTTATTTTCAAGTAACAGATAGTTTTATGCCTTTTTTATTTATTTAATTTTTAATTTTGATTTTTAACTTGATCAACCCAACCTAATAACTTACTAATCGGATTGGTTTGGGTTAAACATGTTTATTTAGTGAGTAGACCTTTTAACACTATTAAAAATACTTATGAAACCCCATTTATTTGCATTTATAATTTTATCCTGAATGAGATTAATGAGTGAAATTAAAACAAAATATCATTTCAAACCGTTTAACTTTAATGCCTACAAAAAAATCAAGAACACTTCTTCTTCTTCTCCATTTTTCCTTTTTTCAAGAGACCGGAAGTCTTCTAAAATACACTTTCAATCACTAATCAATATCAAAACTAACTACATATTAAATAATTGTCATTAAAAATACAAAATAATTGAATAAATCACAACTCAACAAAAAAAAACAAAATGATAGTTAGAAGTATGAAAAAGTGTGGATCAGTAGAGAGAGAAAAGTACAAAGACGTATGTCGAGAAAAAAAAGAAGACTATGTTCCATGTCGAGAAAGCAAAGAATTTTGGATTATGAAAGAATATGGGCTGAGAGAATCCTGGACTCAAATTTCATTAGCTAATTCAGTTCAGGCATTGCAGCCATTATGTTCCATGAAGGACATTGATTTTATTTTGTCTGTTTTAGATGAGAAATTTGTACTTATTGATCCAAAGGATGGAAAAAAGTATGAAGATTTTATGATTGATGGCTTTCAAGAAAATGTTGGAAAGTATTATGTGGAAGTATATGCTGAGAGCTTGATCTCACCCAATAGCATAACAAACTTCCTAATAAGTGAAGGTATGAATAATAATGAACTCTTTTCTTCTTTTTCTTTTTTCAATTGCTACTATATATAAACTGGTCACGAACTAACTCAAAGATTTCTTGTGTTGTTTTTCGGGGCATTGAATTTTGAATTTAGTGTACGAGCAGGGGAAGACATAATTGAGGAGGAGGAGAAAGTTGTGTAATTAGCTATTATAGGATTTCATGAGCCATATTAGTGTTATTTAATTATGGGTTATTTGAGCAAGAATTTATGTTCAAAACTGTAAGCAAAAACAGAGAAGCTAGCATAACAGAGCAGCCATTACATATGAACAACCGTGCCATAATGTTAGCTTAAGTAAGGTACCAATAAGTCTTCTTTGCTATTTCTAATTGAGAACGCTTAATTACTGCTTTTGATTTTAGAGGAACAACTGAACTTCAAAACTTCACCCCTTCCAAAATCCAAATAGAAGCAGTTTCATATCAGTAATGAATGCTTCTTTATTCTCTAATCTCTAGCCTTTTGAAGCATAATTATTTCCCGTTATCCTCTGAATTTGACAATATTTTTTCTTAATACAATTTGTATATCCAAAACAATAAAAATAGTCATTAAAATTTTCAATCCGGAACTCTTAGTATTATTCTTAATTAATACATTATAAGCAATTAGAGTTCAAACTTTATATATGGTTGAAATTTGAGAACAAATAACCAAAGAAAATTCCACCAACAAATCAAGAACAGAGAACAAGAGCAATGGAATCAGACGAACACAGAAACTAACAAACTAACCAAAACGACATTGTTTGAAGGAAAAACCCACAAGCTCTTATTGCTCAAAATGATTACGCACTGATCACACATTACAGAAGAGATTACAAGCTTTTTATCAAAGCAAGAATTACAGAATTTGATGAGGAAACGAAAGAGAAATCACACGCACACTAGAGGCTATGCAAAAGCCCCTTTTATGCTGAGGTTTCTAGAAAATTTCCAGGAACAATAGTAACGACCATAATAGATTTCGCCACATCAACAAATTATTTGCATATCGACCCATAAACTGAATGCAATGTGCACTATGGCCTAATAACTCTCTTTCGATTACACTTAAGTCCCCTATATCCACAACTCAATTCTTCACACATACAAAATTTTTCACCACCACCCATTTGCTTCAGTTCATCTGCACCTCCTCCTCTTAATTCTAATATCGAGAAAAATGGAAGATTCAAATCTCCCAATATGCAGAAGTATTTCTTTTGTTTTCTCATCCTGGACTTTAGTGGGTTTCAGTTGTATATTGGACTTTCGTTGAACATTTATTCTATGTATTATATATAATAATAAAAAATATATAAATAGAATTTTTCAGTGGCATCAGTGATTAGAGTTCTCCCGGAATTTAATAATCAGAATTCTAGTGGCATTAGAGCTTTTACTCCACTAGGATTGGCATGTATATGCGATTGCTATATTATCAGTCTTATCTATTTTACACATATAATCACAAATCCTGCAGTTTGCTTGACATATATACAATTGTTTTTCAGTTACCTTCCTCAATTTCACGTACAGTATCCCCAAAACCTGAAGTGATTTTTTCTTTAACTTGCAAATTAAAGCAATAGGTAGCTTTATGAATCGATTTTGATATTGGATTCTTGTAATGGCTTATTGTGCTTGAGGATTAAAGAGAGACTCGGAGCGTAATTATAATAACTATTTATATAAGATATACAATCCTTCCACTACAGAGTTAAGAGAATACAAAGACCGAAAATTTGCATTTTGCTATGCTCAATCAATAGATGATTACAGATTCCTGATAGTACAGCAGTTCCTGGTAGAAAAGAAAATGTGTATGACTTCTGCTTGGGAAACATAACTTGGAAAAGTGTTTAAATCTGATTCTTATCTTGTGATCAAACCTGGTAATAAAATAGGATTAGGAATCATTGGGGTGGCAGGCGAATTTTGACATTTGGTTAGTAGTAGACAAGTTCAAGTTCTTGCCTATGTCTGATGAAATCACAAATGATCATCATCATAAGTATTCGACTGAAGTTATGAGAGATTGTCTCTGTATATTCAGACGAGGAGTATGAAGAAACTTGTTTTCTTTTCTTGAATAAAACATTATACACTGAGCGTTATTTATAGATGCAGAAGTTACATTTTTTCAAAGATTACATATGCGAATACGGAAGGAAATGTGTCGATCCGTTCGGTGCGGATCGTGTCTTTAACAAGTGCAAATCATCCCTTTGACAAGTGCGGATTCTGCCTTTGAAAACTTCCTTCAATGTCATTTTATTTGACATTCTCAACACTCCCCCTCAAGCTGGTGCATAGATGTCTTGCATACACAGCTTGTCTAGGAATTTTGTAAATGTTCTGCTTAAAATGGCCTTCGTTCAAATATCTGCAAGTTGATATTCTGATCGAATTTTCGGCAGTTCTAAGATTTTTTCATCTAATTTCTCCTTGATAAAAAATCTATCTACCTCGACATGTTTTGTTTGATCGTGTTGAACTGGGTTATGAGCAATATCTCGTGCAACTTTGTTTTCACAGTATAGTTGCATTGGTTGTTGTGATGGATAGCCCAAATCATTTAAGTTAAGATAAAGCTTATCCATAGCCCTTCACATACCCCAAGGGCCATGCCTCGATATTCTGCTTCAGCGGTCAAACGGCAACGGCATGTTATTTCTTGTTTCTCCATGTGACAAGGTTGCCTCCCACAAAGGTAAAGTATCATGAGGTAGAGCGTCTATCACTAGCTGACCCGGCCCAATCTGCATCAGTATAAACTTCTATGTTGCTGTAATCTCCATTTTTAGAAAATAGGATTCCTTTTCCTGGATTTGACTTCGGGTACCTCAGGATCCGCATTACTGCTTTCATGTGTTGTTCTCCGGAATTATGCATAAACTGACTTACAACACTCAATGCATAAGTAAGATCTGCCCTTGTGTGGGACAAGTACATCAATCTTCCAATCAGCCTTTGATATCTTCCTTTGTCTACTAAAACTTGGTCTGAGGTAATACAAAACTTCAGTCCTTCTTCTATTGAGGTGTCAATAGGCTAACAAGCTGTCATTCCCGTTTCGTGCAATAGATCTAAGGCATATTTCTTTTGAGACAGGAAGATTCCTCCCTTAGATCGAGAAACCTCAATTCTAAGACAATATTTTAAGGCTCCTAAATCCTTCATCTCAAACTCTCTCGACAAGTACTTCTGAAGAGCCTCTCTTTCTTCCTCGTCGTTGCCTGTGACTACCATATTATCCATATAGAAAATAAGGGCAGTGATTTTACCTTATCGTTTTTTAATGAATAAGGTATGATTTGAATTGCTTTGGTTATACCCAAAAAGAACCATAGCCTTTGTGAATTTCCCGAACCATGCTTTTGGGGGTTGCTTCAACCATCTCTTGGGGGTTGCTTCAACCCCTACAATGATCTCTTCAATTTGCATACTTTCTAATTGAGTCATTCTGGTCCACTGCATCTTGATGGCAGATCCATATAAATTTCTTCAGACATGTCTCTGTTGAGTGTTAGAAAATACATATTTATAAAGGAGAAAACCGTCATTTTACATTTCAAGTTTTACTAACAACCCTTACTTTTATGTATTTAACCTTCTTGTGATTTAATTACGTATATTTTATTTTAATTAAGTATTTTATGTATTTTAGGGGCATCATGGTCATTTCACAAAAAACGAGAGATCAGGCGGCAAAACGGACATCACTTTTGAACTCAGGACGGTCGAAACCTTAGGAGGAGCATAAAAGGAAAAATGGCACTATTCACATGTACGGTACTATTCACGTGTACGGTACTGTCTACGTTAATGTTCATGACACTGTTCACATAGACGGATCGATGACGCGGCATTGACTGATGAGGTGTCACGATCCTGTTGGGCTAAAATTCTTATGTACTGTTGATGGTGACGTGGCAGCATATCAGTGGACGAAAAATCTCGCCTACGGTACATGCATCGCACAGGATTATTTTCAACCAAACCGCGTCACTGTTCAACCCGGGTCAAACCGTATTACTGTTCATCTGCGTGGTCAAACCGCGTACTGTTGACTGATGATGTGGCGCAATCCTAAGCGTCCAAACTGTTTTTAATCCGATGGCCATAATTTACTCCATGTATCTATAAAAATGGGGCCTCTCCCCCCTAATTTGGGAGCTCTGAATCCATTTTTGGGATCTATTTTCTATAATTCCTTCTCCATCTTGTATTTTCTACGTATTTTAATAAATTTCCATTTTGCCCCTAGTTCAATTATGAGTAGGTAATTTTCTTTCAAGCTTGGGTTGAAGGTGAAGTCTCAACATGTGTCATGGGCTTTATTTGGTAAATTTATTTTCTCTTCCCCTCTAATTTTTGTGGATGTTTTGACTTCTCGTCGACAAATACTACTAATCTTGTCTAGTACCGCCTTGGTTTCACCGGCCCCCTAGTACAAGGTTATTATTATTTGGCACGATAAGCCTTTAGCACCATATTAATTAGAGCGTGGTTCATGAGGTGTGGATTCCCCCCTCATGATTTAATTGGCATTAATAAGGATTATTTAGCCCATGATGCATGTTGATACGGATCCAGATACCCAAGTACGTCATTTCAATAGAATTCTCTTCAATTTATTCTCGCCATTTCAATTCTAATTTTAGAATTTATTCTCGTCATTTTAATTTAAGTTTTAGCATATTCTAAATCATTTTCACCACAAATCCAATCACCCATTTACAAAATTAATTCTACACACAATTAAAATCCACCTCCTCGTGGGATCGACACTTGCCACCATTGATCTATATTACAATAGATTCGTGCACTTGCGAGTTCAATAAAATTTGCACAATAAGTTTTTGGCGCCGTTGCCAGGGAGGCAAGTAATTTTAATTCATAGAATTAATTTTTGTGAATAATTTCTTTTATTTGTTTTCTTGTATTTTTTTATTATTAAAAAAAGAAAAAAAAGTGAATCTACATTTAAAGGTTAGTATTTCTTTTCTTTTTCTCTTCTTTAAAATTCTGTAATTTAATTTTCAATTTATTTTTCTTTGTAATTTTTTTTGTTTATTTTATTAATTTAATTTTTAGTTAATTTCACGTATTTGTTTTTGTGTATTTTTATAGAAAGGTTGTAATAGCGCAATAAGGTTAGTATCGTAATTTCTCCCTCTTCTTTATTTTTATTTGTTTTGTTCCCATCTTTATTTTTATTTTATTTGTTTTGCATGCATGGTCGTAGGTCATTATTACCTAATCTTGAACCTATAGACCTTGAATTAGAAAAAACACTTCGCACACACAAACACATTAAAAATAAAATGGATTTACAAGCACCACAGAAGAGGCCATTTAAGGATTATTTCAGTCCTTTAGCAAATTTGAGCACATCATGCATAAGATACCGAAATGTAGCTGCTAGGAGTTTTGAATTAAAACCTAGTGTGCTAAATTGTCTCCCCATATTTTATGGCCTAGAAAATGAGGACCCATATAATTATTTGAATGATTTTCATGCCATTTGTCAAACATTTAAATATGAGAATTTTTCAGATGATGATGTTAAACTCAGATTATTCCCATTTTCTTTAAAGGATAGAGCTCGTTCATGGTTAAATACTTTGCCTGCTAATAGCATTACATCATGGGAACAAATGGTTACAAAATTTTTGAATAAATATTTCCCAGTGCAGAAAACCAATGCTATTCGCAGGGAAATCTCAGAGTTTACCCACATCATGGGTATGAGAAATGACACCAATGCCAATACTTTTTGGAGGGATTATTGCCAAATGTGCAAGAATGGCTAATGGCAACAAGTGGAGGAGAGCTAATGTCAAAAAGTGCATCAGAAATTTGGGAATTCTTCTAGCGACAAGCGGATAATTCCCAACAACGGAGTCGATCACTCAAGAATACTAGAAGAATTAAAGGAGTGAATGAGGTTCACATTGGCGAGTCAACTTCGGGAATCAAAGAAGTCAAGGACATGATTGAAGGTCTTGCTCGACAAATAGCATCGTTATCGACTACTAAATCAACAGAATCACTTGACCATGACTCATACTCAGATCAAGCCAATGCCATAGGTGTAATGAGAAAACCATCGAATTACAACCCATACTCCAACACATATAACCCTGGATGGAGAGACCACCCCAATTTTTCATGGTCTTAAGGATTCCAACAGAATGGACCAGCAGCTCTAGCTCCACCAATTCCTCAAAATCCTCAAGCCTCTCAGCCACCATTTAGACCATACAATCATAACCAGAACTACTCTCAACCCAGACCATGGGAGGATTCATTCCAGAATCTCAAGAATCTTACTCACTCTACGATTGAGCAACAGAACCGCACCATTGATGGACTACGAAATGAGTTGAGAGCAGGCTTCAACTCACAAGCTCAATCAGTTTCAAGCCTCGAGAAGATGGTGGGACAACTTGCTTCTTCAGTTCAGACCTTGGCAATGACTGTTGAGAAAGGCAAGTTTCCAAGTCAACCAGTGCCTAATTCTAAAGGAGTACATAAAGCAAGTACCAGTTCACCACAGCAGCATGGAGAGGTCAAAGCAGTAATGACCTTGCGAAAAGGAAAGGAAGTCGACAACAAAGTGGAGATGCCGGTGACAAAAGAAAATCAAATTGTACCTGTGAATGTTGAGGAATCATCACCGGAGGAGAAAGAAGAAACCAACCCACGAGAATATGTTCCGAAAGCTCCATTTCCTCAGAGGTTAGCTAAAGGAAAAAAGGGAAAATCCACAGGTGAGATTCTCGAAATCTTCAAACAGGTAAGTGTTAACATCCCTTTACTTGATGCTATTAAACAAGTTCCATCTTATGCCAAGTTTTTTAAAGACCTTTGTACTAAAAAGAGAAATATGCATGTTCAAAAGAAGGCATTTTTAACAGAAAACGTTAGTTCTATACTCCAACATAAAATTCCTTTAAAATGCAAAGACCCAGGCTCCCTCACTATCTCATGTAGTATAGGGAACCACACAATTGAGAATGCTTTGTTGGATTTAGGAGCTAATGTAAATTTGTTGCCTTATTCAGTATTTATGAAACTTGGACTGGGAGAATTACACCCAACTCCAGTAGTGTTACAGCTTGCAGATCGGTCCACGAAAATACCTCGTGGTATTGTGGAGGACGTGCTTATCCAGGTAGACAAGTTTTATTTTCTTGTTGATTTCATTGTAATTGACACTCAACCAATACAGGATTCAAGGAACCACATCCCTATTATTCTAGGCCGACCTTTCTTGGCAACTGCGGATGCTCACATTCAATGTAGGACTGGAAATATGCAGTTGTCCTTCGGCAACATGACTATGGAGCTGAACATCTTCAACATTGCCAAACAACCTCAAAATGCAGATGATGGGATTGTTGATGTGGATTTAATAGAAACAATAGTTGATAACACTTTTGTTTCAAACCTTAGTGATGATCCTTTACAAACATGTTTAACTCACTTTGGTTTTGATTTTGATATTGACAGATCGGTTGATGAGGTCAACGCCCTGCTTGACTCAGCACCATCTATGGACACTAATAAATGAAAGTTAAGAGTTGAACAAGTAGCACCATCAGAGAAGAAACTCATCCCATCATCAGAATCACCACCGAAACTCGAGCTCAAACCATTACCCAACACATTAGAATATGCATTTTTGGGAGAAGAAAGTACTCTACCGGTAATCATATCATCATCCCTAAATGACGAACAAAAAGGTAAGTTGTTGGATGTTTTGAAAGAGCACAAAGGGGCATTAGGATGGACCATAGCAGACATAAAAGGTATAAACCCAGTAGACTGCATGCATTACATTCACCTTGATGAAAATGCTAAACCTACTAGGGAAATACAACGTCGGTTAAATCCTAATATGAAAGAAGTTGTTAGAACAGAAGTCCTTAAGCTATTAGATGCAGGTATCATTTACCCAATTTCTGATAGTTCATGGGTCAGTCCTGTGCAAGTTATCCCCAAAAAGTCAGGAGTCACAGTAGTTACGAATGCTGATAATGAATTGATACCCACTAGCGTGACTACAGGATGGCATGTATGCATTGATTATAGAAAGTTGAATTCTGTCACACGTAAAGACCATTTTCCTTTACCATTTATCGATCAAATGCTTGATAGATTAGTAGGCCATGAATTTTATTGCTTTCTAGATGGCTACTCAGGATACAATCAGATCCCCATAGCACCAAAAGATCAAGAGAATACCACTTTCACTTGCCCTTTTGGCACATTTGTATATAAGAGAATGCCATTTGGATTATGTAATGCACCTGCTACATTTCAACGATGCATGTTAAGCATTTTTTCTGATATGGTTGAACGATTCCTTGAAGTCTTTATGGATGATTTTTCTATCTTTGGTGACTCGTTTGATCAATGTTTACATCATCTAACACTAGTTCTACAGAGATGTATCGAGAAGAACTTGGTCTTAAATTGGGAGAAGTGCCATTTTATGGTAAAATAAGGTATTGTTCTCGGTCACATCATTTCGAGCAAAGGTATTGAGGTTGACAAAGCAGAGGTGGATCTCATTTCTAATCTTCCTCCACTCAAAATAGTCAGAGAAGTAAGATCTTTCCTTGGGCATGCTGGTTTCTATAGACGTTTCATTAAAGATTTTAGCAAAGTTTCTAGACCCTTATGCAATTTACTTGCTAAGGATGTACCTTTTATCTTTAATGATTCATGTCTTGTGGCATTTGAAAAATTAAAGCAATTGTTGACATCATCACCCATCATTCAGCCCCCAAACTGGAGCTTATCATTTGAACTCATGTGTGATGCATCTGATTTTGCAGTAGGAGCAGTATTAGGATAAAGAGTTGATCGAATTTCCCACGTTATTTACTATGCTAGTATGACATTGAATGATGCACAGTTGAACTATTCAACTACTGAAAAATAAATGCTAGCAGTAGTGTTTGCATTAGAGAAATTTTGATCTTATCTTATTGGTTGTAAAATAATTATATTCACAGATCATGCTGCTCTTAAATATCTTCTCACAAAGAAAGATGCAAAAGCTAGACTAATTTGTTGGGTGTTACTGTTGCAGGAGTTCGACTTGGAATTCAAAGATAAGAAAGGCACAGAAAATGTTGTGGCGGATCATCTCTCTCGTCTCCATTTTGACATAATTACAGAACCATTACCATTAAATGAGTCATTTCCAGATGAACAATTAATGAGTGTGGAAGTATTACCTTGGTATGCTGATATAGTTAATTATCTTGTTACAGGTAAACTTCCATAGCATTGGACCAAGCAAGACAAGACCAAATTTTTTGCGGAAATAAAGAATTTCTTTTGGGATGACCCGTATTTGTTCAAGTATTGTGCTGATCAAATTGTCAGACGATGTGTCCTAGAAAATGAAATTCAGAATATTCTTTCATTCTGCCATAAACAAGCTTGTGGAGGCCATTTCAGTGCTAAGAAAACGGCAACTAAAGTTTTACAATGTGGTTTTTATTGGCCAATTATATTTCGAGACGCTTACACTTTCTGTTCTTCATGTGATAGGTGTCAACGAATGGGGAGCATTACGCGAAGGAACATGATGCCACTAAATCCAATTTTAGTGGTTGAGATTTTTGACGTATGGGGTATCGACTTCATGGGACCCTTTCCCCCGTCTTTTGGTCATCAATACATATTGGTTGCTGTTGACTACGTATCGAAATGGGTAGAAGCAATTCCATGTAGAACCAATGATCACAAGGTGGTGATAGGATTTTTGAAAAGCAACATTGTTTCGCGCTTTGGATTCCCTAGAGCGATAATCAGTGATGGTGGTGCCCACTTTTCTAACAAAGCATTCAAAGCTCTTTTGACAAAGTATTCAATCACACACAAAGTGGCGACTCCGTATCATCCGCAAACCAGTGGCCAAGTTGAGATATCCAATCGAGAAATAAAGCACATATTAGAAAAAATGGTGAGGCCAGACATGAAAGATTGGTCATTAAGACTTGATGATGCATTATGGGCATACAGAACGGCTTTCAAGACCCCGATTGGGATGTCACCCTACAGGCTAGTGTATGGAAAAGCTTGCCATCTACCTGTGGAACTCGAGCATCGTGCATATTGGGCCATCAAGAAATTCAACTTTGACATGCAGCAAGCCAGCTCAGAAAGAAGATTACAGCTAGCAGAACTTGAAGAAATTCGCAATGATGCATACGAAAATACCAAGATTTACAAGCAACGAATGAAAGTCTTCCATGACAAGCAAATTATGTGAAAATCGTTCACTCCAGGTCAGAAAGTGCTTTTATTCAATTCTCACTTGCACCTATTCCCAGGTAAGTTACGCTCTCGTTGGTCTGGCCCATTTATTGTACATACTGTTTTTCCACATGGGGCAATTGAAATTAAGGACCCAAAAAATGGTGTCACATTTAAAGTCTATGGTTAAAGATTAAAGACATATCTAGAGTACCAACCACATGAAGAAGACACCGAAATAAATTTGAGTGACCCACCAGATTTAAATTGATTTGTTTTTCTTTTCGGTGATTTGATATTTTTCTTTCTTTCTTTTTATTATTCTTTTGCTAATTGAAATTAGTTTTGCATAAGTGTGTTTGTTTAACTATTAAGTTTTCTCTTATCACTTTTAATCATGAGTACCTTACTTAGACCGTTCCTCCTGAACGTTCTTAAACCACTTCAACGTGTCAAAACTCATCTCAAAAGGCAGATTCAATTTTGTAAAACACATCGTATTTGGGCTCTACAGCCACCAGAGTTAGTAGCCTATGTTAAGGGTTTAGAAAGCCAACTCAGAGACATTGAGAGAAGTGTTTACGACATCCAGTTGGAGCTTGAGGTAAATTCAATAAGAGGACGATTTTAAATTTTCTTTGTGTGTTTTAATTTATTTTTCTGTTTGTGTGCTTTAGTTTGTTACCCCGGTAAAGCGGCGGATAACGGTACTCCCTGGACCTTTGTGTTGGAACGTCCAAATAATGATGGTAACAGTAGCCGCAATAAGAAGTACAAATTAGATTTAACTCTCCGCCTGTAAATATTTTCTTCTGTGTTGCACCACCCAAGTGATGTCTTCTAAACTCTACTTCTTTCCTTTCAAACATTGAGGACAATGTTTCGTTTTGGTTGGGGGGAGAGAATAGTTGACAATTGTGGAATCTTGGTTAAGTTTTTACTGATTTTTTGTTGTAGAAACTAACTGTTGCTAACGTTTTGTGTTGAAGATGGTTGAATATGGAGTGTAGTGACTCTAGAAACGCATTTTCATAGTTAAAATTTTTTTTTTCTTTATTAAGTTTTGATGTTCATTTTTTTTTCTTTTTAATTTTCTCCTTTATAAATATACATTTTTTAGTCGAAGATGGCTGAATATGGAGTGTAGTACCTCTAGAAACGCATCTTCTTAGTAATAAAAAATAAAAAAAAAATTAATAAAAAAATATTTTCTTTTTCTATAATTTTAAGTGTAACTTTTCTAATTAGTTTTTCTACATCATTTTCACATTTCTCCATGCAGATTTTCCTTTCATGTTTAGAATAGGTTAGGGGTAGAACGTTGTTTAAAAAAAAAAAATTGTGTGATTTGTTTTAACATTGGATGACATGATTAATTTCAAATTTTAGTATTTGTATTATCTTTGGTCTTAAGTGATGTTACGCTATGTTTGCTGCTTTATATGTTGATGTCGGAGACAAATATGAGTTGCTTGAAGGAATGAACATGTCATAATAAGTACCAAGTGAGTTTTTGAGCCTATTATTTTTCTTGGAGAGTAACCCTTTTGCCCATTCTTTATACAACTTAACAGTTTATTATTTTATACACGATCTCTAGATTTCTTTTCAGTTAACCCCTAAAAAAAAATTGTAAAAAAATAAAAAAATGCGTGTTGCTACATTTGGACATTTGAGCCTTTCTAGCCATCCCTTTTGTGATATATCCATAGTTAACCATTTTGAGCCTTTAAAAAAAATTTTTTTTCTTTGTCCAACTTATCATCTTGACCCACTCCGATTTGGAGTATTACCCGATATCTTACAAGTTTCATCACCTATTTATGTTTGAGAAAAATATAAATAATTATTTTGTTCAATGAAGTTATGACAAACAAAAGCAAAAAATAAAAAATAAAAAAAAAACAAAACAAAACAAAAATTGTTGTTTCAAAAGAAAAAAAAATAACAATAAAAGGTGAAATCCACCTTGCAACTTTAAAAAAAAATATATATATATATATATATTTCTCTGCATTTTTTCTCAAACATACACTTTGTTTTCCTTATTTCCCTTCTTTGTTAGCCATGTCCTTAGCCTACGTTACGTCCTAATAAAAGTCTTTCTTAATTTTAAGAAACTATAGTCTGAAGTAGAAGGTAGTTATATGGGCTAAAAAGATATAGTGGGGCATAATAATAAAAAAAAGAGATAAATAAATTGGGTTGACTAGCATTTTTGTTTGATTTGAGATCGTCTTATTTCTAAGCTGAGGGCATACTTCTTGGTGAGAGCATGTGATATCAGTTCTTTATTATTTTCTCTCTCAAGTACCATTCGTTGGAGTGACTATTTTTATTGGGTTTAATTTCTTTGTGAGAGTGTCACTACTTCCAGTGAGAATTTGGGGTTTGACATGTCATTCTTGAAAGTAGCTATAACAAAGTCTACTGGACTAATTCATATGGATGGTTGATGTGGGTGTGATGTTGCTTTAGACTGGAGATAATGCTTATACTTTTATTTGATTGCTATCATTAATCTGATTGAATAAACACGAGTGTTTCTAAAAAAAAAAGAATCATTTTGGATTTGAATTTTGTTTTCGCTTTATTTGCTAGGGACTAGCAATAAGCTGGTTGGGGGGTGTGTTGAGTGTTAGAAAATGCATATTTATAAAGGAGAAAACCGTCATTTTACATTTCAAGTCTTACTAACAACCCTTACTTTTATGTATTTAACCTTCTTGTGATTTAATTACGTATATTTTATTTTAATTAAGTATTTTATGTATTTTAGGGGCATTATGGTCATTTCACAATAAACGAGAGATCAGGCGGCAAAACGGACATCACTTTTGAACTCAAGACGGTCAAAAACCTTAGGAGGAGCATAAAAGGAAAAATGACACTATTCACATGTACGGTACTATTCACGTGTACGGTACTGTCTACGTTACTGTTCATGACACTGTTCACATAGACGGATCGATGACGTGGCATTGACCGATGATGTGACATTGACTGATGAGGTGTCATGATCCTGTTGGGCTAAAATTTTTATGTACTGTTGATGGTGACGTGGCAGCATATCAGTGGACGAAAAATCTCGCCTACGGTACATGCATCGCACAGGATTATTTTCAACCAAACCGCGTCACTGTTCAACCCGGGTCAAACCGTGTTACTGTTCATCTGCGTGGTCAAACCGCGTACTGTTGACTGATGACGTGGCGCAATCCTAAGCGTCCAAACTGTTTTTAATCCGATGGCCATGATTTACTCCATATATCTATAAAAAGGGGGCCTCTCCCCCCTAATTTGAAAGCTCTGAATCCATTTTTGGGATCCATTTTCTGTAATTCCTTCTCCATCTTGTATTTTCTATGTATTTTAATAAATTCCCATTTTGCCCTTAGTTCAATTATGAGTAGTTAATTTTCTTTCAAGCTTGGGTTGAAGGTGAAGTCTCAACATGTGTCATGGGCTTTATTTGGTAAATTTATTATCTCTTCCCCTCTAATTTTTGTGGATGTTTTGACTTCTCGTCGACAAATAATACTAATCTTGTCTAGTACCGCCTTGGTTTCACCGGCCCCCTAGTACAAGGTTATTATTATTTGGCACGATAAGCCCTTAGCACCATATTGATTAGAGCGTGGTTCATGAGGTGTGGATTCCCCCCTCATGATTTAATTGGCATTAATAAGGATTATTTAGCCCATGATGCATGTTGATACGGATCCAGATACCCAAGTACGTCATTTCAATAGAATTCTCTTCAATTTATTCTCGCCATTACAATTCCAATTTTAGAATTTATTCTTGTCATTTTAATTTAAGTTTTAGCATATTCCAAATCATTTCCACCACAAATCCAATCACCCATTTACAAAATTAATTCTACACACAATTAAAATCCACCTCCTCGTGGGATCGACACTCGTCACCATTGATCTATATTACAATAGATTCGTGCACTTGCGAGTTCAATAAAATTTGCACAATAAAAACCATCTGAACTGTTGCACTGGCCAATCCAAGTTGACTACTAATGATAATAAGATACAAATAGTATTAATTTTTGCTACTGGTGCAAACGTATCGGTATAATCTATCCCGTAGGTTTAGGTGTAACCCTTAGCTACGAGTTTTGCTTTGTGTCGTTCAACAGAGCCATCTGCTTTGTACTTTATAGTGTAGATCCATCGGCAACCCACTGGTTTCTTTCCTGGTGGAAGATCAACTAGTTCCCATGTTTGATTTTTCTGAAGAGATCTCATTTCGTCATTCATAGCCGCTTTCCACTTTGGGTCTTTTAAGGCTTCCTGCACACTATTAGGAATAGATACAGTAGATAATTGATTTACAAATGACTGATTTGATTCTAACAAGCGATGGTTAGACACAAAATGACTAATAGGGTACTTGACTCTACTAGAGAGGTCAGGCTCATATGTGGGTTTAGGGATACCTCTATTTTGACGCTGGGGAAGAATTCTTTTGATTAGACTGGGACTTGTGGTAGGAACATCCTCTGCAGACAATTGGTTAGGTATTTCTTCATGTGACTCATTCTCGATTGCAGTTATGTCTGAGTTATTTTGCTCCCCAAATGTGTCTTCACTTATCTCAGCCTAAGAATCACCATAATTTTCTTTTCTAGTATCTTGAAGGTTTACTACCTCAATGGAAGATTGATCTTCTTCAGGTGAAAGATATGTAAGAGTATGAATTTCCTCTTCATTATACTCCCCCTGAAATTCAGGCTCTGACAAGTAGTACATGATATCTTCATGAAATACGACATCCATGGTGATGTATATTTTTCTTAATGGTGGATGATAACATCGGTATCCCTTTTGATGTAAGGCATACCTTACAAACACACAACGTAGTGCTTGAGGAGATAATTTGTCTTGTTGCGGCAAATGAACGAAGGCAACACAGCCAAACACATGTGGGGGTAAATTCGTCACATTTGGTGACATAATTGCATCATTCAGAACCTGGAAAGGAGTCTGGAATCCAAGGGAGCTTGAAGGTGTTCGATTGATCAAGTATGTTGCGGATGCCAGTGCTTCTCCCCAATAAGATAGTGGCATGTGGGTCTGGATTAGTGATGCTCAAACAACTTCTAGTAAATGTCCGTTTTTTCGTTCAGCAACGCCATTTTGTTGGGGTGTCCCACACAAGTGGTTTGATGGACAGTTCCTTATGATTTCAGAAACCGTTGAATTGTTGTGCTCATATACTCGCCTCCATTATCAGTATGTAGAACTTGAATTTGTGTCTGAAATTGAGTCGTCACCATCTTATGAAATCTTTGAAATAAAGAGTTTACTTCATCTTTCGATTTCATCAGAAAAATCGATGTCATTCTGCTACAATCATCAATAAATGTAACAAACCAACGAGCACTTCCAATTGTAGAAACTTTAGATGACCCTCATACATCAGAATATACTACCATAAAAGGAACTGGATTCTTATTTAAGGACAATTGAAAAGTAGTTCGATGGCTTTTTGAAAGTTCACAAACATCACATTTAAAGTTACAAACATCAAATTTCAGAAACAAACTAGGAAATAATTTTTTTAAGTACCCAAATGACACATGCCCTAAACGTTTGTGCCATAACAAAATTTCTGATTTCCTTTTTTTATGGAACTATCTGCGACTAGTGCGGGGCTTAGCTTTCCAGTGTTTGTTGATGTCATCTCCAAATAGTACAAGTTGTCTCGTCTAATACCATAACCAATTGTTTGGTTCGTTTGGATGTCCTTAAACACACAATGATCAGGCCACAAAATTACAACACATGGTAAGTAAGTGGTTAATTGAGACACATATAAAAGATTATAATCTAAAGATGGAACAATTAACACATAGTCTAAATTTAATTTATCTGTGAGTCGTAAAGATCCTTCCCCAATAACTGAGGTTGTGGTTCCATTTGGAGTGGAAACATGTTTTTGTGAAGATGGTTTCAATTGAGAAACTTGTCGAGAATCAAAAGTCATATGATCAATTACCCCAGAATCAATTATCCATGTACTATTAATAACAGTTGTAAGAGTTTTAAGGGCCTTACCTGGACTGACAGAGGTTGCGATTTGCACTGAAGATTCTTTTCTAAGATCTGTAATGGATGTGGATTCAGCTACTGTAGTTTTTTATCCCTACTTGGTGTTCTTCTTTCGAGTATCCCACCAGTCAGGATATCCAATGATTTCAAAACATTGTTCTTTTGTATGACCATTCTTCCTACAATGAGTGCAATGGAGTGATGACTTGTCAACAAGCTTCCTTTGAGGCTGCTGTTGTGCTATCATAGCAGACATTTCTGAGTCGACCTTCTTGTTTAGTTTGCTTTGCAGTACATCTTCTCTTCAGATCAGAGAATAACATTCTTCTAAGTCTGGGATAATATCTTTTCGTAGAATTTCTCAACGAACTTGGTCAAATTCTTCATCTGGCCTAGCAAGAAAAATGTGTACTCTCAATCTTTCAACAGACCTTTTGTATATTACAACATCTTCTGGATCGTTCATGACCACTTTATCTCGGTGATCAAGTTCTCGAAATATTTCGATCAATTCTCCGTAGAATTTAGAGAGTGGCTGTTCATTTTGTTTGGTAGAGACGCCTTCTAGTTTAGAGTGAAAACTTGTAATTCATCGCTTCCATCATAGAAGGCTTTTGATAATGCATCCCATATTTCATAGGCTGTAGGAATTCATAAATATCGCTTCATGATCTCCGGAGACATGGATATGAGTAACCATTTTGTTACTTTTTGGTTCTCACTATACCATTTCTCATATTCCTTTGAAGATTCCTCAGATGGCTTTGTGTTGCTACGAATATATGAGAGTTTTTCTCTTTTTGCGAGACGTATCTCCATTATTTAAGACCAAACATCGTAGTTTGTCTCAGTGAGGATAATTCCAGAATTAAATACTCCATCAGATTAAACAGATTGAATGACAACATGAGCAGATTCAGTTGGAGTTTTCTCCTTTTTTTTTTTTTGGCATCTAGATTGAAATGGAAAAGGATCATATCGATTGTATACCATTCTATTCCAAAACCTTGTTGCAATTGTTCTTTTTTAGAATTCAATTAGGATTAACTGTGCAAGATTCACGTAGCAAAAACAGTTATAAATTGAGAGAATTAATGTTATGTTGCATAATCATGTATTTACTTCGTCATTTTAGTTTGTTCTTAATTTTAAGTTCTCAAGCCCCTTTGTATAGTTGAATTTGGACTAAAAATATATTATGCGTATAGCACATAACCCATGAAATTAATGTCGCTTTACACCTCAATGTCTTCTATACATGCCGCGGTTCTAATTTCCCCAAAAAAGGGAAAGTAGCATTGGAAAAAATTTCTCTAAAAAAATAAAAGCATTGAATAAATTTAACTCAAGAATTTGGTAAGATTGGAATTGTTATTTTGGTTGAATTTATAGGAGTCCATGGGGATAATTGAAACTTTAAGTTTTAGTTCGATTATAATATCTCCTAATATAAGAGCATCTCCAAAAGACTATTTAAATTTTACTCTTCAAATTTCAATTTGCTTATTGATGTGGCAAATAAGTGTATAAAAAAATATAATTCCTTCCAAAAGACTCATCAAATAAGAATAAATTAATACTATTTTAATCAAATCTTTCCCACTATCAAATTGGATTACTGTTATGTTTTTAAAGGAAACATAAATAATAATTATTACAGTCTTATTTTTTCAATAAATAATAATAAAATATTAATAGAAGAGGGAGAAACTCACTCGGCAATATTGAAGAGTGAGAAGCAAATTTTATTTGAAAAATCTAAATTAACGTGTCTTTTAGAGTATTTAATACTGGTATGACTCCTCAAATAAGAAGTAGAATTTTATTTGAAGAGTTTTTTAGAGATGCTCTAAGGTCTCATAATTTTCAAAACTTATAAATTTACAAACTGAGGTAAGATTTAGGTAAATATTTGCACAAATCTCAATAAAAATTAAACAGTGAGGTAATGACATTGAAAGTTTCATAATGTTACCTTTAATAAGGTACCAATAAGTTTTCTTTGTTATTACTAACTTAATTGCTGCCTTTTGATTTTAGAGGAAACTATTAAAGTTCAAAACCTCACCCCTCCCAAAATCGAAATGGTATATGAAACAATTTTTGCTTGAAATCAAAAAAATTAATAATTTTTATATCAATAACTAATTCTTCTTTGTTCTCTAATCTTTGGCCTTTTAAAGCATAGTTATTTTCTATTATCTCTGAAAGTTTCAATTGGGAACTCTTAGGATTATTTTTAATCAATAAATTATAAGATATTAGAGTTTAAATTTTAGGATTATTCTGTGTTTAATTTTCGCTTTATCGAAGGAATTATTCATTATGCATTCTTGTTCATGTTTTCCCACTGTAATCGAAACCCTTTTGCCTCACCTGACGATGCACACACACCATGTTACAAAAGTCAATGACGCGTAAAAGTGAAATGAAATGGCTTTTGTCATTTATGAGCTTGACTTCTCGTGTAAAAAAAATTCAGTCTTAATTTTACTGGGCCACCAAAAGCGATTTCGCTTTTTATTTTAAGGACCCACGTACATTATTACTTTATTTTCTTTCTGAATCCATCACGTTTCTGCGTATGCATGTGCTTGCCTAGACTTTTGGCCTACCGTGGACAAGTTCTCCTATATTATCAATCACTCTGTTATCTCAAATTTCTTTTTAAAAGAATAATAATATTGAAATTCTAAATTTTAATTCGATTTTAATATCGCGCAATCTAATATCTCATAATTTTCAAAAGTTATAAATTTACAGGCGGAGGTAATGTTTAGGTAAGTGTTTGCTCAAATCTCAATAAAAATTGTAACAGTAAGGTAATGACGTTGGATGTTTCTTTAGCTTCTCATAATTTCAAATTTTCCTTACTTTGCTTTCCCTTCCTTTATTGGTTCAATCAAATGTTTGCCCCATTATCATGACCCTGTTTCTTGACTTGGCAAATCCTGTATATGAAAGCTCCAAGAAATTTCCAGGAAACCGGAACGAAAGTAAGTAAGCGAGCTCTGTACATTCAATTATTTACTTTCACACATTTTCAAGGGTCCAGCTACCTTGCAATTATTGCAAGCCACCACTAATTTTGTCCTTTTCTGACTTTAATTCGTTATCGTTGGATTTAATAGAAAAATAATTTCGACGATTCAGATGTGTTACTTTAAATGTTAACATTATATTCCCTATTCTTTATGAAAAATTCTCATAAATAAAAGAGATGAAATTTCTAACATACAAATCCAGATTATTTAAAATTATAAATAATTAGAAAATTATAAATAATTAACTTTTTTTATATATTATTCAATTAAGAAATCATTTACCGACCACCTAAAGTTTCAAACCTTATAAAAAATACACAAACATTTTATAAGAGATTCCTTTTTCTGTGATTATTTTTCGTTTTATTGAAAGAATTATTCAGTTGGCATCCTACTTCACGTTTTGCCACCATAATTTGAAATCCTTTTCCTCACTTGATTATGCATAAGTTGCCGCCCCGTGTTACAAAAATTAATAACACGTAAAAGAGAAATGGCTTTTGCCTATGCCTGATGAAATCACAAATGATCATCATCATAAGTATTCGGCTGAAGTTATGAGAGACAACCTCTATATGTTCGGACGAGGAGTATTCCAAAATGAATTTTAGTTTACGAAAGAATATGACGTAAAAAAAATCTTGGATAAGGATTTCCATAGCCAACTCATTTAAAGAGTTACGACCGTTATGTCTCTTCAAAGACACTGATTCGGTTTTGCCGGTTATAAATTCTAAAGGAATATGACACTTTTTGATCAAAGAGATGGTTATTGTAAAGGGGTCCTTCTATGATGCCGTAATTTTTTTTACGGTATCAATAGTGTAAGAAATATAGACCGTTAGATCTAATCAATGGTATATATTATTTTTATTAATGAAAATTTTTAATTATTTGAAAATTGTGTTAACCGGTTAACAAACCTATAAAATAGGTAATTTTAAATTTAAAATAAAAAAGAAATAGAGATACAGTAAAATACAATCTCTCTTTATCTCTCACGTTCATATTTTTATAATTGGATCCTTTAAGATTATCTTTGTCTCCTAATGATTAGATGAAAGAGATTCGATAAATTTCTCTTAATAAATATTTCGGTAAGTTATTCTTGAATCCATTTTATAGTTTTAATCGTATTTTCAAATCAGAATTTTTTAATAACGTAACAGCTCTATTTTTATTGTATTGCCAATTTATTGCCTTGAGTATTTGCAGCCATGGTTTAAGGTCTGTCCTACGCTGCTTACAATCATTCTATAACGTGCCTTTACAGGTGGCTTAGAGGCTCGTGCGGCTCACAGATTGCCAGCCATAGAGAAAACGTAAAAGGGGAGAGAACCATGAGGCAAGGTGCAACGCGAGTAAGATACATAATATTTAATGTCATGTGTTGTTTTCTTTCATATATCTTTTGGTAATGAACAGTTAGTTGGTCGGCCATGTTGCAATTTTGCTTTAGTTTGGCTTTTTTCAATTTTCATCATGTATAGATAAACTTAGAGTTCCATATTTATGCCAGCTGCGAATTCCTTTAATCATTTAACTTTCTAGCTTTTTTAATTTAGGAAAGAGTTTACTGTTAGCTTATTGTTATATATATAGTCTATATTTAGATATATAATGACACTTGCATTTTTAGTGTTTTATTGTCACCAAAGAGTGATCATAATAACGTTGTTGTTAATTGATATTAACTCTAAGCATAAATAGTATATTTGGTGGTAGATTATGTGATTATGCTATTATAGTGCTAAAAAGCATGCAGGATTAATTAATTCGTAAGGCAACTAGGCAAGTAGATATGTATTTGTTTGATGATAGATTGATTTTGACAAATTCATTTATCTTATTTAAAAGATTTTCTTATTCTTCTTAGTTGTTAGAATAATACTAGACAAGAAATAACTGAGTACGTTGAAAATTCTCAAGAAAATTATCCATTTGGAAGCATAAATATAGGGCACAAATATGAAATTAATGAACTTAATTTGAAGAAAGTTTAGTAGTATTATTTATACAATCATCTATGGGGCCTATAAGAAGGTTAATAATTCTCACAACTCATGGCATCATTACGGCCAGAATAAAGTCAACTAATTACATATGCAAGAGAAATAATTAAGTAATTAAGTTGTAATTAATTAATCACAAAGAATGGCTCATGTGCTTTTTAGATTGAAGCCCTTGCTGGGAAGTTCAATTCACTTTATCACATATGATCAAAACCACAGTTTCTAGTGTCATTTTTTTGGGGTTTTGTTGATTACATGGAAAGCAACTAATTACTACAGCTGAAGCATGTGAAACAAGATTAGAAGCACAATACTTTTTGGAACTGAAGGGGCAATTATTATTATTATTATTTTTTCAAGTTTGTTATATGTTCTTTTGTGAAGACCTGAAGATTCCAGAGTCAGATTAATAATTTTGCCTCTCTTAGGCTTTATGCGGTGGGAATGAACTTTCTCTTTTTTAATTCTCTGTCATTTTCTCAGTGAAGGCAACAAGAGAAAATTCAATCTTTCAAAGTCTCAACATTCAGAATTTGGCCAGTCTAGTTGTCTACCTTGCATCTGTTGGAGTATTATATCGCCAAGAGATCTTTCCGTTGCACTTTATGAATTTATATTATTTTGAGGAGGGAATTCAGCTGACTATTAATATCTTACAATTGAAATTTAAATGTCGGTCTTTAAATTCTAAAAATTAAAGACAAGCCCAATATGAAAATATTGATGTTAAAGTCTTCATTTTTGTTTGTTGATATTTTATTTGTTAGTATCATAATTTTATAGATATACTTGATGTTACATGATTGACTAAATATTAACATTAAAATGCAGATGGAAAAAAAAGATGATGGAGGGCTCCATAAAAGCATTAAAACAAACGGAGAGGGTGAAGCAAACTTTCGAAATTGCAACCATGAGAAGGAATTGACAAAACTTAATGAAAAAATTGATGGGATGACTTTTAATCTTGCCGCTGTCAGGTATGAACTTGGTGAGCTGAAGAGGAACAATTTAGATACTTATGCATTGGTACAAAAAATGTATAGTGTAGTTGAAGCACTTGAACATAATATAACTCATATGCAATCACACCCGTGGAAGGAAAAGATGAACTCTTCTAGTAAAGATGTTCAAAATGGTACAAATGAATCAAGTGGTCAAAATTTCGTGGGAAAGGGAGATGAGTTTGGGGTGAAGATCGCAGAGATTAAGGACAAGACTAAAGACGCATGTGATGAAAATTTATCATTGAAAAACTTATTTGCATATAGGAAACTGAAAGAGAACCAAATCTTCCACAATGTTGTTAAAAAGGTATAATAACAAACTATTATTCTACATTTTTTTTCAAAAATTATTTGTACTAGCACATTCATTAAACAAAAAATAATAATAAAATTCATGTTCTTATGCATGTAGGATAAAGCCACGGATGCAGTTGATTTTGTGGATTTGGTATCATCGGTCGAAGTAGATGCAGTTGAGGATAAAAAGGTGCGTCCTCGAAAGCCCAGTCGTTATAAAAAATCTCCTTATGAAAATTTCACCAAAAAAAAAGGCCGCCGCAACAAGGAGTTTGGTTTATCCAAACATGGAGCTTCTTTTTCGGAGGAAGAATGGTATATTTTACAGTATATTTTTCATGAACAACTAGATAAAAGGTATGGAAGTATTTAATGTAATCATATTTTATACATTTGTATTTTGATGTTCTTATTTGTTTTAATTTATTATTAATGTGCGTGTATAATTTATACAGAGAGAAAATTGTAATGACAAAGCGACATATTGTTACCCGCTTCTTAATGTCTTCTTTAGCTTCTAATGTTTGGATATTTGATGAGGTATACTATGTGTGTGTGTGTGTGTGTATAATATTAAAATCTACTTGACATACTAATAAAATTAATTAATTATACCTAACATTCACAATAATTTATAAAATTAACAATATCTTATTTAATTATGTCTATATTAATATCAATCTTAAGATCAATTTTTGGATTAATAGATTTTAGTTCATTCGTCAGGATAGACTAATAATAACTTAATATTAACAAAATTTTTATTGTACATGTTATTTTATCAATTATATTTATTGTAACACTTTATTTGTATCATATGATTTTTATTTATTATTTTTATCCTATTACTATATTTATATTTATTTAGATTGATTTAGTCAAAAGGTATAATAGTCATTTACGAAATTAAGAGGGTCTATGTGACTATTTATGAAACTAAAAGAACATGTATAATTATTTTAGCAAATCTTAGGGGTGTGGGTGGTTTTTTCCGAAATTAATATTGATTTAAAATTAAAAAATTAATATTTACCTGCAACCTGTAAGTTACCTGCTATATTTTAATTAATTATCTAATTATCCATTATATTAAATGAATGATTCAGATTAAAACTCTTATATCTAAGGGTCCATATTAGTCCCACTATCAATATTGTAAAAATAAATACAGCATCATAAAGAAATCCTATTAATTTTTTTGATTTCAAGCAAAAATTGTTTCATATACCATTTCGATTTTGGGAGGGGTGAGGTTTTGAACTTTAATAGTTTCCTCTAAAATCAAAAGGCAGCAATTAAGTTAGAAATAACAAAGAAAACTTATTGGTACCTTATTAAAGGTAACATTATGAAACTTTCAATGTCATTACCTCACTGTTTAATTTTTATTGAGATTTGTGCAAATATTTACCTAAATCTTACCTCAGTTTGTAAATTTATAAGTTTTGAAAATTATGAGACCTTAGAGCATCTCCAAAAAACTCTTCAAATAAAATTCTACTTCTTATTTGAGGAGTCATACCAGTATTAAATACTCTAAAAGACACGTTAATTTAGATTTTTCAAATAAAATTTGCTTCTCACTCTTCAATATTGCCGAGTGAGTTTCTCCCTCTTCTATTAGTATTTTATTATTATTTATTGAAAAAATAAGACTGTAATAATTATTATTTATGTTTCCTTTAAAAACATAACAGTAATCCAATTTGATAGTGGGAAAGATTTGATTAAAATAGTATTAATTTATTCTTATTTGATGAGTCTTTTGGAAGGAATTATATTTTTTTATACACTTATTTGCCACATCAATAAGCAAATTGAAATTTGAAGAGTAAAATTTAAATAGTCTTTTGGAGATGCTCTTATATTAGGAGATATTATAATCGAACTAAAACTTAAAGTTTCAATTATCCCCATGGACTCCTATAAATTCAACCAAAATAACAATTCCAATCTTACCAAATTCTTGAGTTAAATTTATTCAATGCTTTTATTTTTTTAGAGAAATTTTTTCCAATGCTACTTTCCCTTTTTTGGGGAAATTAGAACTGCGGCATGTATAGAAGACATTGAGGTGTAAAGCGACATTAATTTCATGGGTTATGTGCTATACGCATAATATATTTTTAGTCCAAATTCAACTATACAAAGGGGCTTGAGAACTTAAAATTAAGCACAAACTAAAATGACGAAGTAAATACATGATTATGCAACATAACATTAATTCTCTCAATTTATAACTGTTTTTGCTACATGAATCTTGCACAGTTAATCCTAATTGAATTCTAAAAAAGAACAATTGCAACAAGGTTTTGGAATAGAATGGTATACAATCGATATGATCCTTTTCCATTTCAATCTAGATGCCAAAAAAAAAAAAAGGAGAAAACTCCAACTGAATCTGCTCATGTTGTCATTCAATCTGCTTAATCTGATGGAGTATTTAATGCTGGAATTATCCTCACTGAGACAAACTACGATGTTTGGTCTTAAATAATGGAGATACGTCTCGCAAAAAGAGAAAAACTCTCATATATTCGTAGCAACACAAAGCCATCTGAGGAATCTTCAAAGGAATATGAGAAATGGTATAGTGAGAACCAAAAAGTAACAAAATGGTTACTCATATCCATGTCTCCGGAGATCATGAAGCGATATTTATGAATTCCTACAGCCTATGAAATATGGGATGCATTATCAAAAGCCTTCTATGATAGAAGCGATGAATTACAAGTTTTCACTCTAAACTAGAAGGCGTCTCTACCAAACAAAATGAACAGCCACTCTCTAAATTCTACGGAGAATTGATCGAAATATTTCGAGAACTTGATCACCGAGATAAAGTGGTCATGAACGATCCAGAAGATGTTGTAATATACAGAAGGTCTGTTGAAAGATTGAGAGTACACATTTTTCTTGCTAGGCTAGATGAAGAATTTGACCAAGTTCGTTGAGAAATTCTACGAAAAGATATTATCCCAGACTTAGAAGAATGTTATTCTCTGATCTGAAGAGAAGATGTACTGCAAAGCAAACTAAACAAGAAGGTCGACTCAGAAATGTCTGCTATGATAGCACAACAGCAGCCTCAAAGGAAGCTTGTTGACAAGTCATCACTCCATTGCACTCATTGTAGGAAGAATGGTCATACAAAAGAACAATGTTTTGAAATCATTGGATATCCTGACTGGTGGGATACTCGAAAGAAGAACACCAAGTAGGGATAAAAAACTACAGTAGCTGAATCCACATCCATTACAGATCTTAGAAAAGAATCTTCAGTGCAAATCGCAACCTCTGTCAGTCCAGGTAAGGCCCTTAAAACTCTTACAACTGTTATTAATAGTACATGGATAATTGATTCTGGGGTAATTGATCATATGACTTTTGATTCTCGACAAGTTTCTCAATTGAAACCATCTTCACAAAAACATGTTTCCACTCCAAATGGAACCACAACCTCAGTTATTGGGGAAGGATCTTTACGACTCACAGATAAATTAAATTTAGACTATGTGTTAATTGTTCCATCTTTAGATTATAATCTTTTATATGTGTCTCAATTAACCACTTACTTACCATGTGTTGTAATTTTGTGGCCTGATCATTGTGTGTTTAAGGACATCCAAACGAACCAAACAATTGGTTATGGTATTAGACGAGACAACTTGTACTATTTGGAGATGACATCAACAAACACTGGAAAGCTAAGCCCCGCACTAGTCGCAGATAGTTCCATAAAAAAAGGAAATCAGAAATTTTGTTATGGCACAAACGTTTAGGGCATGTGTCATTTGGGTACTTAAAAAAATTATTCCCTAGTTTGTTTCTGAAATTTGATGTTTGTAACTTTAAATGTGATGTTTGTGAACTTTCAAAAAGCCATCGAACTACTTTTCAATTGTCCTTAAATAAGAATCCAGTTCCTTTTATGGTAGTATATTCTGATGTATGAGGGTCATCTAAAGTTTCTACAATTGGAAGTGCTCGTTGGTTTGTTACATTTATTGATGATTGTAGCAGAATGACATCGATTTTTCTGATGAAATCGAAAGATGAAGTAAACTCTTTATTTCAAAGATTTCATAAGATGGTGACGACTCAATTTCAGACACAAATTCAAGTTCTACATACTGATAATGGAGGCGAGTATATGAGCACAACAATTCAACGGTTTCTGAAATCATAAGGAACTGTCCATCAAACCACTTGTGTGGGACACCCCAACAAAATGGCGTTGCTGAACGAAAAAACGGACATTTACTAGAAGTTGTTTGAGCATCACTAATCCAGGCCCACATGCCACTATCTTATTGGGGAGAAGCACTGGCATCCGCAACATACTTGATCAATCGAACACCTTCAAGCTCCCTTGGATTCCAGACTCCTTTCCAGGTTCTGAATGATGCAATTATGTCACCAAATGTGACGAATTTACCCCCACATGTGTTTGGCTGTGTTGCCTTCGTTCATTTGCCGCAACAAGACAAATTATCTCCTCAAGCACTACGTTGTGTGTTTGTAAGGTATGCCTTACATCAAAAGGGATACCGATGTTATCATCCACCATTAAGAAAAATATACATCACCATGGATGTCGTATTTCATGAAGATATCATGTACTACTTGTCAGAGCCTGAATTTCAAGGGGAGTATAATGAAGAGGAAATTCATACTCTTACATATCTTTCACCTGAAGAAGATCAATCTTCCATTGAGGTAGTAAACCTTCAAGATACTAGAAAAGAAAATTGTGGTGATTCTTAGGCTGAGATAAGTGAAGACACATTTGGGGGGCAAAATAACTCAGACATAACTGCAATCGAGAATGAGTCACATGAAGAAATACCTAACCAATTGTCTGCAGAGGATGTTCCTACCACAAGTCCCAGTCTAATCAAAAGAATTCTTCCCCAGCGTCAAAATAGAGGTATCCCTAAACCCACATATGAGCCTGACCTCTCTAGTAGAGTCAAGTACCCTATTAGTCATTTTGTGTCTAACCATTGCTTGTTAGAATCAAATCAGTCATTTGTAAATCAATTATCTACTGTATCTATTCATAATAGTGTGCAGGAAGCCTTAAAAGACCCAAAGTGGAAAGCGGCTATGAATGACGAAATGAGATCTCTTCAGAAAAATCAAACATGGGAACTAGTTGATCTTCCACCAGGAAAGCAACCAGTGGGTTGCCGATGGATCTACACTATAAAGTACAAAGCAGATGGCTCTATTGAACGACACAAAGCAAAACTCGTAGCTAAGGGTTACACCTAAACCTACGGGATAGATTATACCGATACGTTTGCACCAGTAGCAAAAATTAATACTATTTGTATCTTATTATCATTAGTAGTCAACTTGGATTGGCCAGTGCAACAGTTCAGATGGTTTTTGTTGTGCAAATTTTATTGAACTCGCAAGTGCACGAATCTATTGTAATATAGATCAATGGTGACGAGTGTCGATCCCACGAGGAGGTGGATTTTAATTGTGTGTAGAATTAATTTTGTAAATGGGTGATTGGATTTGTGGTGGAAATGATTTGGAATATGCTAAAACTTAAATTAAAATGACAAGAATAAATTCTAAAATTGGAATTGAAATGGCGAGAATAAATTGAAGAGAATTCTATTGAAATGACGTACTTGGGTATCTGGATCCGTATCAACATGCATCATGGGCTAAATAATCCTTATTAATGCTAATTAAATCATGAGGGGGGAATCCACACCTCATGAACCACGCTCTAATCAATATGGTGCTAAGGGCTTATCGCCAAATAATAATAACCTTGTACTAGGGGGCCAGTGAAACCAAGACGGTACTAGATAAGATTAGTATTATTTGTCGACGAGAAGTCAAAACATCCACAAAAATTAGAGGGGAAGAGATAATAAATTTACCAAATAAAGCCCATGACACATGTTGAGACTTCACCTTCAACCCAAGCTTGAAAGAAAATTAACTACTCATAATTGAACTAAGGGCAAAATGGGAATTTATTAAAATACGTAGAAAATACAAGATGGAGAAGGAATTACAGAAAATGGATCCCAAAAATGGATTCAGAGCTCTCAAATTAGGGGGGAGAGGCCCCCTTTTTATAGATATATGGAGTAAATCATGGCCATCGGATTAAAAACAGTTTGGACGCTTAGGATTGCGCCACGTCATCAGTCAACAGTACGCGGTTTGACCATGCAGATGAACAGTAACACGGTTTGACCCGGGTTGAACAGTGACGCGGTTTGGTTGAAAATAATCCTGTGCGATGCATGTACCGTAGGCGAGATTTTTCGTCCGCTGATATGTTGCCACGTCACCATCAACAGTACATAAAAATTTTAGCCCAACAGGATCATGACACCTCATCAGTCAATGCCACATCATCGGTCAATGCCACGTCATCGATCCGTCTATGTGAACAGTGTCATGAACAGTAACGTAGACAGTACCGTACACGTGAATAGTACCGTACATGTGAATAGTGTCATTTTTCCTTTTATGCTCCTCCTAAGGTTTTTGACCGTCTTGAGTTCAAAAGTGATGTCCGTTTTGCCGCCTGATCTCTCGTTTATTGTGAAATGACCATAATGCCCCTAAAATACATAAAATACTTAATTAAAATAAAATATACGTAATTAAATCACAAGAAGGTTAAATACATAAAAGTAAGGGTTGTTAGTAAGACTTGAAATGTAAAATGACGGTTTTCTCCTTTATAAATATGCATTTTCTAACACTCAACACACCCCCTAACCAGCTTATTGCTAGTCCCTAGCAAATAAAGCGAAAACAAAATTCAAATCCAAAATGATTCTTTTTTTTATAGAAACACTCGTGTTTATTCAATCAGATTAATGATAGCAATCAAATAAAAGTATAAGCATTATCTCCAGTCTAAAGTAACATCACACCCACATCAACCATCCATATGAATTAGTCCAGTAGACTTTGTTATAGCTACTTTCAAGAATGACATGTCAAACCCCAAATTCTCACTGGAAGTAGTGACACTCTCACAAAGAAATTAAACCCAATAAAAATAGTCACTCCAACGAATGGTACTTGAGAGAGAAAATAATAAAGAACTGATATCACATGCTCTCACCAAGAAATATGCCCTCAGCTTAGAAATAAGACGATCTCAAATTAAACAAAAATGCTAGTCAACCCAATTTATTTATCTCTTTTTATATTATTATGCACCACTATATCTTTTTAGCCCATATAACTACCTTCTACTTCAGACTATAGTTTCCTAAAATTAAGAAAGACTTTTATTAGGACATAACGTAGGCTAGGGACATGGCTAACAAAGAAGGGAAATAAGGAAAATAAAGTGTATGTTTGAGAAAAAATGCAGAGAAATATATATATATATATATTTGAAGTTTTAAGGTGGATTTCACCTTTTATTGTTATTTTTTTTTCTTTTGAAACAACAATTTTTGTTTTGTTTTGTTTTTTTTTATTTTTTATTTTTTGCTTTTGTTTGTCATAACTTCATTGAACAAAATAATTATTTACATTTTTCTCAAACATAAATAGGTGATGAAACTTGTAAGATATCGAGTAATACTCCAAATCGGAGTGGGTCAAGATGGTAAGTTGGACAAAGAATTTTTTTTTTTTTAAAGGCTCAAAAGGGTTAACTATGGATATATCACAAAAGGGATGGCTAGAAAGGCTCAAATGGGACAAAGATGGCCCTTCCATCGTCTTTTAGGGATCTAAATAATCGTCCATTTCTACTAGTTATATGGGCCTCCAAATGTAGCAACACACATTTTTTTCTTTTTTTACAATTTTTTTTAGGGGTTAACTGAAAAGAAATCTAGAGATCGTGTATAAAATAATAAACTGTTAAGCTGTATAAAGAATGGGCAAAAGGGTTACTCTCCAAGAAAAATAATAGGCTCAAAAACTCACTTGGTACTTATTATGACATGTTCATTCCTTCAAGCAACTCATATTTGTCTCCGACATCAACATGTAAAGCAGCAAACATAGCGTAACATCACTTAAGACCAAAGATAATACAAATACTAAAATTTGAAATTAATCATGTCATCCAATGTTAAAACAAATCACACAAATTTTTTTTTTTTAAACAATGTTCTACCCCCAACCTATTCTAAACATGAAAGGAAAATCCGCATGGAGAAATGTGAAAATGATGCAGAAAAACTAATTAGAAAAGTTACACTTAAAATTATAGAAAAAGAAAATATTTTTTTTATTAATTTTTTTTATTTTTTATTACTAAGAAGATGCGTTTCTAGAGGTACTACACTCCATATTCAGCCATCTTCGACTAAAAAATGTATATTTATAAAGGAGAAAATTAAAAAGAAAAAAAAATGAACATCAAAACTTAATAAAGAAAAAAAAATTTTTAACTATGAAGATGCGTTTCTAGAGTCACTACACTTCATATTCAACCATCTTCAACACAAAATGTTAGCAACAGTTAGTTTCTACAACAAAAAATCAGTAAAAACTTAACCAAGATTCCACAATTGTCAACTATTCTCTCCCCCCAACCAGAACGAAACATTGTCCTCAATGTTTGAAAGGAAAGAAGTAGAGTTTAGAAGACATCACCTGGGTGGTGCAACACAGAAGAAAATATTTACAGGCGGAGAGTTAAATCTAATTTGTACTTCTTACTATGGCTACTGTTACCATCATTATTTGGACGTTCCAACACAAAGGTCCAGGGGTCTGGCTCCGGTCTATAAGCTTGTAACATATCAAGTAGCTCATTAGCAGTGTGAGCACAAATAAAGAGTTTTTTCGCATTAGAGGGAATGAAATAGTTTTTTATTGCATGGTTAAGAAATGTGATAAAGCCATCATAAAAGTTATTGACATTTAACAAACCGATGGGTTTCTGGTGGATGTGCAGATGGGCCCAAGATGCTAGTGTGATAAGTGCCTCTAATGTTGCAAGATCTCCTGGAAGGAAAATAAAAGCATCAGCATGATTAAGCATTTCAGTTATTCGTTCTTGCATACCTGAGATGACTAACTCTTCTCCAGTCGATGAGTCAGTGAAACTGCCCAATGGTTTTAGGACTCTTGGGATGATGCCTAACACTTGACTTCTTCTGACAAAAGCTGCTTCTGAGACCATTTTTGATAACCCTCGATTACCTCCTCCATACACCAAGTGTAATTTTCTCGTTGTTATACTTCGACCAAGATCTATGGCTGCCTCAACGAACTCTTTATGTTTGCCATAGTTAAACCCAGAAAGCACACAAATGTTCTTGAATTGTCTATTGGGAGTAGCTGCCATTGTGATACTTCTCAAAAATAATTTGTGAGTGCTTGACCAAAAAAAAAAAAAAAGAAATCACATTTAAGAATCTTGGTGACAGTGGATCACAGCTGTGTATGAGGTAACATGTCAGTGTCAAATACGGATAAAGCACGTGGCTCGCGAGTCAAAAAGGAAACAGTAAAAAGAAAAAAGCAAACAGTAAAAATTATTAAAGACAATAATGCACACAATAAAACAATAGTGAAATAAAATAACAGTAAAGTGAAAGGATATTTACAGGTAGTTGCGACTGTGACTCACATCTTCCTCTGGTTTTACATCTAGAAACGGCTTGAACGCCCTCTATGAGTCGAGGATAGGCTTCCCATCCAGTTTTCTTATAAACTGGTAAACAGGGTCGTTTATAGTCAGATTCCTGAGACTATATCGTGCATGCTCTTTCTGGAATAATGGCCATAACTGGAGAATCGCTCCTTGCACATATCCACTGGGATGCGTTTCAAGAGACAAAAGGATATCATCCAATGACTCCTTATTCAAGCCATCCCTAATGAATTGAATCTTATCTTCCCTGTTATCAGACACCATTCCTAAAGAACATGGGTTTTTATTGCAACTCATTCTGGCACACTTATGACAAGCAATAGAAATTCTTCGAGCTCGTCGTTTTCTTGCATAATTTCCTTTACCACAACCAGGCATGTATGCAATAAATTTTGGAGGTAACTCACCTGCCAATCGTACTTTAGCCTCGATTAACCAACGAATGTCAGCAAGTATGTTATTCCTCATGAGTAATCGCATGCGTTCGGACCGAGCTTCATAGATCGTAAGGAGGGCATTCTGAGGAAGTGAAGGGAATCGCTTGTGAAGCTTCACTAGAATCTCGTTTCTGTCCATACTTTCGCCTCAGAATATCAGTTATTATGGGAAACTGAAGTAACCGACTTGATTGTCACGGAGTACCGTTATCCGCCGCTTTACCGGGGTAACAAACTAAAGCACACAAACAGAAAAATAAATTAAAACACACAAAGAAAATTTAAAATCGTCCTCTTATTGAATTTACCTCAAGCTCCAACTGGATGTCGTAAACACTTCTCTCAATGTCTCTGAGTTGGCTTT
Organism: Citrus x clementina; assembly: GCF_000493195.1. Classification (NCBI taxonomy): domain Eukaryota; kingdom Viridiplantae; phylum Streptophyta; class Magnoliopsida; order Sapindales; family Rutaceae; genus Citrus; species Citrus x clementina. Next base: position 28,245,222 of record NW_006262339.1, on the reverse strand, counting down.
CTAAACCCTCAACATAGGCTACTAACTCTGGTGGCTGTAGAGCCCAAATATGATGTGTTTTACAAAATTGAATCTGCCTTTTGAGATGAGTTTTGACACGTTGAAGTGGTTTAAGAATGTTCAGGAGGAACGGTCTAAGTAAGGTACTCATGATTAAAAGTGATAAGAGAAAACTTAATAGTTAAACAAACACACTTATGCAAAACTAATTTCAATTAGCAAAAGAATAATAAAAAGAAAGAAAGAAAAATATCAAATCACCGAAAAGAAAAACAAATCAATTCAAATCTGGTGGGTCACTCAAATTTATTTCGGTGTCTTCTTCATGTGGTTGGTACTCTAGATATGTCTTTAATCTTTGACCATTAACTTTAAATGTGACACCATTCTTTGGGTCCTTAATTTTAATTGCCCCATGTGGAAAAACAGTATGTACAATAAATGGGCCAGACCAACGAGAGCGTAACTTACCTGGGAATAGGTGCAAGTGAGAATTGAATAAAAGCACTTTCTGACCTGGAGTGAACGATTTTCTCATAATTTGCTTGTCATAGAAGACTTTCATTCGTTGCTTGTAAATCTTGGTATTTTCGTATGCATCATTGCGAATTTCTTCAAGTTCTGCTAGCTGTAATCTTCTTTCTAAGCTGGCTTGCTGCATGTCAAAGTTGAATTTCTTGATGGCCCAATATGCACGATGTTCGAGTTCCACAGGTAGATGGTAAGCTTTTCCATACACTAGCCTGTAGGGTGACATCCCAATCGGGGTCTTGAAAGCCGTTCTGTATGCCCATAATGCATCATCAAGTCTTAATGACCAATCTTTCCTATCTGGCCTCACCATTTTTTCTAATATGTGCTTTATTTCTCGATTGGATATCTCAACTTGGCCACTAGTTTGCGGATGATACGGAGTCGCCACTTTGTGTGTGATTGAATACTTTGTCAAAAGAGCTTTGAATGCTTTGTTAGAAAAGTGGGCACCACCATCACTGATTATCGCTCTAGGGAATCCAAAGCGCGAAACAATGTTGCTTTTCAAAAATCCTATCACCACCTTGTGATCATTGGTTCTACATGGAATATCTTCTACCCATTTCAATACGTAGTCAACAGCAACCAATATGTATTGATGACCAAAAGACGGGGGAAAGGGTCCCATGAAGTCGATACCCCATACGTCAAAAATCTCAACCACTAAAATTGGATTTAGTGGCATCATGTTCCTTCGCGTAATGCTCCCCATTCGTTGACACCTATCACATGAAGAACAGAAAGTGTAAGCGTCTCGAAATATAGTTGGCCAATAAAAACCACATTGTAAAACTTTAGTTGCCGTTTTCTTAGCACTGAAATGGCCTCCACAAGCTTGTTCATGGCAGAATGAAAGAATATTTTGAATTTCATTTTCTGGGACACATCGTCTGACAATTTGATCAGCACAATACTTGAACAAATACGGGTCATCCCAAAAGAAATTCTTTATTTCCGCAAAAAATTTGGTCTTGTCTTGCTTGGTCCAATACTATGGAAGTTTTCCTGTAACAAGATAATTAACTATATCAACATACCAAGGTAATACTTCCACACTCATTAATTGTTCATCTGGAAATGTCTCATTTAATGGTAATGGTTCTGTAATTATGTCAAAATGGAGACGAGAGAGATGATCCGCCACAACATTTTCTGTGCCTTTCTTATCTTTGAATTCCAAGTCGAACTCCTGCAACAGTAACACCCAACAAATTAGTGTAGCTTTTGCATCTTTCTTTGTGAGAAGATATTTAAGAGCAGCATAATCTGTGAATATAATTATTTTACAACCAATAAGATAATATCAAAATTTCTCTAATGCAAACACTACTGCTAGCATTTCTTTTTCAGTAGTTGAATAGTTCAACTGTGCATCATTCAATGTCATACTAGCATAGTAAATAACGTGGGGAATTCGATCAACTCTTTATCCTAATACTGCTCCTACTGCAAAATCAGATGCATCACACATGAGTTCAAATGGTAAGCTCCAGTTTGGGGGCTGAATGATGGGTGATGATGTCAACAATTGCTTTAATTTTTCAAATGCCACAAGACATGAATCATTAAAGATAAAAGGTACATCCTTAGCAAGTAAATTGCATAAGGGTCTAGAAACTTTGCTAAAATCTTTAATGAAACGTCTATAGAAACCAGCATGCCCAAGGAAAGATCTTACTTCTCTGACTATTTTGGGTGGAGGAAGATTAGAAATGAGATCCACCTTGGCTTTGTCAACCTCAATACCTTTGCTCGAAATGATGTGACCGAGAACAATACCTTATTTTACCATAAAATGACACTTCTCTCAATTTAAGACCAAGTTCTTCTCGATAC
>NW_006262339.1:28235998-28242752 GCF_000493195.1 Citrus x clementina | reverse complement strand
ACTCTTGACTTCCATTTATTAGTGTCCATAGATGGTGCTGAGTCAAGCAGGGCGTTGACCTCATCAACCGATCTGTCAATATCAAAATCAAAACCAAAGTGAGTTAAACATGTTTGTAAAGGATCATCACTAAGGTTTGAAACAAAAGTGTTATCAACTATTGTTTCTATTAAATCCATATCAACAATCCCATCATCTGTATTGTGAGGTTGTTTGGCAATGTTGAAGATGTTCAGCTCCATAGTCATGTTGCCGAAGGACAACTGCATATTTCCAGTCCTGCATTGAATGTGAGCATTCGCAGTTGCCAAGAAAGGTCGGCCTAGAATAATGGGGATGTGGTTCCTTGAATCCTGTATTGGTTGAGTGTCAATTACAATGAAATCAACAGGAAAATAAAACTTGTCTACCTGGATAAGCACGTCCTCCACAATACCACGAGGTATTTTCATGGACCGATCTGCAAGCTGTAACACTACTGGAGTTGGGTGTAATTCTCCCAGTCCAAGTTTCATAAATACTGAATAAAGCAACAAATTTACATTAGCTCCTAAATCCAACAAAGCATTCTCAATTGTGTGGTTCCCTATACTACATGAGATAGTGAGGGAGCCTGGGTCTTTGCATTTTAAAGGAATTTTATGTTGGAGTATAGAACTAACGTTTTCTGTTAAAAATGCCTTCTTTTGAACATGCATATTTCTCTTTTTAGTACAAAGGTCTTTAAAAAACTTGGCATAAGATGGAACTTGTTTAATAGCATCAAGTAAAGGGATGTTAACACTTACCTGTTTGAAGATTTCGAGAATCTCACCTGTGGATTTTCCCTTTTTTCCTTTAGCTAACCTCTGAGGAAATGGAGCTTTCGGAACATATTCTCGTGGGTTGGTTTCTTCTTTCTCCTCCGGTGATGATTCCTCAACATTCACAGGTACAATTTGATTTTCTTTTGTCACCGGCATCTCCACTTTGTTGTCGACTTCCTTTCCTTTTCGCAAGGTCATTACTGCTTTGACCTCTCCATGCTGCTGTGGTGAACTGGTACTTGCTTCATGTACTCCTTTAGAATTAGGCACTGGTTGACTTGGAAACTTGCCTTTCTCAACAGTCATTGCCAAGGTCTGAACTGAAGAAGCAAGTTGTCCCACCATCTTCTCGAGGCTTGAAACTGATTGAGCTTGTGAGTTGAAGCCTGCTCTCAACTCATTTCGTAGTCCATCAATGGTGCGGTTCTGTTGCTCAATCGTAGAGTGAGTAAGATTCTTGAGATTCTGGAATGAATCCTCCCATGGTCTGGGTTGAGAGTAGTTCTGGTTATGATTGTATGGTCTAAATGGTGGCTGAGAGGCTTGAGGATTTTGAGGAATTGGTGGAGTTGGAGCTGCTGGTCCATTCTGTTGGAATCCTTGAGACCATGAAAAATTGGGGTGGTCTCTCCATCCAGGGTTATATGTGTTGGAGTATGGGTTGTAATTCAATAGTTTTCTCATTACACCTATGGCATTGGCTTGATCTGAGTATGAGTCATGGTCAAGTGATTCTGTTGATTTAGCAGTCGATAACGATGCTATTTGTCGAGCAAGACCTTCAATCATGTCCTTGACTTCTTTGATTCCCGAAGTTGACTCGCCAATGTGAACCTCATTCACTCCTTTAATTCTTCTAGTATTCTTGAGTGATCGACTCCGTTGTTGGGAATTATCCGCTTGTCGCTGGAAGAATTCCCAAATTTCTGATGCACTTTTTGACATTAGCTCTCCTCCACTTGTTGCCATTAGCCATTCTTGCACATTCGGCAATAATCCCTCCAAAAAGTATTGGCATTGGTGCCATTTCTCATACCCATGATGTGGGTAAACTCTGAGATTTCTCTGCGAATAGCATTGGTTTTATGCACTGGGAAATATTTATTCAAAAATTTTGTAACCATTTGTTCCCATGATGTAATGCTATTAGCAGGCAAAGTATTTAACCATGAACGAGCTCTATCCTTTAAAGAAAATGGGAATAATCTGAGTTTAATATCATCATCTGAAAAATTCTCATATTTAAATGTTTGACAAATGGCATGAAAATCATTCAAATAATTATATGGGTCCTCATTTTCTAGGCCATAAAATATGGGGAGACAATTTAGCACACTAGGTTTTAATTCAAAACTCCTAGCAGCTACATTTCGGTATCTTATGCATGATGTGCTCAAATTTGCTAAAGGACTGAAATAATCCTTAAATGGCCTCTTCTGTGGTGCTTGTAAATCCATTTTATTTTTAATGTGTTTGTGTGTGCGAAGTGTTTTTTCTAATTCAAGGTCTATAGGTTCAAGATTAGGTAATAATGACCTACGACCATGCATGCAAAACAAATAAAATAAAAATAAAGATGGGAACAAAACAAATAAAAATAAAGAAGAGGGAGAAATTACGATACTAACCTTATTGCGCTATTACAACCTTTCTATAAAAATACACAAAAACAAATACGTGAAATTAACTAAAAATTAAATTAATAAAATAAACAAAAAAAATTACAAAGAAAAATAAATTGAAAATTAAATTACAGAATTTTAAAGAAGAGAAAAAGAAAAGAAATACTAACCTTTAAATGTAGATTCACTTTTTTTTCTTTTTTTAATAATAAAAAAATACAAGAAAACAAATAAAAGAAATTATTCACAAAAATTAATTTTATGAATTAAAATTACTTGCCTCCCTGGCAACGGCGCCAAAAACTTATTGTGCAAATTTTATTGAACTCGCAAGTGCACGAATCTATTGTAATATAGATCAATGGTGGCAAGTGTCGATCCCACGAGGAGGTGGATTTTAATTGTGTGTAGAATTAATTTTGTAAATGGGTGATTGGATTTGTGGTGGAAATGATTTAGAATATGCTAAAACTTAAATTAAAATGACGAGAATAAATTCTAAAATTAGAATTGAAATGGCGAGAATAAATTGAAGAGAATTCTATTGAAATGACGTACTTGGGTATCTGGATCCGTATCAACATGCATCATGGGCTAAATAATCCTTATTAATGCCAATTAAATCATGAGGGGGGAATCCACACCTCATGAACCACGCTCTAATTAATATGGTGCTAAAGGCTTATCGTGCCAAATAATAATAACCTTGTACTAGGGGGCCGGTGAAACCAAGGCGGTACTAGACAAGATTAGTATTATTTGTCGACGAGAAGTCAAAACATCCACAAAAATTAGAGGGGAAGAGAAAATAAATTTACCAAATAAAGCCCATGACACATGTTGAGACTTCACCTTCAACCCAAGCTTGAAAGAAAATTACCTACTCATAATTGAACTAGGGGCAAAATGGAAATTTATTAAAATACGTAGAAAATACAAGATGGAGAAGGAATTATAGAAAATAGATCCCAAAAATGGATTCAGAGCTCCCAAATTAGGGGGGAGAGGCCCCATTTTTATAGATACATGGAGTAAATTATGGCCATCGGATTAAAAACAGTTTGGACGCTTAGGATTGCGCCACATCATCAGTCAACAGTACGCGGTTTGACCACGCAGATGAACAGTAATACGGTTTGACCCGGGTTGAACAGTGACGCGGTTTGGTTGAAAATAATCCTGTGCGATGCATGTACCGTAGGCGAGATTTTTCGTCCACTGATATGCTGCCACGTCACCATCAACAGTACATAAGAATTTTAGCCCAACAGGATCGTGACACCTCATCAGTCAATGCCGCGTCATCGATCCGTCTATGTGAACAGTGTCATGAACATTAACGTAGACAGTACCGTACACGTGAATAGTACCGTACATGTGAATAGTGCCATTTTTCCTTTTATGCTCCTCCTAAGGTTTCGACCGTCCTGAGTTCAAAAGTGATGTCTGTTTTGCCGCCTGATCTCTCGTTTTTTGTGAAATGACCATGATGCCCCTAAAATACATAAAATACTTAATTAAAATAAAATATACGTAATTAAATCACAAGAAGGTTAAATACATAAAAGTAAGGGTTGTTAGTAAAACTTGAAATGTAAAATGACGGTTTTCTCCTTTATAAATATGTATTTTCTAACACTCAACAGAGACATGTCTGAAGAAATTTATATGGATCTGCCATCAAGATGCAGTGGACCAGAATGACTCAATTAGAAAGTATGCAAATTGGATCTAAGGGAGGAATCTTCCTGTCTCAAAAGAAATATGCCTTAGATCTATTGCACGAAACGGGAATGACAGCTTGTTAGCCTATTGACACCTCAATAGAAGAAGGACTGAAGTTTTGTATTATTAAATACATAAAAGTAAGGGTTGTTAGTAAAACTTGAAATGTAAAATGACGGTTTTCTCCTTTATAAATATGCATTTTCTAACACTCAACAGAGACATGTCTGAAGTACTTGTCGAGAGAGTTTGAGATGAAGGATTTAGGAGCCTTAAAATATTGTCTTAGAATTGAGGTTTCTCGATCTAAGGGAGGAATCTTCCTGTCTCAAAAGAAATATGCCTTAGATCTATTGCACGAAACGGGAATGACAGCTTGTTAGCCTATTGACACCTCAATAGAAGAAGGACTGAAGTTTTGTATTACCTCAGACCAAGTTTTAGTAGACAAAGGAAGATATCAAAGGCTGATTGGAAGATTGATGTACTTGTCCCACACAAGGGCAGATCTTACTTATGCATTGAGTGTTGTAAGTCAGTTTATGCATAATTCCGGAGAACAACACATGAAAGCAGTAATGCGGATCCTGAGGTACCCGAAGTCAAATCCAGGAAAAGGAATCCTATTTTCTAAAAATGGAGATTACAGCAACATAGAAGTTTATACTGATGCAGATTGGGCCGGGTCAGCTAGTGATAGACGCTCTACCTCATGATACTTTACCTTTGTGGGAGGCAACCTTGTCACATGGAGAAACAAGAAATAACATGCCGTTGCCGTTTGACCGCTGAAGCAGAATATCGAGGCATGGCCCTTGGGGTATGTGAAGGGCTATGGATAAGCTTTATCTTAAATGATTTGGGCTATCCATCACAACAACCAATGCAACTATACTGTGAAAACAAAGCTGCACGAGATATTGCTCATAACCCAGTTCAACACAATCGAACAAAACATGTCGAGGTAGATAGATTTTTCGATAGATTTTTCATCAAGGAGAAGTTAGATGAAAAAATCTTAAAACTGCCGAAAATTCGATTAGAAGATCAACTTGCAGATATTTTAACGAAGGCCATTTCAAGCAAAACATTTACAAAATTCCTAGACAAGCTGGGTATGCAAGACATCTATGCACCAGCTTGAGGGGGAGTGTTGAGAATGTCAAATAAAATGACATTGAAGGAAGTTTTCAAAGGCAGAATCCGCACTTGTCAAAGGGATGATTTGCACTTGTTAAAGACACGATCCGCACCGAACGGATCGACACATTTCCTTCCGTATTCGCATATGTAATCTTTGAAAAAATGTAACTTCTGCATCTATAAATAACGCTCAGTGTATAATGTTTTATTCAAGAAAAGAAAACAAGTTTCTTCATACTCCTCGTCTGAATATACAGAGACAATCTCTCATAACTTCAGTCGAATACTTATGATGATGATCATTTGTGATTTCATCAGACATAGGCAAGAACTTGAACTTGTCTACTACTAACCAAATGTCAAAATTCGCCTGCCACCCCAATGATTCCTAATCCTATTTTATTACCAGGTTTGATCACAAGATAAGAATCAGATTTAAACACTTTTCCAAGTTATGTTTCCCAAGCAGAAGTCATACACATTTTCTTTTCTACCAGGAACTGCTGTACTATCAGGAATCTGTAATCATCTATTGATTGAGCATAGCAAAATGCAAATTTCTGGTCTTGGTATTCTCTTAACTCTCTAGTGGAAGGATTGTATATCTTATATAAATAGTTATTATAATTACACTCCGAGTCTCTCTTTAATCCTCAAGCACAATAAGCCATTACAAGAACCCAATATCAAAACCGATTCATAAAGCTACCCATTGCTTTAATTTGCAAGTTAAAGAAAAAATCACTTCAGGTTTCGAGGATACTGTACGTAAAATCGAGCAAGGTAACTGAAAAACAATTGTATATATGTCAAGCAAACTGCAGGATTTGTGATTATATGTGTAAAATAGATAAGACTGATAATATAGCAATCGCATATACATGCCAATCCTAGTGGAGTAAAAGCTCTAATGCCACTAGAATTCTGATTATTAAATTCCGGGAGAACTCTAATCACTGATGCCACTGAAAAATTCTATTTATATATTTTTTATTATTATATATAATACATAGAATAAATGTTCAACGAAAGTCCAATATACAACTGAAACCCACTAAAGTCCAGGATGAGAAAACAAAAGAAATACTTCTGCATATTGGGAGATTTGAATCTTCCATTTTTCTCGATATTAGAATTAAGAGGAGGAGGTGCAGATGAACTGAAGCAAATGGGTGGTGGTGAAAAATTTTGTATGTGTGAAGAATTGAGTTGTGGATATAGGGGACTTAAGTGTAATCGAAAGAGAGTTATTAGGCCATAGTGCACATTGCATTCAGTTTATGGGTCGATATGCAAATAATTTGTTGATGTGGCGAAATCTATTATGGTCGTTACTATTGTTCCTGGAAATTTTCTAGAAACCTCAGCATAAAAGGGGCTTTTGCATAGCCTCTAGTGTGCGTGTGATTTCTCTTTCGTTTCCTCATCAAATTCTGTAATTCTGCTTGATAAAAAGCT
>NW_006262339.1:28218721-28221582 GCF_000493195.1 Citrus x clementina | reverse complement strand
ATGGAATACATAGATAAAAACATCATCTTAAACAAATCACAATCCAGAATTAGAGCATTTTCAACATACCTAAGGAAAAAAGAATACGTGAAAACGGGTGGCTCATTTGTTAAGAAGTGTTGATTTGATCGGCTCTGCAAATCTCTTGGGACTCGGTTCCAATTCCTCTTCATCAAAACTGTAATGTAATTCCCCTTCATCAGAACTCGAATCAAATTCACTTGCAGCAGTGCCACTCGCGCTTGGCAAATCATCCAATTTCCAAACTTCAGTAGCAAAATTGAGAGTAAAAGTGTTGGCTTTGGTCTCGCTGGGATTTGCATATACTGGACATACTCCGCAACGTTTTATCCCTTGACTCTTTTGTTTTCGGTCAAACTCATTGAAGAACTTAAGTGAGACAGTTGTATGATGGTAACCATCAGGAAAGCCAACATTCAAGCAAGGTTTAAAACCAAGTATGACATGATCTGAATCATGGGGGTCTTCAATAGACTCCCCATAGAAACTCAGATCAACATGTTTGGTTTCAAAGAGAGTCTTTATTTCTAAGTCGGATAGACAGTAGACGTCAAAATAACGACGACGATCAGAATAAAGTTGCTTAAAATAAAGAACAGCACAAAAAGCAAACCCGATTAAGTTTCTGCAAAAAGAGTGCGGTGGCAGTTGAATACGTATCGAAGATCCTGAACTTTGATTGCTGAACCAGTCAGGAATTTCGCTCCCAGGTAAAACAATTTGGGAATCCCTGAGTTTAGAAAGTTTCTGTGAAACGACATTTAAAAAAAGAAAATTGTAAAATGAAAACCATGATTTCAGATATAACAAAGAGGGACAGAGTAAACAAGAGAGGGAATTTGATACCCCTTTGTTTGCTCTTTCATAGCCCAGTCTCAGTGATGCTGCAATTGCCATACGTAGTGAATCTGCCAAAATCCTGTTGTTTGCTTTTCCATCAAGTTTCAAGCAGTTAGTAAACCCAAAATAAATTGGTTGTGACGTCAGATATTCCGGATGCCATTGACGAAGGTCAGGAGAGGGTTTGGATAGCTTTTCGAGTACGGATGCATCTAGTTCTTGTAGACATGACGGAATCTCTGGCAAAGATTGAAGCCGGTTACAGTTCATTGCTTTTAGTGACTGTGGACACAATGGAAGTTCTGGTAATGACCGAAGCATGTTACAATCCTCCAAGTGAAGAGTTTCTAGACCCAATGGAAGTGCTGGTAATGACTGAAGCATGTTACAACGCCATAAGCGAAGAGTTTCTAGACCCAATGGAAGTTCTGGTAATGACTGAAGTATCTTACAATCCCTCAATTCAAGACATTTTAGGCCCAATGGAAGTCCTGGTAATGACTGAAGTATCTTACAATCCCTCAATTCAAGACATGTTAGGCCCAATGGAAGTTCTGGTAATGACTGAAGCATATTACAATCCTTCAAGTAAAGATAACTTAGCCACGACAGTTGCTTGATACTTGCAGGTAAACTCTCAAAGTTATTTCCATTTAAATTGCCACTGTTATCCGGCAACTTATCAAGTATAGAACAACCACTTACGGACAAAAGTGCAAGCCTCGGTAGATTTTCAAATGGCGATGGCAGAGCCGTCCAGACTAAATCAATGCGTGTTAAATGTTCCATTTTCTCCAAGATTTCTGGGAAACGCTCAAGGTTCAAGCAGCCATTAACAAAAAGATTAACCAAAAATCTCAATTTACAAAACCTAGTTGAAATCCTCTTCAGCCGTTTGCAATCACTCAAATCCAACAAATTAAGATCAGTTAGGTACTTTATTGATGATGGAACTTCTTCTATTGCAGACTCGCGTAAGTATAGCTGTCTAACTTTCCCAGAAATCTGTGGAAACTCTATGAGATTAACACATGAGGAGCAATCAATAGTTACTGGACAAACAAAATGAAGATTGCTTGCAAAAGACCTAAGACTTTTGCAGCCCTTAAAAGACAACGCACTGAGATACTTGAAATTCTGGATAGATGAGGGAACACAAGCCAAGTTTGTATAATCCAAAAGATATGTTTCAATATTTGGGGTTTCTAATGGGCCTGGCATCTTAATGAAATGTTGAGAATGGCTGAGGTTAATAGATTTTAACTTGAAAGCTTCCTGCAATAACAGATATATAAAGACTATATTAATTAAAAAGCAACAATTAATTCAACAATTAATTGCACGTATATTTAAAGAAAGAAAAAATTAATGTTTTAGTTTTAGTACACAACTTACCTTTTCTCCTTCCCAAGGTTGCTCAACTTTACTAAAACGCAAATTCAGTTCAACAAGGTTCTTTGGCTTGAAATTTGATGGCAGTGTCCTTAATGGATATGTGTCCCAATGAAGATATCTCAATTTTTTAGGAAGATAATCTAGGCCTTTTCGAAGCTGCACTTTAGAGTATGAAAGTTGCTCTTCAATGCTCATACTTAGAAACCTTTCAATCTCAGGTACATAAAATTTGAGCAATCTTAGATTAGACATTTTTGTGAAGGCTCCTGGGTCTAAATTGATGCCTTTTATTTTGGACAAATCCAGAAATATGCCTTCAATTGCATCGGTCCCCTTATTAAAAACAAAAAAACAAAGAATGAGTAACCCTAAAACAGAAAAGAAACATTCGTAAACTTTATTAACTAAGAGCTCAAACAAAAACAAATTATGCAATCTTTGATTTTATTTTTTTAATATATTAAATATCTATATGCGAGAAAAGAAAATTTTGGGGACCATTGGAAAATTAGACTAATAGAAAAAAAATTCAAAATTTCTCTAATTTACAAACCTGTTATCTTAATATCCAGAAGTTGAGAAGACATGGCCTATTTGATTGGTAT
>NW_006262339.1:28189741-28218621 GCF_000493195.1 Citrus x clementina | reverse complement strand
AATTTTACTAAAGGATGTTCTCGTAATAATAAAAATTATTAAAAAAACATGGGTGTGCTGGTATGGTTGGGAAAATACGAGTGCAGAACTCCAAACAAATAAAAGATTTATATAAAAAAAAAATGGAGGATTCTTACCATATTATGCTTTAGTACGTGGCGGATTTCCTTAGGATCCCACAACCTACTGCGTCTGCCTAGCTCTTCCTCAGATTCTTGGCGAACAATCTCTCGGCCCATTTCTTGCAATAAATCATGCATTTGCAAGCGGCTATATGACACTGTTATGAGTGACTTGTCCACGAGGACATCCAGTCTGTGAGACCCAGAATCATCAAGTATCCTTGTCACAAAATCTTTATCCTCTCCCTCAAGGAAACACGCAATATCTAGAAACATACTCTTCTCCTTGCGTGTTAATTCATTAAAGCTAATCTTTAATATATCATAAATACCATGAATATCAGATTCACAAATCCGATTTAAGTCGTCCAATACATTTTCCCAATGGCTTTTCCTCTTGAGATACAGGGAGGAACCCAACACTTTAAGAACTAATGGATTGCCATTGGCATACCATACAACCCTCCATGAGTGCTGGTAGAGATCTTCAGGACAATGATTTTCTTTAACAGCGAAGTTACAAAAATGCTCGAAAGCCTCATCAAATTTCAATCCATTGACCCTATATATTTTCTCCTTCTCCACTCCAAATTTTTCGAGGACTCGTTTATCCCTGGTGGTTACAACAATTCTACTTCCTGGACCATATTGATCAAGCCCTCCAATCAAACCCTCTAATTGTTCATCTTTATTCACATCATCGAGTACAATCAACGCCTTCATGCGTCGGACCCTCCCTTTAGTAAATAGTGGAATATTGGGACCAGCTACTTCAAGTTTTTCACTTAATATTGTCGAAAGCATTTCCTTTTGTAGGTCTTCTAGGCCACCCTCTGTTTCTGATTTTCTCCAAACATTTTTTGCAAAGTATTTACCATCAAACTCACCAGAAAATTGATCGAAAATAGCTTCAGCAAGGGTGGTTTTGCCTATACCGCCCATGCCCCAAATTCCAACAATTTGGACAGTATCCGACAAATCCATACACAGAAATGGTTTAATCTGCTCAATTCGTGAATTTAATCCAACTAGGCCGTTGGATGAGTCCGTTGAGACTGTTATTTTTTCCAACTTCTTCAAAACATCTTCGACAATTTTGTTTACAAGTTGCGCGTCATTGCTAATATAAAGGTGCAAAGATGCAAAAACATTGAGTCAAATTGGGCCAAGACAGAAACAGAGAAAAGATGAATTAGGAAAGAGAGTTACCTGAATTTCGTGGATTCATGGCCGGCTATTTGGGATGTTTCTGTCAGTGTATCCCTCCACTTCTGAACCATTTCTGGTTTATCTTTGAACTGTTGTTCGAGCTGATCAAAACCGTGCTTAAAAATTCCAGTTTGATGCCGCACATCGGACGGACTTACCCCATAGAAAACCGGAATAATGATTTGGCCGTTTGTGTGCTTGCATTCAAGAATCTTGACAAGTTCATTCAGGCACCATTTTGAAGAAGCGTAGTCCGTTGAGAAAATGACCACCGAAATTTTTGAACCTTGGATTGCGTTCAAAAGGGCATCTGAAATCTCATCTCCTCGCCTAAGCTTTTCATCATCCATAAATGTTTTGATTTTCTTTTTGTCATACAAATCATCATAGAGATGGCAAGTAAAGATCCTACGAGTGTCCTCCCCTCTAAAATTGAGGAAGACTTCATAAATGCAAGAAGAAGAAGAAGAAGAAGCCATGAAGGAAATTTTAGAAAATTGGTGACAGAAACAGAGTATTAATCTTGAGAGTTGAGAGAGGAGATGTAAGAATGAACATGTGTGAAGATTCTTGCAAGCACACACTAAATAATTGAATGGCTGGAGCTTTCTTAGTCTCCTGGAAATTTCCTGGAGCTTTCATATACATGATTTGTCAAGTCAAGAAACATAGTCATGATAATGGGGCAGACCAGGAAGAAAAGAAAATTTGATTCAACCAATAAAGGAAGGAAGAGCAAAGAAAAAAAATTTGAAAGTAGATTCAGAGAATTATAAAAAGCTAAAGGAAATTGGAATTTTGTTCAATTTCTCCAGCGAGGAACTTTCACTGTCATTACCTCACCGTTAGAGTTTGGATTAAGATTTGGGGGTGCAGGCATTTACCTAGAGTTTACCTCCGCACTAAATTCTTAAGTTTTGAAAATTATGAGACCTTTATATTGGGAGATATTGTAATCGAATCAAAACTTAAAATTTTTATAATGTTAATATTTAATCTTTTAAAAAACAATAACCTCGCCGTTACAGTTTGGATTAAGATTTGAGCAAGTATTTACCTAAATGTTACCTCCGCCTGTAAATTCTTAAGTTTTGAAAATTATGAGACCTTTATATTGGGAGATATTATAATCGAATCAAAATTTTGAATTTCAATATTATTATTCTTTTAAAAAAATTTTGAGATAACAGAGTGGTTGATAATATAGGAGAACTTGTCTAGGCAAGCACATGCATACACAGAAATGTGATGGATTCAAAAAGAAATTAAAGTGATAATGTACGTGGATCCTTAAAACAAAAAGCAAAATCGCTTGGTGGCTCAGTAAAATTAAGACTGAAATATTTTTTACACGAGAAGTCAAGCTCATAAATTGCAAAAGCCATTTCATTTCACTTTTACGCGTCATTGACTTTTGTAACACGTGTCTGCATCGTCAAGTGGGGCAAAAGGGTTTCGATTACAGTGGGAAAACATGAACAAGAATGCATAATGAATAATTCCTTCGATAAAGTGAAAATTAAACACATAATAATCCTAAAATTTAAACTCTAATATCTTATAATGTATTGATTAAAAATAATCCTAAGAGTTCCCAATTGAAACTTTCAGAGATAATAGAAAATAGTTATGCTTTAAAAGGCCAAAGATTAGAGAATAAAGAAGAATTAGTTATTGATATAAAAATTATTAATTTTTTTTATTTCTAGCAAAAATTGTTTCATATACCATTTCGATTTTGGGAGGGGTGAGGTTTTGAACTTTAATAGTTTCCTCCAAAATCAAAAGGCAGCAATTAAGTTAGAAATAGCAAAGAAAACTTATTGGTACCTTATTAAAGGTAACATTATGAAACTTTCAATGTCATTACCTCACTGTTCAATTTTTATTGAGATTTGTGCAAACATTTACCTAAATAAAGCCCATGACACATGTTGAGACTTCACCTTCAACCCAAGCTTGAAAGAAAATTAGCCACTCATAATTGAACTAGGGGCAAAATGGGAATTTATTCAAATACGTAGAAAATACAAGATGGAGAAGGAATTACAGAAAATGGATCCCAAAAATGGATTCAGAGATATCAAATTAGGGGGGGAGGCCCCCTTTTTATAGATACATGGAGTAATCAGTCAATAGTACGCGGTTTGACCACGCGGATGAACAGTAACACGGTTTGACCCGGATGAACAGTAACGCGGTTTGGTTGACAATAATCCTGTGTGATGCATGTACCGTACGCGAGATTTTTCGTCCACTGATATGCTGCCACGTCACCATCAACAGTACATAAGAATTTTAGCCCAACAGGATCGTGACACATCATCAGTCAATGCCACATCATCGGTCAATGCCACATCATCGTCCGTCTATGTGAACAGTGTAGTGAACAGTAACATATACAGTACCGTACACGTAAATAGTACCGTACATGTGAATAGTGCCATTTTTCCTTTTATGCTCCTTCTAAGGTTTTCGACCGTCCTGAGTTCGAAAGTGATGTCCGTTTTGCCGTCTGATCTCTCCTTTATTGTGAAATGATTATAATGCCCCTAAAATACATAAAATACTTAATTAAAATAAAACACACGGAATTAAATTAAAAGAAGGTTAAATTCATAAAAGTAAAGGTGTTAGTAAAACTTGTAGTGTAAAATGACGATTTTCTCCTTTATAAATATACATTTTCTAACACTCAACACACCCCCCAACCAGCTTATTGCTAGTCCCTAGCAAATAAAGCGAAAATGAAATTCAAATCCAAAATGATTTCTTTTTTTTTTTAATAGAAACACTCGTGTTTATTCAATCAGATTAATGATAGCAATCAAATAAAAGTATAAGCATTATCTCCAGTATAAAGCAACATCACACTCACATCAACCATCCACATGAATCAGCTCGGTAGACTTTGTTATACCTACTTTCAAGAATGACATGTCAAACCCCAAAATCTCACTGGAAGTAGTGACATTTTCACAAAGAAATTAAACCCAATAAAAATAGTCACTCCAATGAATGGTAATTGAGAGAAAATAATAAAGAAGTGATATCACATGCTCTCACCAGGATGAAATAAATATGCCATCAGCTTAGAAATAATACGATCTCAAGTCAAATAAAAATGTTAGTCAACCCAATTTTTTTATTTATTTTTTTATATGCACCACTACATCTTTTTAGCCCATATAACTAGCTTCTATTTCAAACTATAGTTCCCTAAAATCAAGAAGGACTTTTATTAGGACGTAACGTAGGCTAGGGATATGGCTAACAAAGAAAGGAAATAAGGAAAACAAAGTGTATGTTTGAGAAAAATGCAGAAATATTTTTTTTTTTTTGAAGTTGCAAGGTGGATTTCACCTATTATTGTTATTTTATTCTTTTGAAACAACAACTTTTATTTTTTTTTCTTTTTGCTTTTATTTGGCATAACTTCACTGAACAACATAATTATTTACATTTTCTCAAACATAAATAAGTGATGAAACTTATAATACATCGGGTAATATTCCAAATCGGAGTGGGTCAAGATGATAAGTTGACAAAGAAAATGTTTTTTTTTTAAAGGCTCAAAAGGGGTAACTATGGATATTTAATAAAAGGGATGGCTAGAAAGGCTCAAACTGATCAAAGATGGCATTTCCATCGTCTTTTAGGGCTCTAAATAATTATCCATGTCTACTAGTTAGATGGGCCTCCTAATGTAGCAACACATTTTTTTTTCTTTTTCTTTTTTTTTTATTTTACAATTTTTTTTTTAGGGTTAACTCAAAAGAAATCTAGAGATCGTGTATAAAATAATAAACTGCTAAGCTGTATAGAGAATGGGCAAAAGGGTTACTCTCCAAGAAAATGATAGGCTCAACAACTCACTTGGCACTTATTTATGACATGTTCATTCCTTCAAGCAACTCATATTTGTCTCCGACATCAACATGTAAAGTAGCAAACATAGCGTAACATCACTTAAGACCAAAGATAATACAAATACTAAAATTTGAAATTAATCATGTCATCCAATGTTAAAACAAATCACACAAATTTTTTTTTTTAAACAACATTCTACCCCCCAACCTATTCTAAACATGAAAGGAAAATATGTACGCAGAAATGTGAAAATGATGCATAAAAACTAATTAGAAAAGTTACACTTAAAATGATAGAAAACGAAAATGAATTTTTTTTTTTTAACTTAGAAGATGCGTTTCTAGAGGCACTACTCTCCATATTCAGCCATCTTCGACTCAAAAATTTGAAAATATATATTTATAAGGAGAAATTAAAAAGAAGAAGAAAAATGAACATCAAAACATAATAAAGAAAAAGAAAATGTTTGAATTTTTTTTTTAGTTTTTTAATTTTTTTTAAACGATGAAGATGCATTTCTAGAGTCACTACACTCCATATTCAGCCATCCTCAACACAAAAAGTTAGCAACAGTTAGTTTCTACAACAAAAAATTAGTAAAAACTTAACAAAGATTCCACAATTGTCGACTATTCCCTCCCCCCAACCAGAACGAAACATTGTCCTCAATATTTGAAAGGAAATAAGTAGAGTTTAGAAGACATCACCTGGGTGGTACAACACAGAAGAAAATATTTACAGGCGGAGAGTTAAATCTAATTTGTACTTCTTACTGCGGCTACTGTTAACATCATTATTTGGACGCTCCAACACAAAGGACCAGGGGTCTGGCTCCGGTTTATAAGCTTGTAACAGATCAAGTAGCTCATTAGCAGTGTGAGCACAAATAAAAAGTTTTTTCACATGAGAAGGAATGAAATAGTTTTTTATTGCATGGTTAAAAAATGCGATAAAGCCATCATAAAAGTTATTGAAATTTAACAAACCGATGGGTTTCTGGTGGATGTGCAGATGGGCCCAAGATGCTAGTGTGATAAGTGCCTCTAGTGTTGCAAGATCTCCTGGAAGGAAAATAAAAGCATCAGCATGATTAAGCATTTCAATTATTCTTTCTTGCATACCTGAGACGACTAACTCTTCTCCAGTTGATGAGTCAGACGAACTGCCCAATGGTTTTAGGACTCTTGGGATGATGCCTAACACTTGACTTCCTCTGATAAAAGCTGCTTCTGAGACCATTTTTGATAACCCTCGGTTACCTCCTCCATACACCAAGTGTAATTTTCTCACTACTATGCTTCGACCAAGATCTATGGCTGCCTCCACGAACTCTTTATGTTTGCCATAGGTAAATCCAGAAAGCACACAAATGTTCTTGAATTGTCTATTGGGAGTAGCTGCCATTGTGATACTTCTCAAAAACAATTTGTGAGTGCTTGACAAAAAATAAATCACATTTAAGAATCTTGGTGACAGTGGATCACAGTTGTGAATGAGGTAACATGTCAGTGTCAAATAACGCGTAAAGCACGTGGCTCGCGAGTCAAAAAGGAAACAGTAAAAAGGAAAAAGCAAACAGTAATAAAATTATTAAAGACAATAATGCAAACAATAAAACAACAGTGAAATAAAATAACAGTAAAGTAAAAGGATATTTACAGGTAGTTGCGACTGTGGCTCACATCGTCCTCTGGTTTTACATCCAGAAACGACTTGAACGCCCTCTATGGGTCGAGGATGGGCTTCCTATCCAGTTTTCTTATAAACTGGCAAACATGGTCGTTTATAGTCAGATTCCCGAGACTATATCGTGCATGCTCTTTCTGGAATAATGGCCATAACTGGATAATCGCTCCTTGCACATATCCACTGGGATGCGTTTCAAGAGACAAAAGAATATCATCCAATGACTCCTTATTCAAGCCATCCCTAATGAATTGAATCTTATCTTCCCTGTTATCAGACACCATTCCTAAAGAACATGATTTTTTATCGCAACTCATTCTGGCACACTTATGACAAGCAACAGAAAGTCTTTGAGCTCGTCGTTTTCTTGCATAATTTCCTTTACCACAACCAGGCATGTATGCAATAAATTTTGGAGGTAACTCACCTGCCGATCGTACTTTCGTCTCGATTAACCAACGAATATCAGCAGGTATGTTATTCCTCATGAGCAATCGCATGCGTTCGGACCTAGCTTTATAGATCGTAAGGAGGGCATTCTGAGGAAGTGAAGGGAATCGCTTGTGAAGCTTCACTAGAATCTCGTTTTTGTCCATACTTTCGCCTCAAAATGTCAGTTATTATGGGAAACTGAAGTAACCGACTTGATTGTCATAGAGTACCGTTATCCGCCACTTCACCGGGGTAACAAACTAAAGCACACAAACAGAAAAACAAATTAAAACACACAAAGAAAATTAAAATCGTCCTCTTATTGAATTTACCTCAAGCTCCAACTGGATATCGTAAACACTTCTCTCAATGTCTCTGAGTTGGCTTTCTAAACCCTCAACATAGGCTACTAACTCTAGTGGTTGTAGAGCCCAAATGCGATGTGTTTTACAACATTGAATCTGCCTTTTGAGATGAGTTTTGACACGTTGAAGTGATTTAAGAATGTTCAGGAGGAACGGTCTAAGTAAGGTACTCATGATTAAAAATGATAAGAGAAAACTTAATAGTTAAACAAACACACTTATGCAAAAATAATTTCAATTAGCAAAAGAATAATAAAAAGAAAGAAAGAGAAATCAAATCAACGAAAAAGGAAAAAAAATAATCAATTCAAATCTGGTGGGTCACTCAAATTTATTTCGGTGTCTTCTCCATGTGGTTGGTACTCTAGATATGGCTTTAATCTTTGACCATTAACTTTAAACGTGACACCGTTCTTTGGGTCCTTAATTTCAATTGCCCCATGTGGAAAAACAGTATGAACAATAAAGGGACCAGACCATCGAGAGCGTAACTTACCTGGGAATAGGTGCAAGCGAGAATTGAATAAAAGCACTTTCTGACCTGGAGTGAACGATTTTCTCATAATTTGCTTGTCATGGAAGACTTTCATCCGTTGCTTGTAAATCTTGGCATTTTCGTATGCATCATTGCGAATTTCTTTAAGTTCTCTAAGCTGTAATCTTCTTTCTGAGCTGGCTTGCTGCATGTCAAAGTTGAATTTCTTGATGGCCCAATATGCACGATGCTCGAGTTCCACAGGTAGGTGGCAAGCTTTTCCATACACTAGCTTGTAGGGTGACATCCCAATCGGGGTCTTGAAAGCTGTTCTATATGCCCATAATGCATCATCAAGTCTTAATGACCAATCTTTTCTATCTGGCCTCACCGTCTTTTCTAATATGTGCTTTATTTCTCGATTGGAGATCTCAACTTGGCCACTGGTTTGCGGATGATACGGGGTCGCCACTTTGTGTGTGATTGAATACTTTGTCAAAAGAGCTTTGAATGCTTTATTACAAAAGTAGGCACCACCATCACTGATTATTGCTCGAGGGAATTCAAAGCGTGAAACAATGTTGCTTTTCAAAAATCTTATCACCACCTTGTGATCATTGGTTCTACATGGAATTGCTTCTACCCATTTCGATACGTAGTCAACACCAACCAATATGTATTGATGGCCAAAAGAAGGGGGAAAGGGTCCCATAAAGTCGATACCCCATACGTCAAAAATCTCAACCACTAAAATTGGATTTAGTGGCATCATGTTCCTTCGTGTAATGCTCCCCATTCGTTGACACCTATCACATGAAGAACAGAAAGTGTAAGTATCTCGAAATATAGTTGGCCAATAGAAACCACATTGTAAAACTTTAGTCGCCGTTTTCTTAGCACTGAAATGACCTCCACAAGCTTGTTCATGGCAGAATGAAAGAATATTCTGAATTTTATTTTCTAGGACACATCGTCTAACAATTTGATCAGCACAATACTTGAACAAATACGGGTCATCCCAAAAGAAATTCTTTATCTCTGCAAAGAATTTAGCCTTGTCTTGCTTGGTCCAATGCTCTGGAAGTTTACCTGTAACAAGATAATTAACTATATCAGCATACCAAGGTAATACTTCCACACTCATTAATTGTTCATCTGGAAATGACTCATTCAATATTAATGGCTCTGTAATTGTGTCAAAATAGAGACGAGAGAGGTGGTCCGCTACAACATTTTCTGTCCCTTTCTTATCTTTGAATTCCAAGTCAAATTCCTGCAAAAGTAACACCCAACGAATTAGTCTAGCTTTTGCATCTTTCTTTGTGAGAAGATATTTAAGAGCAGCATGATCTGTGAACACAATTATTTTACAACCAATGAGATAAGATCGAAATTTCTCTAATGCAAACACTACTGCTAGCATTTCTTTTTCAGTAGTTGAATAGTTCAACTGTGCATCATTTAATGTCATACTAGCATAGTAAATAACATGGGGAATTTGATCAACTCTTTGTCCTAAAACTGCTCCTACTGCATAATCAGATGCATCACACATGAGCTCAAATGGTAAGCTCCAGTTTGGGGCCTGAATGATGGGTGATGATGTCAACAACTGCTTCAATTTTTCAAAAGCCACAAGACATGAATCATTAAAGATAAAAGGTACATCCTTAGCAAGTAGATTGCATAAGGGTCTAGAAACTTTACTAAAATCTTTAATGAAACGTCTATAGAAACCAGCATGTCCGAGGAAAGATCTTACTTCTCTGATTGTTTTGGGTGGAGGAAGATTAGAAATGAGATCCACCTTGGCTTTGTCAACCTCAATACCTTTGCTCGAAATGATGTGACCGATTACAATACCTTGTTTTACCATAAAATGGCACTTATCCCAATTTAAGACTAAGTTCTTCTCGATACATCTCTGCAGAACTAGTGTTAGATGATGTAAACATTGATCAAACGAGTCACCAAAAATAGAAAAGTCATCCATAAAGACTTCAAGGAATCGTTCGACCATATCAGAAAAAATGCTCAACATGCATCGTTGAAATGTAGCAGGTGCATTACATAATCCAAATGGCATTCTCCTATATGCAAAAGTGCCAAAAGGGCAAGTGAAAGTAGTTTTCTCTTGATCTTTGGGTGCTATGGGGATCTGATTGTATCCTGAGTGGCCATCTAGAAGCAATAAAATTCATGGCCTGCTAATCTATCAAGCATTTGATCCATAAATGGTAAAGGAAAATGGTCTTTACGTGTGACAGAATTCAACTTTCTATAATCAATGCATACACGCCATCCTGTAGTCACTCTAGTGGGTATCAATTCATTATCAGCATTCGTAACTACTGTGACTCCTGACTTTTTGGGGACAACTTGTACAGGACTGACCCATGAACTATCAGAAATTGGATAAATGATAACTGCATCTAATAGCTTAAGGACTTCTGTTCTAACAACTTCTTTCATATTAGGATTTAACCGACGTTGCATTTCCCTAGTAGATTTAGCATTTTCATCGAGGTGAATATAATGCATGCAGTCTATTGGGTTTATACCTTTAATGTCTGCTATGGTCCATCCTAATACCCCTTTGTGCTCTTTTAAAACATCTAACAACTTACCTTTTTGTTCGTCATTTAGGGATGATGAGATGATTACCAGTAGAGTGCTTTCTTCTCCCAAAAATGCATATTCCAATGTGTTGTACAATGGTTTGGGCTCGAGTTTCGGTGGTGATTCTGATGATGGGATGAGTTTCTTCTCTGATGGTGCTAGTTGTTCAACTCTTGACTTCCATTTATTAGTGTCCATGGATGGTGTTGAGTCAAGCAGAGCGTTGACCTCATCGACCGATCTGTCAATATCAAAATCCAAACCAAAGTGAGTTAAACATGTTTGTAAAGGATCATCACTAAGGTTTGAAAGAAAAGTATCATCAACTAATGCTTCAATTAAATCCACATCCACAATTTCATCATCTGCATTATGAGGTTGTTTGGCAATGTTGAAGATATTTAGCTCCATAGTCATGTTGCCGAAGGACAACTGCATATTTCCGGTCCTGCATTGAATATGAGCATCTGTAGTTGCCAAGAAAGGTCGGCCTAGAATAATAGGGATGTGCTTCCTTGAATCCTGTATTGGTTGAGTGTCAATTACAATGAAATCAACAGGAAAATAAAACTTGTCTACCTGGATAAGCACGTCCTCCACAATACCACGAGGTATTTTCGTGGACCGATCTGCAAGCTGTAACACCACTGGAGTTGGGTGTAATTCTCAAAGTTCAAGTTTCATAAATACTGAATAAGGCAACAGATTTACACTAGCTCCTAAATCTAACAAAGCATTCTCAATTGTGTGGTTCCCTATGCTACATGAAATAGTGGGGGAGCCTGGGTCTTTGCATTTTAGAGGAATTTTATGTTGGAGTATAGAACTAATGTTTTCTGTTAAAAATGCCTTCTTTTGGACATCATGTTTCTCTTTTTAGTACAAAGGTCTTTAAGAAACTTGGCATAAGATGAAACTTGCTTAATAGCATCAAGCAAAGGGATGTTAACACTTACCTGTTTGAAGATTTTGAGAATCTCACCTGTGGATTTTCCCTTCTTTCCTTTCGCTAACCTTTGAGGAAATGGAGCTTTGGGAACGTATTCTCGTGGGTTGGTTTCTTCTTTCTCCTCCGGTGATGAGTCCTCAACATTCACAGGTACAATTTGATTTTCTTTTGTCACCGGCATCTCCACTTTGTTGTCGACTTCCTTTCTTTTTCGCAAGGTCATGACTGCTTTGACTTCTCCATGCTGCTGTGGTGAACTGGTACTTGCTTCATGCACTCCTTTAGGATTAGGTACTGGTTGACTTGGAAATTTGTCTTTCTCAACAATTATTGCCAAGGTCTGAACTGAAGAAGCAAGTTGTCCCACCATCTTTTCGAGGCTTCAAACTGATTGGGCTTGTGAATTGAAGCCTGCTCTCAACTCATTTCATAGTCCATCAATGGTGCGGTTTTGTTGCTCAATTGTGGAGTGAGTAACATTCTTGAGATTCTGGAATGAATCCTCCCATGGTCTGGGTTCAGAGTAGTTCTGGTTCTGATTGTATGGTTTAAATGGGGGCTGAGAGGCTTGAGGAACTTGAGGAATTTGTTGCATTGGTGGAGCTGGAGCTACTGGTCCATTCTGTTGGAATCCTTGAGACCATGAAAAATTGGGGTGGTCTCTCCATCCAGGATTATATGTGTTGGAGTATGGGTTGTAATTTAATGGCTTTCTCATTACACCTATGGCATTGGCTTGATCTGAGTATGAGTCATGGTCATGTGGTTCTGTTGATTTAGCAGTCGATAACGATGCTATTTGTCGAGCAAGACCTTCAACCATCTCCTTGACTTCTTTGATTCCCGAAGTTGACCCGCCAATGTGAACCTTATTTACTCCCTTAATTCTTTTGGTATTCCTAAGTGATCGACTCCGTTGTTGGGAATTATCCGCTTGTCGCTGGAAGAATTTCCAAATCTCTGTTGCACTTTTTGACATCAGCTCTCCTCCACTTGTTGCCATTAGCCATTCTTGCACATTCGGCAATAATCCCTCTAAAAAGTATTGGCATTGGTGCCATTTCTCGTACCCATGATGTGGACACTTCAGGATTAGCCCATTGAATCGCTCCCATGTTTCGAAAAACTGCTCGTCCTCTCTCTGGGTAAACTCTGAGATTTCCCTACGAATAGCGTTGGTTTTATGCACTGGGAAATATTTATTCAAAAATTTTGTTACCATTTATTCCCATGATGAAATGCTATTAGCAGGTAAAGTATTTAACCATGAACAAGCTCTATCCTTTAAAGAAAATGGGAATAATCTGAGTTTAACATCATCGTCTGAAAAATTTTCATATTTAAAAGTTTGACAAATGGCATGAAAATCATTCAGATGATTATATGGGTCCTCATTTTCTAGGCCATAGAATGTTGGGAGACAATTTAGCACACTAGGTTTTAGTTCAAAACTCCTAGCAGCTACATTTGGGTATCTTATGGATGATGTGCTCAAATTAGCTAAGGACTAAAATACTCCTTAAATGGCCTCTCCTGTGGTGCTTGTAAATCCATTTTATTTTTAATGTTCTTGTGCGTGCGAAGTGTTTTTTCTAATTCAAGGTCTATAGGTTCTAGATTAGGAAATAATGACCTACGACCATGCATGCAAAACAAATAAAAAAAATAAAGATGGGAACAAAACAAATAAAAATAAATAAGAGGGAGAAATTACGATACTAACCTTATTGCGCTATTACAACCTTTCTATAAAAATACACAAAAACAAATACCTGAAATTAACTAAAAATTAAATTAAAACTTAATAAAGAAAATTAAATTAAGATAAACAAAAATTACAAAGAAAAATAACTTAAAAATTAAATTACAGAATTGTAAAGAGTAGAGAAAGAAAAGAAATACTAACCTCTAAATGCAGATTCACTCTTTTTTTTCTTTTTTTTTTTAAAAAAAATACAAGACAACAATTTAAAAGAAATTATTCACACAAATTAATTCTATGAATTAAAATTACTTACCTCCCCGGCAACGGTGCCAAAAACTTGTTGTGCAAATTTTAATGTACTCGCAAGCGCACGAATCTATTGTAGTATAGATCAATGGTGACGAGTGTCGATCCCACGAGGAGGTAGATTTTAATTATGTATAGAATTAATTTTGTAAATGGGTGGTTGGATTTGTGGTGGAAGTGATTTGAATTATCCTAAAATTGGAATTGAAATGGCGAGAATAAATTCTAAAATTGGAATTGCAATTGCGCGAATAAATTGAAGAGAAATCTATTAAAATGACGTACTTGGGTATCTGGATCCGTATCAACATGCATCATGGGCTAAATAATCCTTATTAATGCCAATTAAATCATGAGAGGGGAATCCACACCTCATGAACCACGCTCTAATCAATATGGTGCTAAGGGCTTATCGTGCCAAATAATAATAACCTTGTACTAGGGGGCCGGTGAAACCAAGGCGGTACTAGACAAGATTAGTATTATTTGTCGACGAGAAGTCAAAACATCCACAAAAACTAGAGGGGAAGAGAAAATAAATTTACCAAATAAAGCCCATGACACATGTTGAGACTTCACCTTCAACCCAAGCTTGAAAGAAAATTAGCCACTCATAATTGAACTAGAGGCAAAATGGAAATTTATTCAAATACGTAGAAAATACAAGATGGAGAAGGAATTACAGAAAATGGATCCCAAAAATGGATTCATAGATATCAAATTAGGGGGGGGAAGGCCCCCTTTTTATAGATACATGGAGTAAATCATGGCCATCGGATTAAAAACAGTTTGGACGCTCAGGATTGCGCCACGTCATCAGTCAACAGTACACAGTTTGACCACGCGGATGAACAGTAACACGGTTTGACCCGGATGAACAGTAACGTAGTTTGGTTGACAATAATCCTGTGTGATGCATGTACCGTACGCGAGATTTTTCTTCCACTGATATGCTGCCACGTCACCATCAACAGTACATAAGAATTTTAGCCCAACAGGATCGTGACACCTCATCAGTCAATGCCACATCATTGGTCAATGCCACATCATCGTTCGTCTATGTGAACAGTGTAGTGAACAGTAACGTATACAGTACCGTACACGTGAATAGTACCGTACATGTGAATAGTGCCATTTTTCCTTTTATGCTCCCCCTAAGGTTTTCGACCGTCCTGAGTTCGAAAGTGATGTCCGTTTTGCCGTTTGATCTCTCCTTTATTGTGAAATGATTATAATGCCCCTAAAATACATAAAATACTTAATTAAAATAAAACACACGGAATTAAATCAAAAGAAGGTTAAATTCATAAAAGTAAAGGTGTTAGTAAAACTTGTAGTGTAAAATGACGATTTTCTCCTTTATAAATATACATTTTCTAACACTCAACAGTCACATCCTTTGATTTATAATTTGAAAACAGTAGAGCTCCTCTTCCTGCACAAAAAACTTTGCAAACTTTTCTTTCACATTGAGAACACAACAAAGGGGATTGTGAAGCTCCAACAGATGTTGCAGTTGAGGAAGCAAGTGCCGACACCTTAGTTTCTGCACGAACCTTGCACCCGCCACCAGAACAACTCTCTCCGATTCTAGTAATATCCCAGAAGTCTAAAACACTATCATCACTATTCTCAAGGCCAATTGCACCAACAATTTTGTCTTCTAGGGAAGTTTGGCCAAGTAATGCAAGAGTGGTTGCTACTCGACAGTCTTCCCATGTAAGATTCATCAAGCAATACATTTGGATTTATAGAGGCAGGATCAGTTCCAATTGACAATAAAGCTCTATCCCTTTCAGCTGCAGAAAGATTCAGCTGCAGACGTTCAGTTTCAAGCTTCATTGCTTCCATGAAGTCTAGTTTCTTTTCCTGAAAATTTTCCCACAATCTATCAATCTTACGCTTGTGAGGTTGAATTTAATACATGAAGACCTTTCCATCGATCAATCATAAAATGTGAGAATACAAGCCAAAACAATCAATTCATCCTTTACATATATATAGCGTCATGGATGATCAAAAACCAAGTAGCACCATATCGAATGGCATGGAGACAGCAAATAATTCAACCAAGGGAAGTACAAATAAATACCAACACAATATGTCAGTAGTGTCAAACCATAATAACAGGACTCTGATTAATAAGTTATACATTTAGCAGAGTAAACTTATGTCAATCTACCAACACAGCTCAGGACCAGGCACAGAATAGCACAAGAAGTAAACAAGCACAGGTTAAGCAAAATTATTTGGAAAGACATGTGTTAAGCATGAAGCACGCCAGGGAGATTTAGAAACAGCTCAAAAAGGACACATGTCATTCTTTTTCTAACTCATCTCTGCCTCCCATTTTACAATTAATCCGAATTATATAAATTTAACCTCCATCTTTACAGTAATGTGCAATCCATTTAATCCTAGAATGACATGATAGATTATGGGCACTTGTATCAACTCCATAAATCCATTCTACTACTCACAGCCCACGCTACTCCCAACGCATGTGACAATGAACTTCAACTTATTGCAATAGATCTGACTAAATAATACGAACAGTCAGCTCCTTTCATTTTTTGCAACCTACCAAACAGCATTAATTTGAATCATCACAGCAGATAAGATAAAGGCTAATGAAACAATTTGTTTATCTTAGTTGTGTTTGACAAAGTTTACTATGTTCACACCACCATATGTCTCAATGATTTTGTCTACTATATTCACACTGCCATGCATCTCAATGATTTATCCCACTGTTGGGATAAAACTATCTCTTCTAAGTCAAATGAGATTTACCAACAAAGAGCATATTATACAAAATTAAAAATAAAAAATTTGTAAGCAAGACGTACAATAGAATGAATACAAACCTCCAAAATCAGTTTAAGCCTATCTAAGTGGCATGTTGTTCTCACATCAATTGTTGCTGGATATGTTGGATCAACTACTCAACGAAGCCCTCAGGGTTCAAAATGAGGTAAACATAAACACCCTATTCATTGTCTACTAACTTGAACAATGCAGAAAGATTATTGCAGAATCCCTATTATCATTTTCCTTAAACTATTATTGACCGTTAGAAAAGACTGTCTAAATGAGAATGAAATCGAAATGAAAACAAATAATAGTCAATGCCAACATTCAGGCCAAATCAGAATGAGCAAGGAATTGAGTATGGTAGAGTCTCTCTCTCTCTCTTTTTGGGTCCTCTTTCTTTTCTAAATTAAACTGAAATATTAGAGAAAAAAATATGCAATAAAGAATTAAGCGAAAATTGAAACGGTAACGTTTCACCACAACTCACCAGGTGATTCCATGAGCTCGCGAAAGCCTGAATTGATACAAAACGACGAATTTCACGATCCAGTTACCTGGTCAAACCCAAATAAGATTATAAACATTGAGAATCTATGGATTCGTAGCAGAGTTTGACTTTCGAGATCTAAAGTCGAAAGCAAAAAAAAATTAAATCCAAGAGCATTACTTAATTTCTCTTACGACTGCGATAAAATTGATTCAATCACTTAATATGAAAGGAGACACAAAAAATTGAAGTGAAACGACGCGAGAAAACGAGAGAGATAGAGAAGAGATTCGAGATTTGCCGAATTAATCGTCAAGTGAACTGACCTGACCGGAGACTTGTAACAGGAGGGAACAAAATGCGGGAAATTCAAGAAGGATGCGCTGAGGCTTCGTTTGGTGCAACTTATTAAATAGAACTTATAACAGTAGAGCTTATACCAATAGAGTTTTTGGGTAAAAAGTTGTTTATTTATCAATAAAAAAATACTTTTGAACTATTAAAATATATGATATTTTTTATATTATATATGTTTTGGAAATGTTCTCTAACTTCTACTCCCAAAAGCTCAAATTTTGGACTTTTGCTAATAGAAGTAAATTAGCTTATTTAAGCTAAAAAAACTCAACTAAAAAAATAACCAAACACCATAAAAATTTTTAAAAAGTACTTATGCGATTAAATAAGTACTTATGACTCTTAAATAAGTCATACCAAACAGGCACTAAAACGACGAAGAAAGACGACAATTGGAGTGAGATTTGTGATCCCATGCATGCGATTATAGAGAACAATGGTGATGTACCAATTAGTCGTCAAGTCAGAATCGACTTGATTGAAGGTTATATGAGAAGATGTCAATAAGTTACCAAACTTGGTACGTATTGTACTTTGATTAGTCTAAAATTCATTTGAAATTGTTTTAAGCTTAATTGTGTGGATGTAAAAATTCTTGTTTTTATCTTAGGTTCGTTTAGTATACCTTTTCAAATATAATATATTTAAATAGAATTTTTATTATTAGATTTTTTATAAATAGAGTTTTTACAAAAAAAAAAAGTTGTTACTTAATTGTCAATTAGAGTTTTTATTAGAAATTGTGAAATTATTTTAATAGGTAAGTTATTTAAAGTTATGTTATGAAGAAATGAAATAAGATTATGAAATAAAAAAAAGATATTTTAGACATTTTAATATTTTTTAAAAATTTTAAACAATTACTCGCAAAAACCTAAAATTTTAGTTTTTCCTAGTAGAAGCAAAATAATTTATTTAATTTTGAAAAGCTCTACTAAAAAAAACAACAAAAAAATTGAAAAGAGCTCATGAGATTAAATAAGAACTTATGAGATTAAATAAACACTTATGGTCATTAGATAAGTACACTAAAGTGATTATTAATAAATGCTGGTTTAATTTTATGTGTTCTTATTAAAAATTTTGTAGTTATTTGATTGTTTTTAGCATAACTTTTAAAGATTAAATAAGATATTTTGTCTTTACAATTAAAAGCTAAAAATTTGAGTTTCTAAAAGTAGAGATTCAAAATTTTTTTCTTAAATATTAAAATATCTAAAATATATTTTACTTTTATAACTTTATTTAATTCTTTTGATAATGTAATTTTAAAAAATATGTTTATTTAAATAATTTTATAATTTTTAATAAAAACTCGTATCGACAACTAAATAAATAAAATTTATTTGATAAAAACTCTATTGAGGAAACTTTAATTAAATAATCACTGTTTGAAAAACTACATCAAATGAAGCCTTATTAAAATGTGGGTTTTAAATAAAGTATCCTAACTCATTTTGTTTTTATTAAATATGTGATTGGATTAAAATTTGTAAAAGTAATATAATCTCAAGTTTCGGCCCTTTATATATCTATCAATCAAATGCACCCACTAAGCATTCATTACTCTTGCCCAATGCCCCTTATTATTGCTTATACTTTTGGTGACCGCGGACATTAACGACCAGTTGAAGCAAGTTTAGAAAGTAATACTAATTGCTAATTTTATTAATTGTGTCAACTTTTTTTTTTTAAAAAAAGAATTGTGTTGGCTATTGGATTTGGAACTTCTAAAATTAACTTTTGATGGCATAATATTTGATTAATTATATTGTGCTCACTTATTGTTTATCCACTATAACTACATTATATTTTTCATATTTTAAAATTTGTTTAATCATATAATAACCAAAATTGGTTTGAGTATTTCAATATACATACACACATTAAGAAAGTATTTTTAACGATAAATTTTTCCGTACACACTTTAAAATCTAAATGTTTTTACTTCACTCCTATAATGAAGAAAATTATTGATTGCTTTGACTAAGTAAAATTATAATTGTATCCCTATTTGCAAATGAGGAATGGCAAAATAATAAATGCCCATAAACTTTATTTTTATTTTAATTAGATCATTGTTATTATGATAAGTCAATGTCTATGGCGGCATTTGAAATTATGGTGTAGTTTCCATATTCCATCTCGTGCCACAATTACATCAAATTTAGTTGTTTTTTTTTTTTTGAATTACATGAGGCTGCTCATATTACAACTCATATTATATGAGATTTACAACTGATATTTATAATCAGACAATTACTGGGCCTAATTTACATTAATTCTTATATAGCACTGCCCAAATTTTACCCTCTCTAATATTCAAGGGGTGTCTACTCCACTCACATTTCGAAAGGGAGAAGACTGCCTTCCATTAATAATTAAGGAAGGAAATAAACTCCTACATGCGTCGCGGGGGCTCGAACTGCTGCGCTCACAGTTGTAAGTGTTGGGTCCTGGCCACTGGGCCAAGGCCCAGTTGGTTCATCAAATTTAGTTGTTGATTGCCCGGCGATAGCTTCCTTCCCTCTAGAATTTCTAAACATTTATAACCTTTGTTGTTGATTTATAATGAATATATGAATGACATTTATAATTTGAATGAGGATTGAGGATTGTGTTAAGTTTTTGTTGAAACTTATCAATGATTAATATTTATTTTTTTATTGTTCTTGCTTAATAATCATTAATTCAATGTTTCGTAAAAAATTCATTTCAATACTGAATTCTTATCAATTATATTTTTTGTTGAATTATTTCTTAAATGAGTTAAACTATTCACGTTCTTGTGCCAAGTTACCCATCAAACTCTCGTGTCGTATTCGGGGCTCATTCAATAATTAATTTAGTTAAGAAATTAGAATTGACACCATTATTTCTTTCACTTATTTTGACTAATATTTATATCTTGAAATTTGTCATGCCTATAAGTTGTTAAAAAATTATATTTTTCGATGTATTTAAAAAAAATTATGAACTGAATTATGTCATGAGTATTAGTATTTGATGTAATTTTTTTTGAAAAAAAATATTAATTAAATACACATGCACACTATATAAAACTCGAATCTAAAGACTCAAGTCTTGAAAAGGATACCACCAATTACTAATTAGCAGAGTTAGGCTTTAGTCCAAAAGGTTATGTTATGTTTACCTCCAAATTATTGAAAGAAAATCTTTCTCACAAGATTAGAGACAATATTGAGACTTAAAAAATTCAAAATCCCCCTATTGTCTATTTTGAGACGCTATAAAAATTGTAAAAGGAGATGACATTTGTTTTTTGTAAGCAAGAAACAACATTAGTGATGAGATAGAATTATCCACAAGGAATAGGCATGTTAAAAAAATAATAGACAATATTTGAAACTTTTATACTTATACGTAAATTTTAGGGATCTAAATGTAAATTTTGTTTTTAAAATTTAGAATAACTACAAACGTAGGCTTTTTCATGCATAAATATATTTTAACTTCTTATTGAAAAATGTGTTTGCACTCATTCGTACATATAATTCATTGTTTTGCAGATTTTAATGTACACAAATATTTGTTTTGCACTTTCATTGTCGATACACTCCATTACGTACTCTAAATCAATTTTATGAACAATCAAAGAGCTAGTAGAATGACGTTGAGGTTTGTTGCTCAATGTGGGGTAGCAAATTACGTTCAACTTAATCTAATTTAGACGAGTTGAATGAATTATTGTGGATTAATTGGGTCAATTTTTTTCAAATTCGTTAATAATTAAGTTGGATTGAATTAATTAACATGTAAATAATAATAATTATTATTATAATAATAACAACAACAACAACAATAATAATATATTCATCCTTAATTGCTAAACCCTAAATGCTAACCTAATTTTTAACCTCTTTTTATTATTTTATAAAAGAGATTATTTAAAATTAGCATTCATGATTTCATTGTACTATCTATTACTTTAGACTCCAATATCAAAATTCAAATCACACTCTTAATTCTCAACAAGAATCTGTTATTTCATTAATTCTTTCTTAGATATTGTATTTCTAACTTATAATATTTATTTAATATGCATGTTTTGGATATGGGACATTAGAACTAACTATTAGAAATTCTTTTTATTTTCAAGTAACATTCAGTTTTTATGCCTTTTATTTATTTAATTTTTAATTTTGATTTTCAACCTGATCAACCCAATCTGATAGCTTATTAATCAGATTGGTTTGGGATAAACATGTTTATTTAATCAGTAGACATTTTAACACTATTAAAAATACTTATGAAACCCCATTTATTTGCATTTATAATTTTATCCTGAATGAGATTAATGAGTGAAATTAAAACAAAATATCATTTCAAACCATTTAACTTTAACGCCTCCAAAAAATCAAGAACAATTCCTCTTCTTCTTCTCCATTTTTCCTTTTTTCAAGAGACCGAAAGTCTTGTAAAATAAACTTTCAATCACTAATAAATATAAAAACTAACTAAATATTAAATAATTGTCATTAAAAATACAAAATAATTGAATAAATCATAACTTAGAACAAAAACAAAATCATAGTTAGCAGTATGTAAAAGTGTGGATCAATAGAGAGAGAAAAGTACAAAGACATATGTCGAGAAAGAAAATAATCATGTTTCGGTTTGTTTTATTGGTTCTTTCTGGAGTTAAAATAAGTATTTTGAACCCACTAGATTTCTCTCTCCATCTTTGTTTTTAATTAAGAATTTTATTATTTAAATAATTTTTGAAAAAATTATTTAATTAACTTTTTCTTCTCTTTCTCTTCTCAATTTCATAATTTTCCTTCAATTCATTCAAATATATTCTTTTACATACAAAAAATTAATATAACTAACTAAAATGAACAAAACTCATCATTTAAAAATGAGCATTGATATATTTTTATCAGTTATAAAATTTAACAAATATCAAGAAATTAATTTTCACCAAACACAAAATTTAATAGATATCAAGAAAAAAAATTCTTATATATAGAAAACATG
The DNA here is from genome assembly GCF_000493195.1 of Citrus x clementina. NCBI lineage: Eukaryota > Viridiplantae > Streptophyta > Magnoliopsida > Sapindales > Rutaceae > Citrus > Citrus x clementina. The sequence goes on along the minus strand of NW_006262339.1, from coordinate 28,196,224 downwards.
AAATAGAGACTATAATATACTAAGAAAAGACAAAAAAACAAATTAAAAAAAGTAAAATTAAATGTTTAGTTTACATAATGTTGGAGTAGAGAGAGAATATTCAATTGTAAGGTAGAGAGAAAAAAAGATATTTATAAATAATAAATATTTCGAAAAGAATAAATTGGCTCCACTTAATTATTTAATAATTGAGAGAGACTTATAAATAATACTATAAATAATTTTAAAAGATTCAAACCCTTACACTCAATAGTAAGGAATTCGAGCTCGGTACCCGGGGCCTCTATTGGTCTAGAGGCGCAGAAGTTAGTATCCAAAAACATGACGAATTTTAGACAAAATCCGAAATATCAAATATGTCCCCACAGAAACAAAACGAGAGGACGAGGCAAATGAGATGGAGCTAACGGCTTTGACAAGCCACACGATTCTCCTTTTGTCATTACTTAAATAACTTCATATTTTATCTATACGAGTCTCTCAAAACATTCCGAATGCCCATTCTCAGCTTTGTATTAGTGATTTGTCGAGTAAGCACTCCTCTGAAATGCTATATATGTTTAGCTCATTTTTTTTGATAATTTTGCAGTTACTAACGACTGAATTTCAAGATACACAGTTCAAGATTTGATCTCTTTGTCATGAAATCAAATGGGGTTGTGTAATTTAGTTTATTTATCTTAAATTTTGGATGTTTCTTGCATCAGAGATTGAATTTCAAATGGTTTTTGGGTTTAATTTAGCCCATTTTCACACAAATTTTGCTGAGACTACATCTTTTATTGCATGCTGATTTTATGTTGGTGAACTCAATTGGGGAATAGATACTATTATGATGCATTCATATGTCCTTAGTTATTTTTGTCTAAGCTTAAACAAAGTTGTCTTTTTTTTTGTTTTCCTGGGAATATTTGTTTGTTGTTTTTCGAAATGCATCAAGTTTATCATAATGTTTCTAATTCATTGAAGTAGGTCTGTGTAGCTTATCTTTATTCCTATACTAATTTTCTGAAGACGTGTTTTTGTTACGTCTTATTTTATTTGATGTTTTAGTTTGATCACAATCTTTCAAAATTGTACTGGCACTAAAGCTTCAGTTTCAAGAACCCACTTGAGGGGATAAAAGTTTGAGTTTCTTGTTGTGATTTGGGATGGACGGTGTTGAATTTGGCGTATTATTATCTCAATAAGTTGTATAAAATTCAAGTGGGTACAATTCATTATTTACCGAGTCTATCACAATTTTGCAGAGAAGGTAGAATCTTAATAAATGCACACTTAAAAAAAATAAAATTGTACAATCAGAATTGAAATGACAAATTATAATTATCTTCTTTTGATCCTAATTGGAAGATTTGCCTTATGACATTTTAAATTTTGATTAGATTTCTTGTAACTATCTTTGCTGTGGAATTTAAACAGATATGAGAATTTGCTGAGTTTCTTGAACGTGTGTTAAAATGACAATTCTGCCAGTTTGCTCAGCCACATCAAGCTGTTCCCATTCATTGGTGAGATATGAGATGACACTTCCTATGTTGGTTATTTTCTTTTTGAGTTGCTTCCAGGCTCTTGCATTAATAAAATTAGGCAATGAGTGAACAAATTATGATGGTTTCATACTAACCTAATTTGTTTGAGATCACTAGATGATTGTCTTTAGTTAAAAGTTTTTGCTTATCTCAATGTTAGAGAAAAAAAAGAGAATTTCATTAAGTGAACTTGGGTATCTTTCGTTTCATGTGATAAGTATTCATAATTCTTCAGTTGGACTCATAATTATGACATGGTTCTTTCTGCAAAATGTTTCATGTATATTCAAGAAATTGTAATTTTTTCTTATCAGATAAAAAATTGTTGGTTACTTGCTGAGATATTTGCTAATCTGGTATGCACCTTATTCCTCAGTCAGCATTGTTCTTTATTTTGCAAAAATCAATCCACATAGATGTTGTAGGTCATTGTTGCATGATTGATATATCATACTCCATGGACTAGGATTTTCTTAACCAAGAGTTCTGGTAAAATACACAAGTGGTTTAGAGGAGTCATAGAACCTGCAATTTGTGCACTTGAACTACCCTACATTACAAAGATGACATTTTCACTCAGTAAGGACTATGAATCGAAATGTACAAAAAATGATGGGAATCTTGCAATACATGCCCTGAAATCTCTTACTTTTTTGTTGCCTTGGGAATCTTGCGTTTAAACATTGATTGCGTTTGCATTTTTCAATTAGCAGACATCATTCCATGGAGGTTTGCAATCCTTTTCCCCATTCAGGAAGGACTTTGAATTGAAGTGTAATGTGGAAGATGGTATTGATTTGGGCTTGAAAAATGGAACTCATCTCCAGAGAGTTTGCTTTAAAACACAAGCTACAAAGTCCTTGTACTCTAGTTTTGTTGAAAACAGTAAATCAGTCTCCATAGATTTCATTAATTCCTGTCCAAATGAATTAGACGACATTAGTTGCAAACCATCTAATGCATGGAGTTATTCTGTTGAAACGGCAAATGAGATGAACCCTATGGGAAGTGGGGAGCTGAAATATATAGAAGATTCTAGTGTACCTGCTGTGGAAGAAGGACTTGTGGATTTTGCAGACCGAATGACTGAAAATGCAGACAAGTTGATGGCACCTGTGGAACCCAAAACCACATTAGCTATTGAATTAACACCTGAGAATCCCACCACAACATTTGATTCTCTGGATATGGATAACAGTTCAATATCCAATATCAAAAGCAGTTTTGATGATTTTTTAGCTGGCGTAAATGAGTCCTTCAGTTCTTCCATGATTAAAGGAGAAAATGCTGTGAAAAGCTCACTTGACACAATTGCTTCATCACTAACATCTATAAAGAAAAGTACTTTAATAAACTTCCTAATAAGTGAAGGTCTGAATAATAATTAACTCTTTTATTCTTTTTCTTTTTCAATTGCTACTATATATAAATTGGTCACGAATTAACTCAAAGATTTCTTGTGTTGTTTTTCGGGGCATTGAATTTTGAATTTAGTGTACGAGCAGGGGAAGACATAATTGAGGAGGAGGAGAAAGTTGCGTAATTAGCTATTATAGGATTTCATGAGCCATATTAGTGTTATTTAATTATGGGTTATTTGAGCAAGAATTTATGTTCAAAACTGTAAGCAAAAATAGAAGCAAAAACAGAGAAGCTACCATAACAGAGCAGCCATTACATATGAACAACCGTGCCATAATGTTAGCTTCAGTAAGGTACCAATAAGTCTTCTTTGCTCTTTCTAATTGAGAACGCTTAATTGCTGCTTTTGATTTTAGAGGAACAACTGAAGCTCAAAACTTCACCCCTTCCAAAATCCAAATAGTATATGAAACTAGTTTGCTTGTAATTTTGGAGTGTTTCTCTTTTGTATATCAGTAATGAATGCTTCTTTATTCTCTAATCTCTGGCCTTTTGAAGCATAATTATTTCCCGTTATCCTCTGAATTTGACAATATTTTTTCTTAATGCAATTTGTATATCCAAAACAATAAAAATAGTCATTAAAAATTTCAATCAGGAACTCTTAGGATTATTCTTAATCAATACATTATAAGCCATTAGAGTTCAAACTTTATATACGGTTGAAATTTGAGAACAAATAACCAAAGAAAAATTCCACGAACAGATCAAACTAACAAACTGACCAAAACGACACTGTTTGAAGGAAAAACTCACAAGCTTTTATCGCTCAAAATGATTACGCACTGATCACACACTACATAAGAGATTAAAAGCTTTTTATCAAAGCAAGAATTACAGAATTTGATGAAGAAACGAAAGAGAAATCACACGCACACCAGAGGCTATGCAAAAGCCCCTTTTATGTTGAGGTTTCTAGAAAATTTCCAGAAACAATACTAACAACCATAATAGATTTCGCCACATCAACAAATTATTTGCATATCGACCCATAAACTGAATGCAATCTGCACTATGGCCTAATAACTCTCTTTCGATTACACTTAAGTCCCCTATATCCACAGCTCAATTCTTCACACATACAAAATTTTTCACCATCAACCCTTTGTTTCGGTTCATCTGCACCTCCTCCTCTTAATTCTAATATCGAGAAAAATGGAAGATTCAAATCTCCCAATATGTGGAAGTATTTCTTTTGTTTTCTCATCCTGGACTTTAGTGGGTTTCAGTTGTATATTGGACTTTCGTTGAACATTTATTCTATGTATTACATATAATAATAAAAAATATATAAATAGAATTTTTCAGTGGCATCAGTGATCAGAGTTCTCCCGAAATTTAATAATCAGAATTCTACTGGCATTAGAGCTTTTACTCCACTAAGATTGGCATGTATATGCGATTGCTATATTATCAGTCTTATCTATTTTACACATATAATCACAAATCCTACAGTTTGCTTGACATATATACAATTGTTTTTCAGTTACCTTCCTCGATTTTACGTACAGTATCCCCGAAACCTGAAGTGATTTTTTCTTTAACTTGCAAATTAAAGCAATGGGTAGCTTTATGAATCGGTTTTGATATTGGATTCTTGTAATGGCTTATTGTGCTTGAGGATTAAACAGAGACTCGGGGCGTAATTATAATAACTATTTATATAAGATATACAATCATTCCACTACAGAGTTAAGAGAATACCAAGACCGGAAATTTGCATTTTGCTATGCTCAATCAATAGATGATTACAGATTCTTGATAGTACAACAGTTCCTGGTAGAAAAGAAAATGTGTGTGACTTCTCTTTGGGAAACAACACTTGGAAAAGTGTTTAAATCTGATTCTTATCTTGTGATCAAACCTGGTATTAAAATAGGATTAGGAATCATTGGGGTGGTAGGCGAATTTCGGCATTTGGTTGGTAGTAGACAGGGTCAAGTTCTTGCCTATGCCTGATGAAATCACAAATGATCATCATCATAAGTATTCGGCTGAAGTTATGAGAGACTGTCTATGTATGTTCGGACGAGGAGTATGAAGAAACTTGTTTTCTTTTCTTGAATAAAACATTATACACTGAGCGTTATTTATAGATGCAGAAGCTACATTTTTTCAAAAATTACATATGTGAATATGGAAGGAAATGTGTCGATTCGTTCGGCACGAATCGTGTCTTTGACAAGTGCAGATCATCCCTTTGACAAGTACGGATTCTCCCTTTGAAAACTTCCTTCAATGCCGTTTTATTTGACATTCTCAACACTCCCCCTCAAGTTGATGCATAGATGTCTTGCATACCCAGCTTGTCTAGGAATTTTGTAAATGTTCTGCTTGAAATGGCCTTCGTTAAAATATCTGCAAGTTGATCTTTTGATCGAATTTTCGGCAATTCTAATTTCTCCTTGATGAAAAATCTATCTACCTCGACATGTTTTGTTCGATCGTGTTGAACTAGGTTATGAGCAATATCTCGTGCAGCTTTGTTGTCACAGTATAGTTATATTGGTTGTTCCGATGGATAGCCCAAATCATTTAAGATAAAGCTTATCCATAGCCCTTCACATAACCCAAGGGTCATGCCTCGATATTCTGCTTCAGCGCTCGAACGGCAACGACATGTTGTTTCTTGCTTCTCCATGTGACAAGGTTGCCTCCCGCAAAGGTAAAGTATCCTGAGGTAGAGCGTCTATCACTAGCTGACCCGGCCCAATCTGCATCAGTATAAACTTCTATGTTGTTGTAATCTCCATTTTTGGAAAATAGGATTCCTTTTCCAGGATTTGACTTCAGGTACCTCAGGATCCGCATTACTGCTTTCATGTGTTGTTCTCTGGGATTATACATAAACTGACTTATGTTGAGTGTTAGAAAATGCATATTTATAAAGGAGAAAACCGTCATTTTACATTTCAAGTCTTACTAACAACCCTTACTTTTATGTATTTAACCTTCTTGTGATTTAATTACATGTGTTTTATTTTAATTAAGTATTTTATGTATTTTAGGGGCATTATAGTCATTTCACAATAAAGGAGAGATCAGACGGCAAAACAGACATCACTTTTGAACTTAGGACGGTCGAAAACCTTAGGAGGAGCATAAAAGGAAAAATAGCACTATTCATATGTACGGTACTATTCACGTGTACGGTACTGTTCACATTACTGTTCACATAGACGGATCGATGACGTGGCATTGACCGATGATGTGACATTGACTGATGAGGTGTCACGATCCTGTTGGGCTAAAATTCTTATGTACTGTTGATGGTGACGTGGCAGCATATCAGTGGACGAAAAATCTCGCGTACGGTACATGCATCACACTGGATTATTTTCAACCAAACCGCGTTACTGTTCATCCGAGTCAAACCGTGTTACTGTTCATCCGAGTCAAACCGTGTTACTGTTCATCCGCGTGGTCAAACCGCGTACTGTTGACTGATGACGTGGCGAAATCCTGAGCCGTCCAAACTATTTTTAATCCAATGGCCATGATTTACTCTATGTATCTATAAAAAAGGGGG
>NW_006262339.1:28053615-28188108 GCF_000493195.1 Citrus x clementina | reverse complement strand
CACATAGTCTAAATTTAATTTATCTGTGAGTTGTAAAGATCCTTCCCCAATAACTGAGGTTGTGGTTCCATTTGGAGTGGAAACATGTTTTTGTGAAGATGGTTTCAATTGAGAAACTTGTCGAGAATCAAAAGTCATATGATCAGTTGCCCCAGAATCAATTATCCATGTACTATTAATAACAGGTGTAAGAGTTTTAAGGGCCTTACCTGGACTGACAGAGGTTGCGATTTGCACTGAAGATTATTTTCTAAGATCTGTAGTGGATGTGGATTCAACTACTACAGTTTTTTATCCCTGCTTGGTGTTTTTCTTTCGAGTATCCCACCAGTCAGGATATCCAATGATTTCAAAACATTGTTATTTCGTATGACCCTTCTTCCTACAATGAGTGCAATGGAGTGATGACTTGTCAACAAGCTTCCTTTGAAGCTGATGTCGTGTTATCATAGCAGACGTTTCTGAGTCGACCTTCTTGTTTAGTTTGCTTTGCCGTACATCTTCTCTTCAGATCAAAAAATAACATTCTTCTAAATCTAGGATAATATCTTTTCGTAGAATTTCTCCACGAACTTGGTTAAATTCTTCATCTAGCCCAACAAGAAAAATGTGCACTCTCAATCTTTCAACAGACCTTTTGTATATTACAACATCTTCTGGATCCTTCATGACCACTTTATCTCGGTGATCAAGTTCTCGAAATATTTCGATCAATTCTCTGAAGAATTTAGATAGTGGCTGTCAATTTTGCTTGGTAGAGACGCCTTCTGGTTTAGAGTGAAAACTTGTAATTCATCGATTCCATCATAGAAGCCTTTTGATAATGCATCCCATATTTCGTAGGCTGTAGGAATTCGTAAATATCGGTTCATGATATCCAAAGACATGGATATGAGTAACCATTTTTTACCTTTTCGTTCTCACTATACCATTTCTCATATTCCTTTGAAGATTCCTCAGATGGCTTTGTGTTGCTACGAATATATGAGAGTTTTTCTCTTTCTGCGAGATGCAACTCCATTATTTGAGACCAAATATCGTAGTTTGCCTTAGAGAGGATAATTCCAGCATCAAATACTCCATCAGATTAAACAGATTGAATGACAACAGGATCAGATTCAGTTGGAGTTTTCTCCATTTTTTTTTGGCGTCTAGATTGAAATAAGAAAAAATAACCTTTTTAGATAAAAAAACGACAAGTCGTTTGGCCTCTGCTTGAAGAAATGATATGTCGGTTCTGATGGAATAGAAACGACATGTCGTTTTAAGATTGTTGCAGTTCTGGAGATTAAACGTCACGTTGTTTTGTATCTAATTTATGAGATTGTTGATAAATTTGTAAACTCAAATTTTTTACGTATGGGTGGCTTGTTTTTTGATCGGCATGGATTTCTATAATGGTGGGAATGATTTTAAGGAAGAAAACGGTGGAAAAAATGGTTGTGGGAAGATTTTGGTTTTCTCTGTTTTTGTTACAAACAGAGCAGCGAAACTTGAAGAAACTTGAGCGTATTCATGGCTCTGATACCATGAAGAAACTTGTTTTCTTTTCTTGAATAAAACATTATACACTGAGCGTTATTTATAGATGTAAAAGCTACATTTTTTCAAAAATTGCATATGTGAATACAGAAAGAAATGTGTCGATTCATTTGACGCGGATTGTGTCTTTGACAAGTGAAGATCATCCATTTGACAAGTGCGGATTCTGCCTTTGAAAACTTCCTTCAATGCCGTTTTATTTGACATTCTCAACAGAGTATTCCAAAATGAATTTTGGTTTACAAAAGAATATGGCGTAAAAGAATCTTGGATAAGGATTTCCATAGCCAACTCATTTAAAGAATTACGACCATTATGTCTCTTCAAAGACACTGATTCGGTTTTGCCGGTTTTAAATTCTAAAGGAATACGGCACTTTTTTATCAAAGACATGGTTATTGTAAAGAACTTATGGTTTTTATTGACTTTAAAGAAAATTTACAGGAATACAAAGTACAAGTGTTTGTGGAAAGCCTTTTCTCACCTTAGCCATACCGAAAAGTATTTCCTTAGTGATGAAGGTATGAATAATTATTCTTTGTCTCCCTGGTCAAATTTTATAAAAGAAAAATTGGGCTGCTAGAAAAGGTGATTAAATTGATTCTTTTCATGATATAATTCTTTGCTATAAAAATAAAACAAAAAAAAAGGTAGGGAAGGGAAAATGAAACATTACTTTGATTTCTTTCACTTATTTTGACTGATATTTATATTTTGAAATTTGTCATGCCTATAAGTTGTTAAAAAAATTATGTTTTTGATGTATTTAAAAAAAATTAAGAACTAAATTATGTCATGGATATTAATATTTGATGTATTTTTTTAAAAAATTATTAATTAAATACACATGCACACTATCCAAAAAATTATGTTATGTTTACCTCCAAATTATTGAAAGAAAATCTTTCTCACAAGATTAGAGACTATATTGAGACTTAAAAAATTCAAAATCCCCCTATTGTCTATTTTGAGACGCTATAAAAATTGTAAAAGGAGATGACATTTGTTTTTTGTAAGCAAGAAACAACATTAGTGATGAGACAGAATTATCCAGAATAGGCATGTTCAAAAAATAATAGACAATATTTGAAACTGTATACTTATACGTAAATTTTAGGGATCTAAATGTAAATTTTGTTTTTAAAATTTAGAATAACTACAAACGTAGGCTTTTTCATGCATAAATATCTTTTAACTTCTTATTGAAAAATGTGTTTGCACTCGTTTGTACATATAATTCATTGTTTTGCACATTTTAATATGTACAATAATTTGTTTTTCACTTTCATTGTCGATACACTTTATGTACTCTAAATCAATTTTATAAACAATCAAAGAGCTCGTAGAATGACGTTGAGGTTTGTTGCTCAATGTAGGGGTAGCAAATCAAGTTCAACCTAATCCAATTTAGACGAGTTGAATGAATTATTGTGGATTAATTGGGTCAATTTTTTAAATTTGTTAATAATTAGGTTGGGTTGGATTACTTATCATGTAAATAATAATAATTGTTATAACAACAACAACAACAATAATAATACGTTCATCCTTAACTGTTAAACCCTAAATGCTAACCTAATTTTTAACCTCTTTTTATTATTTTATAAAAGAGATTATTTAAATGTGGCATTCATGATTTCATTGTACTATCTATTGCTTTAGATTCCAATATCAAAATTAAAATCACACTCTTAATTCTCAACAAAAATATGGTATTTCATTCATTCATTATTTCTTGGATATTTTATCTCTAACTTATAATATTTATTTAATATGCATGTTTTGGATATGGTACATTAGAATTAACCATTAGAAATTCTTTTTGTTTTCAAGTAACAGATAGTTTTTATGCCTTTTTTATTTATTTAATTTTTAATTTTGATTTTTAACCTGATCAACCCAACCCAACAACTTTATTAATCAGATTGGTTTGGGTAAAACATGTTTATTTAGAGAGTAGACCTTTTAACACTATTAAAAATACTCATGAAACCCCATTTATTTGCATTTATAATTTTATCCTGAATAAGATTAATGAGTGAAATTAAAACAAAATATCATTTCAAACCGTTTAACTTTAATGCCTACAAAAAAATCAAGAACACTTCTTCTTCTTCTCCATTTTTCCTTTTTTCAAGAGACCAGAAGTCTTCTAAAATACACTTTCAATCACTAATCAATATCAAAACTAACTAAATATTAAATAATTGTCATTAAAAATACAAAATAATTGAATAAATCACAACTCAACAAAAAAAAAAACAAAATGATAGTTAGAAGTATGAAAAAGTGTGGATCAGTAGAGAGAGAAAAGTATAGAGACATATGTCGAGAAAGAAAAGAAGACTATGTTCCATGTCGAGAAAGAAAAGAATTTTGGATGATGAAAGAATATGGGCTGAGAGAATCTTGGACTCAAATTTCATTAGCCAATTCAGTTCAGGCATTGCAGCCATTATGTTCCATGAAGGACAGTGATTTTATTTTGTCTGTTTTAGATGAGAAATTTGTACTCATTGATCCAAAGGATGGAAACAAGTATGAAGATTTTATGATTGATGGCTTTCAAGAAAATGTTAGAAAGTATCATGTGGAAGTATATGCTGAGAGCTTGACCGCACCCAATAGCAGAACAAACTTTCGAATAAGTGAAGGTCTGAATAATAATTAACTCTTTTCTTCTTTTTCTTTTTTCAATTGCTACTATATATAAACTGGTCACGAATTAACTTAAAGATTTCTTGTGTTGTTTTTCGGGGCATTGAATTTTGAATTTAGTGTACGAGCAGGGGAAGACATAATTGAGGAAGAGGAGAAAGTTGCGTAATTAGCTATTATAGGATTTCATGAGCCATATTAGTGTTATTTAATTATGGGTTATTTGAGCAAGAATTTATGTTCAAAACTGTAAGCAAAAACAGAGAAGCTAGCATAACAGAGCAGCCATTACATATGAACAACCGTGCCATAATGTTAGCTTCAGTAAGGTACCAATAAGTCTTCTTTGCTATTTCTAATTGAGAACACTTAATTGCTGCTTCGTCTTTCGCGTGTTGAAATAATTTACCTGGTGTGAAAAGTGAGCCTAAATTGAATTGGAAGTCCATCTCTTCTATGCAAAGTAAGTTTAGAAGAATCTTTCGTTTCACGCAGATCATGTACTCCTCCATTATCATCATAATCACATGCCATAAAACGTACAAAACCCTACATTTGGTGAATTTGTGGCCTGAGCCCACTTCGATTTTAGAGGAACAACTGAAGTTCAAAACTCCACCCCTTCTAAAATCCAAATGGTATATGAAACTAGTTTGCTTGCAATTTTGGAGTGTTTCTCTTTTGTATGTCAGTAATGAATGCTTCTTTATTCTCTAATCTCTAGCCTTTTGAAGCATAATTATTTCCCGTTATCCTCTGAATTTGACAATATTTTTTCTTAATGCAATTTGTATATCCAAAACAATAAAAATAGTCATTAAAAATTTCAATCGGGAACTCTTAGGATTATTCTTAATCAATACATTATAAGCCATTAGAATTCAAACTTTATATACGGTTGAAATTTGAGAACAAATAACCAAAGAAAATTCCACCAACAGATCAAACTAACAAACTGACCAAAACGACACTGTTTGAAGGAAAAACCCACAAGCTTTTATTGCTCAAAATGATTACGCACTGATCACACATTACAGAAATGATTACAAGCTTTTTATCAAAGCAAGTATTACAGAATTTGATGAGGAAACGAAAGAGAAATCACACACACACCAGAGGCTATGCAAAAGCCCCTTTTATGCTGAGGTTTCTAGAAAATTTCCAGAAACAATAGTAACGACCATAACAGATTTCGCCACGTCAACAAATTATTTGCATATCAACCCATAAACTGAATGCAATCTGCACTATGGCCTAATAACTCTCTTTCGATTACACTTAAGTCCCCTATATCCACAGCTCAATTCTTCACACATACAAAATTTTTCACCATCAACCCTATGCCTGATGAAATCACAAATGATCATCATCATAAGTATTCGGCTGAAGTTATGAGAGACTATCTCTGTATGTTCGGACGAGGAGTATGAAGAAACTTGTTTTCTTTTCTTGAATAAAACATTATACACTGAGCGTTATTTATAGATGCAGAAGCTACATTTTTTCAAAGATTACATATGCGAATACGAAAGGAAATGTGTCGATTCGTTCGACGCGGATCGTGTCTTTGACAAGTGCAGATCATCCCTTTGACAAGTGCGGATTCTGCCTTTGAAAACTTCCTTCAATGCCGTTTTATTTGACATTCTCAATAGAGTATTTCAAAATGAATTTTGGTTTACGAAAGAATATGGCAAAAAAGAATCTTGGATAAGGATTTCCATAGCCAACTCATTTAAAGAATTACGACCACTATGTCTCTTCAAAGACACTGATTCGGTTTTGCCGGTTTTAAATTCTAAAGGAATACGCCACTTTTTGATCAAAGAGATGGTTATTGTAAAGAACTTATGGTTTTTATTGACTTTAAAGAAAATTTACAAGAATACAAAATACAAGTGTTAGTGGAAAGCATTTTCTCACCCTAGCCATACCGAAAAGTATTTCCTTAGTGATGAAGTTATGAATAATTCTTCTTTGTCTCCGTGGTCAAATTTTATAAAAGAAAAATTGGGCTGCTGGAAAAGGTGATTAAATTGATTCTTTTCATGATGTAATTCTTTGCTATAAAAAAAAAAAAGAAAAAAAGTAGCGAAGGGAAAATGAACATTATTTCCTTTCAAAATCTAATTTGATCACCAGTTTTCTAAATAGTTTACTATGGCTAGTATAATTAGGAGTCTAGAAACTACAGTTAATTAGCGTTGACTACTGGAAAAGGATCATATCGATTGTATATCATTCTATTCCAAAACCTTCTTCCAATTGCTCTTTTTTAGTCTTCAATTAGGATTAACTGTGCAAGATTCATGTAGCAAAAACAGTTATAAATTGAGAGAATTAATGTTATGTTGCATAATCATGTATTTACTTCGTCTGTTTAGTTTGTGCTTAATTTTAAGTTCTCAAGCCTCTTTGTATAGTTGAATTTGGACTGAAAATATATTATGCGTATAACGCATAACCCATGAAATTAATGTTGCTTTACACCTCAATGTTTTCTATACATGCCGCGGTTCTAATTTCCCCAAAAAAGGGAAAGTAGCATTGGAAAAAATTTCTCTAAAAAAATAAAAGCATTGAATAAATTTAACTCAAGAATTTGGTAAGATTCGAATTGTTATTTTGGTTGAATTTATAGGAGTCCATGGGGATAATTGATCAGTCTGCAATTTCTTCATCATGTTCCTTCACATTACTTTGATTTCTTGTCATATAAGAAATTCTTTTCTCTGCGTTTGTTTTTCGTTTTATCGAAGGAATTATTCATCACGCGTCCTCGTCCATGTTCTGCCACGATAAGCGAATCCCTTTTGCCTCACTTGATTGTGCATATGCTGCCACACCGTGTTAATAGAAATGTAATGGTTTTTTCATTTATGTGCTTGCCTTTTCTTTAGGGACCCACGCGTTTCTCTGTTCTCTTGTTCTACTTAGCTTTATGCATGTGGTTGACTAGACTTTTGGCTTACCGTCCGTGGGCAAGTTTTTCTATGTGATATTACTCTGATATCTCAATTTTTTTTAAAGAATAATAATATTGAAATTTTAAGTTTTACGTGGAAGTGGACAGCATGTGTATTATGAAGTTAATCTCTAACTCAAACCCTCCCGTCAATGAGCATTTTACTCTCATTCAGGCCATCGAAGAACTCCTTTGGCGTGATTGGCTGATCAAAGTGGATCATATCTACCGAGAAACCAATGTAGCAGCAGATTTCCTTACTTCGTATAGCTTTTCTTTTTCTTTGGGTTTACATTGCTTTCAATCTATTCCTCCAAATACGCTAAACATATGGATTATTGATGTTCATGGGGTTGCACACTCCCCCTTAGTGTTGCCTTAGCTCTCTTAAGAGCCCTTTTATGATAAAAAAAAAAAAGAAAAGAAATTTTAAGTTTTAGTTCGATTATAATATCTCCCGATATAAGGTCTCATAATTTTCAAAACTTATGAATTTACGGGCAGAGGTAAGATTTAGGTAAATGCTTGCACAAATCTCAATAAAAATTAAACAGTGAGGTAATGCCATTGGAAGTTCCATAATGTTTACCTTCAATAAGGTACCAAAAAGTCTTCTTTGCTCTTTCTAGCTTAATTGCTGCCTTTTGATTTTAGAGGAAACTATTGAAGTTCAAAACCTCACCCCTTCCAAAATCGAAATGGTATATGAAAATATTTTTGCTTGAAATTTTGGAGTGTTTCTCTTTCGTATATCAATAACTAATTCTTCTTTGTTCTCTAATCTTTGGCCTATTGAAGCATAGCTATTTTCCATTATCCTCTGAATTTGCCAAATTGTTTTCCTAGTGCAATTTGTTTATCCAAAACAATAAAAATACTTATGAAAGTTTCAATTAGGAACTCTTAGGATTATTTTTAATCAATACATTATAAGATATTAGAGTTTAAATTTTAGGATTATTCAGTGTTTAATTTTCGCTTTATCGAAGGAATTATTCATTATGCATTCTTGTTCATGTTTTCCCACTGTAATCGAAACCCTTTTGCCCCACTTGACGATGCATACACCGTGTTACAAAAGTCAATGACGCGTAAAAGTGAAATGACATGGCTTTTGCCATTTATGAGCTTGACTTCTCGTGTAAAAAAATTTCAGTCTTAATTTTACTGGGCCACCAAGCGATTTCACTTTTTGTTTTAAGGATCCACGTACATTATCACTTTAATTTCTTTTTGAATCCATCACATTTTTGTGTATGCATGTGTTTGCCTAGACAAGTTCTCTATTATCAATCACTCTGTTATCTCAAATTTTTTTAAAAGAATAATAATATTGAAATTCAAAATTTTGATTCGATTATAATATCTCCCAATATAAAGGTCTCATAATTTTTAAAACATAAGAATTTACAGGCGGAGATAAAATTTAAGTAAATGTTTATTCAAATCTTAATCCAAATTGTAACAGCAAGGTAATTTTTTTTAAAGATTAAAGATTAATAGGACTCGCCTACCATACCACTGTGGTATGGTACCACGCTTTTTGTCTTCTTTTAAAACCACCGTTCGATGATTGAGAGAAAATCTAATGGCTAAAATAAATTTTTGAAATTAGAAGCAAAAACTGACAACTACTGGAGCCGGTAATATATTAATATAATATAATTTGAGTGATTGGAAATCTTCTTAATCGTGGGAAATTCCTAGTACAGCAACGAGTGATCTGATTTCATCTCAGATCGATCTGATTTCATCTGTAATCTATCTGGATACAGGATATAATATTTACAGTGGTTGTCTTCCTCTTCTCATCGTGGTCTGAACTATTCACTTGATGTTGTCACGCTTGCGTTGTTTACAGGTCGGTAAGTACAATAACAAACCAACAAATTGCAGTAACAATTTTGCGTTAGATATAGTCATGCTATAATTTTTGTAAGTTATATAGTCGAAGAAAAAAGCAGATCTGGGCCGTGGCGAAGGAATGGTTGTGATATTTTGACGAAATGTTTGTTTCTGTGATTCATATAGGGTTCTAAATTGCAGCGAACAATGTACAATTATTTTATTACCTCTATCTTACCTCTAAGGCTATGCCAACACAAAAGCAATCAATCCGTCTTTGGGGCAAGGGATTCAAGTGATCAGAGCTTCATCCAGCGCAAGTACACATAACAAAATCATGAAAAACTGTCGGCTTATTGTAGTTGGAGAACGCCGATGGCTGGCGATGGTGACAAGACTCTGGTTCTGTGGGTGGAGCATGCACTGAGCAACGAGAAATTGTGTGGCTGTTGGTGCGGCGGAGACGTGGCAGTGCGATGGCTACTGGGGAGGCTGAAGGCTTGGCGTGATGACCAATCAACGTCGGCAGTGAGTTGATCGACTAGAGAGTTAAGAGAGAAGAGCTTGCTGCTTGGGAACTGAGAGATCTTTGGGAGATGAGAGGCTTGGGGACGATACAAGAATGGATTTTGTTTATATTTATATTCTAATTCTAATTTTTAATTTTTATTAAAATATAAGGACTTACCTACTGCGTCCGATTGAATGCATCATCACCGATCAAACACACATCTTTCCAGTATTTTTTTTTTTACTCAGATGTGCCTAATTCCTAAAGTTTCAGCTCCAACCACCGTGTGCTGCAATTGCCGGCCACAAAATTTTTGTTTGCCTTCATATTATCTGACGTCGTTTCGAACTAATTTCGCCGAATACCACTACGATTCCATCGGAAATTATTATGATTATCGACATTTTTTCTCTGCAAATGATTTCAGCAATTAATCGGTTCTGGAAGGGTTTTGTATGATGGCCATTCAAAGCTAATCAAATAAGAACCTCCACACAATATCTGGATCTTTATTAATTGATTAAAGTTTTCCACAGTGCCTTGGAGCAACCGGTTGCTATAATTTTCCTTTAGCTCTTCTCAACCGTTAGATTTTCTCTGAATCATCGAACGGTGGTTTTAAAAGATGACAAAAAGCGTGGTACCGTACCACAGTAGTATGGTAGGCGGATCCAGATTAATAATATTAAAATTTTAAGTTTTGATTCGATTATAATATCTTCCAATATAAAGGTCTCATAATTTTTCAAACTTAAGAGTTTAGTGCGGAGGTAAAATCTAGGTAAATGCTTGCACCCTCAAATCTTAATCTAAACTGTAACAATGAGGTAACGACTGTGAAAGTTCCTCGCTGGAGAAATTGTACAAAATTCCAATTTCCTTCAGCTTTTTATAATTCCCTAACTCTACTTTCAACATTTCCTTTCTTTGCTTTTCCTTCCTTTTTATACTGGTTGAATCAAATATTTGAATTGTTGCTTTTCTTTTCGGTCTGCCCCATTATCATGATTATGTTTCATGACTTGACAGAGCATGTAAACGAAAGCTCCAGGAAATTTCCAGGAAACTAAGAAAGCTCCAGCCATTCAATTATTTACTATGTACTCGCAAGAATCTTCACACATGTTCATTCTTACATCTCCTCTCTCAACTCTCAAGATTAATTCTCTGTTTCTGTCACCAATTTTCTAAAATTTCCTTCATGGCTTCCTCTTCTTCTTGTGGCAATTATGAAGTCTTCCTCAACTTTAGAGGGGAGGACACTCGTAAGAGCTTTACTTGCTATCTCTATGATAAATTGTATGAAGGAAAGAAAATCAAAACATTTATTGATGATGAAGAGCTTAGGCGAGGAGATGAGATTTCACCCGCCCTTTTGAACGCAATCGAAGGTTCAAAAATTTCGGTGGTCATTTTCTCAAAGGACTACGCTTCTTCAAAATGGTGCCTGAATGAACTTGTCAAGATTCTTGAATGCAAGAACACAAACGGCCAAATTATTATTCCAGTCTTCTATGGAGTAAGTCCATCTGATGTGCGGCATCAAAACGGAACATTTGGAGACCGTTTTGATGAGCTCAAAAAACAGTTCGAAGATAAACCAGAAATGGTTCTGAAGTGGAGGGATGCACTGACAGAAACATCCCATCTAGCCGGCCATGAATCCACGAAATTCAGGTAACTCTCTTTCCTAATTCATCTTTTCTCTGTTTCTGTCTCGGCCTGATTTGCTCAATGTTTTTGCATCTTTGCACCTTTATATTAGGCACGATGCGGAACTTGTAAACAAAATTGTCGAAGATGTTTTAAAGAAGTTGGAAAAAATAACAGTCTCAACGGACTCATCTAATGGCCTAGTTGGATTAAATTCACGAATTGAGCAGATTAAACCATTTCTGTGTATGGATTTGTGGGATACTGTCCGTATTGTTGGAATTTGGGGCACGGGTGGTATAGGCAAAACTACCCTTGCTGAAGCTATTTTCGATCAATTCTCTGGTGAGTTTGATGGTACATACTTTGCAAAAAATGTTAGGAGAAAATCAGAAACAGAGGGTGGCCTAGAAGACCTACAAAAGGAAATGCTTTCGACAATATTAAGTGAAAAACTTGAAGTAGCTGGTCCCAATATTCCACAATTTACTAAAGGGAGGGTCCGACGCATGAAGGTGTTGATTGTACTCGATGATGTGAATAAAGATGAACAATTAGAGGGTTTGATTGGAGGGCTTGATCAATATGGTCCAGGAAGTAGAATTGTTGTAACCACCAGGGATAAACAAGTCCTCGAAAAATTTGGAGTGGAGAAAATATATGGGGTCAATGGATTGAAATTTGATGAGGCTTTCGAGCATTTTTGTAACTTCGCTTTTAAAGAAAATCATTGTCCTGAAGATCTCAACCGGCACTCATGGAGGGTTGTAAAGTATGCCAATGGCAATCCATTAGTTCTTAAAGTGTTGGGTTCCTCCCTGTATCTCAAGAGGAAAAGCCATTGGGAAAATGTATTGGACGACTTAAATCGGATTTGTGAATCTGATATTCATGGTATTTATGACATATTAAAGATTAGTTTTAATGAATTAACACGCAAGGAGAAGAGTATGTTTCTAGATATTGCGTGTTTCCTTGAGGGAGAGGATAAAGATTTTGTGACAAGGATACTTGATGATTCTGGGTCTCACAGACTGGATGTCCTCGTGGACAAGTCACTCATAACAGTGTCATATAACTGCTTCCCAATGCATGAGCTAGATAGCCGCTTGCAAATGCATGATTTATTGCAAGAAATGGGCCGAGAGATTGTTCGCCAAGAATCTGAGGAAGAGCCAGGCAGACGCAGTAGGTTGTGGGATCCTAAGGAAATCCGCCGCGTACTAAAGCATAATATGGTAAGAATCCTCCATTTTTTTTTATATATCTTTTATTTATTTGGAGTTATGCACTCATATTTTTCCAACCATACCAGCACACCCTTTTTTTTTATAAATTTTATTATTGCCAGAACATCCTTTAGTAAAAGCATTTTTATGAACAAAACAACCAAAATCATAAAAACCATAATTAGGTAAAATTAATGACTGAGGGTGTCAAGAGAACAAGTCTTCAAATTTTAAATTTTTAAAGAAAACTCCAGATTTTATCAATTTTGGAATGTTGAATAAGAGTGTGAAGAGTATAATTTTATTTTTCTTCAAATTTAGTGAAGAGTGTCAGAACAAAGTGAGTGCCATGAGGATTGGCCCACCTGGTTCTACTTCAATATAATTACATTTTTTTTCAAAAAAGTAAGTGTGTTTTAGAGTATAATTTTTTTTAAGCAACGGTCACTAATAAAATGGACTGATTGGCCCACCTAGTTCTGCCTCCAATCACTCCTTTTAGCTTAAATGTATCTTAAGGAGGCTATAAGATGATTAAATCCTTTCGAAAAGGGTCGTATCTCAATTTGATTTGGAAACAATTACAACTAGTGGAAAAAAAATAACTTTCATTTTTTCCCTAATTTTGAACTAACATTTTGGATTCTATGGACTAAAAAAAAATCAAAATCTTATACCAATCAAATAGGCCTTGTAAATTAGAGAAATTTTGAATTTTTTTTCGGTTAGTTTAATTTTGCAATGGTCCCCAAAATTTTCTTTTCTCGTATATAGATATTTAATATATAAAAAAAATAAAATCAAAGATTGCAGAATTTGTTTTTGTTTAAGGAGCTCTTAGTTAATAAAGTTTACGAATGTTTCTTTTCTGTTTTAGGGTTACTCATTCTTTGTTTTTTTTTTTAATAAGGGGACCGATGCAATTGAAGGCATATTTCTAGATTTGTCCAAAATAAAAGGCATCAATTTAGACCCAGGAGCCTTCACAAAAATGTCTAATCTAAGATTGCTCAAATTTTATGTACCTGAGATTGAAAGGTTTCTAAGTATGAGCATTGAAGAGCAACTTTCATACTCTAAAGTGCAGCTTCGAAAAGGCCTAGATTATCTTCCTAAAAAATTGAGATATCTTCATTGGGACACATATCCATTAAGGACACTGCCATCAAATTTCAAGCCAAAGAACCTTGTTGAACTGAATTTGCGTTTTAGTAAAGTTGAGCAACTTTGGGAAGGAGAAAAGGCAAGTTCTGTACTAAAACTAAAACATTAATTTTTTTCTTTCTTTAAATATACGTGCAATTAATTGTTGAATTCAATGTTGCTTTTTAATTAATATAGTCTTTATATATCTGTTATTGCAGGAAGCTTTCAAGTTAAAATCTATTAACCTCGGCCATTCTCGACATTTCATTAAGATGCCAGGCCCATTAGAAACCCCAAATGTTGAAACATATCTTTTGGATTACACAAACTTGGCTTGTGTTCCCTCATCTATCCAGAATTTCAAGTATCTCAGTAGGTTGGATTTTATGGGCTGCAAAAGTCTTAGGTCTTTTCCAAGCAATCTTCATTTTGATTGTCCAGTAACTATTAATTTCTCCTGTTGTGTTAATCTCAAAGAGTTTCCACAGATTTCTGGGAAAGTAACATCGCTAAACTTGGGCTACACTGCAATAGAAGAAGTTCCATCATCAATAGAGTGCCTAACTGATCTTGAAGTGTTGGATTTGGGGGATTGCAAACGGCTGAAGAGGATTTCAACTAGGTTCTGTAAATTGAGATCTTTGGGTGACCTTTTTCTTTTTGGCTGCTTGAACCTTGGGCGTTTCCCAGAAATCTTGGAGAAAATGGAACATTTAAATCGCATCTATTTAGTCTGGACGGCAATTACAGAGCTGCCATCGCCATTTGAAAATCTACCGGGGCTTGTACTTTTGTCCGTAAGTGGTTGCTCTATGCTTGATAAGTTGCCGGATAACATTGGCAATTTAAGTGGAAATAACTTTGAGAGTTTACCTGCAAGTATCAAGCAACTGTCGTGGCTACGTTATCTTTACTTGACGGATTGCAATATGCTTCAGTCATTACCAGAACTTCCATTGTGTCTAAAATATCTTGAATTGAGGGATTGTAAGATACTTCAGTCATTACCAGAACTTCCATTGGGTCTAGAAACTCTTCGCTTATGGCGTTGTAACATGCTTCAGTCATTACCAGCACTTCCATTGGGTCTAGAAACTCTTGACTTGGAGGATTGTAACATGCTTCGGTCATTACCAGAACTTCCATTGTGTCTACAGTCACTAAAAGCAATGAACTGCAACCGGCTTCAATCTTTGCCAGAGATTCCGTCATGTGTACAAGAACTAGATGCATCCGTACTCGAAAAGCTATCCAAACCCTCTCCTGACCTTCGTCAATGGCATCCGGAATATGTGACGCCACAACCAATTTATTTTGGGTTTACTAACTGCTTGAAACTTGATGGAAAAGCAAACAACAAGATTTTGGCAGATTCACTACGTATGGCAATTGCAGCATCACTGAGACTGGGCTATGAAAATGCATACAACGAGGTATCAAATTCCCTCTCTTGTTTACTCTGTCCCTCTTTGTTATATCTGAAATCATGGTTTTCATTTTACAATTTTCTTTTTTTAAATGTCGTTTCGCAGAAACTTTCTAAACTCAGGGGATCCCAAATTGTTTTACCTGGGAGCGAAATTCCTGACTGGTTCAGCAATCAAAGTTCAGGATCTTCGATACGTATTCAACTGCCACCGCACTCTTTTTGCAGAAACTTAATCGGGTTTGCTTTTTGTGCTGTTCTTGATTTTAAGCAACTTTATTCTGATCGTTCTCGTTTTTTTAGCGTCGGCTGTCGATCCGACTTAGAAATAAAGACTCTCTCTGAAGCCAAACATGTTGATCTGGGTTACGAATCGGGCTTAATTCAAGACCCCCATGATTCAGATCATGTCATACTTGGTTTTAAGCCTTGCTTGAATGTTGGCTTTCCCGATGTTTACCATCATACAACTGTCTCACTTAAGTTCTTCAATAAGTGTTACCGAAACATAATAAAGGTCCAAAAGGGTCAGAAGATAAAACGTTGCGGAGTATGTCCAGTATATGCAAATCCCAGCGAGATCAAAGCCAACACTTTTACTCTCAATTTTGCTACCGAAGTTTGGAAATTGGATGATTTGCCAAGCGCGAGTGGAACTGCTGCAAGTGAATTTGATTCGAGTTCTGATGAAGGGGAATTATATTGCATCGATTCGAGTTCTGATGAAGGGGAATTATATTACAGTTTTGATGAAGAGCAATTGGAACCGAGTCCCTAAAGAATTTGCAGAGACGACCAAATCAACACTCCTTAATAAATGAATCACCCGTTTTCACGTATTCTTGTTCCTTAGGTATGTCGAAAATGCTCTAATTCTAGATTGTGATTTGTTTAAGATGATGTTTTATCTATGTATTCCATTTTGCTTTTGAAAATACCTTATTTTATTTAACTTAGCTGCAGTTACTAATTCATTGCAACCTGCAAATAAGTCAAAGCATCAGTTAATCCTCTGTTGTTGTTTTCATTATTAAAAAATTCATTCTATAAGTGGAATTCAATTCTTCAATCTCTACTGCATGAAATTGTAGTAATTTGTGGAAGTGTTCTTTTATTATATGCTTCTGAAGATTACATGTTTTAACTTTTTTAATTCTGAGAAAATAAGCATTTTGAAAATATACTAAATTGAAAACATTTTCTTGGTTTGCACAGTATATAGCATTGGGAAGGAAAGCAATCCATTGAAGGGTTTTTCCCAATCGCTTCCAATTCGGATTGTTTATATCTGTACATTGATGTTTTCGTAGGAGAATTAATGGTGTTGTGAACTTGTAATCCTCTCTTTTGCTTCTTAGACTATTAGTTGGTTAATTGAATGTGCACTACGATTTTGCTACTGCTATTTTAATTTGAAATTCTAATTTCAAAGCAATTTTAAGTATAAAAATATTTAATAGTATAACACCTTTTGATAATTTCAAAATTATCAAATACTCCTTAAGTAATTCATTTGATGAATTTAGCTTTCATGCATGTCTGAGTGGGATGGACAACCTACTTGGCTAGCTAATATAAAATTAATTAATTTGTTTGAGTCATTTTGATATGTAATTAGATCTTCTTAATTATTAGTATTATTATTATTGGACCTAATTTTTAATATTTAATTGTTTCATTTTTTTTTAATAAATCATATTTAATTGTCCAAAGGACACCAATTGTTAAGTTGGCCGAGGGTGATAAGACATCAGTAATGTTGACTTAATCAGTGGAACAACTTTTTTTTTTTTTTACGCAACATTAATTCAAACGCTTTTCAACTACGACGTCGTCGTTTTCGTCGTCACTAACCAAATCACATGAAAATCAAACCTGACACGTACTCTTCAATTTTTCTAAACCCATCTATTATACAATAATAATATCTGTTATTATGCTACAGAACGTGATTTTGGCAAAACTACATTGGCTCCCTTTGTGGCCCTTTGTGGTTTGGTAAATCGAACTACTGTATATAACACATATTTCAAATTATAATTTCAAAGTAATTTTGAGTATAAAAATATTTAATCAATAAGAAATCAAAAGAGAACAATAGATTATTCTAAATTTTTATAATTTATTTTAATTAGATAGGAAGCAACATATAAATTTTTTTTTAAAAAAAGATTGATTATGACTTAAGTAATTTGCTGTAAAAAAAATCTATAAATGTTTAATTTTCAATTGTCTTTAATTATAATTTTATTTAAAGTGAGTTTTGTAAGAATAATGTAGGGGTGCCAATAACTCCACTCTAAATATAAATTTAAGATAATTTAAGACTCCCAACTTTAGATCATTACAGAACTTTTCTTTATGGTAAAATGAGAGAAATTTCACACATTAGATATCATAAGACCCCCGACGTATGTAATTGGAAAACCACCTTCACTTCACGAGGAGAGATCAACCTTCACAGTTCATATAGAAGAAAAGGCTAATTTCTAGAAGTGTTACACGTCCGTCGGAACTAAGGGTTTCTGCGCTTGGCGGGTCGGCAGAATAGATAGATTATTGAGAGAATAACAATTGATTTTTAAAATGCAAACGCTCACCAACTTGCAATCTTTTGAACTCGATTAATAAATCCTTCAGTCTTGAAAATTACTTTATAGCCCTTAAGGTTCACAGAGCATTCGACAGCCCAAGTTTACAAGCAGTGGGAAAATCCAATGCATAGAAAACACATTGAATTCTTTCTTTCTCAAAAGCACAGACATTGCAGCATCAATGAATTTTTATACCTTTACATTCTGCTTTTATACAACAAAAAATTTCAATAAACTGACAAAAATTACAAATCAAAATCAAACCCAAAACTCTTTCTCTGACATATAAATAACGATCAAACTCCAGAAAGGCTTGCCCATTTTCCAAGCTCATAAGGATCACAATAATAATATAACTTGATTCTGTTTGACAAAGACAAACCTGTAGCCACAAGCGGAGCTCTCAATCCTGAATCATCTTGTTCTGAAGGTTCATCTGCAAATGCTGTAACATCTCCAAGAAGCTTGAATGAAACTCGTCGGGACTGTATCGGTCGTGGGAAATCAAAGTACATTGGTGTTCCGGCTCTAGCCTCCGGCAGTCGATATTCCGCAATAGTTACCATGTTATGTGGTTCCTGGAGTGCGGATACTTGTAAATACAACACAGCTTGAGAGATGTACCTGTCGTCTAAAAATGTTACTGATTTGTCCCAGATATCTGAATCTGAGGAAGGTGAATGGGTAACCCTAGGTTTTATTGCACTGAAAGCGTCTAGACGGAATCCGGCAAGCAAAGGTGACGCTGGAGGTAAATACTGTTCCAAGACGAGATCGTAGTCCATCAATCTCTCGGCCTCAATTGGGACCTTAAGAGAAAAAAGAGGTTTATCAGTGAAGCAGAAAGCTGGAATTATGAATGAACAAAGAGTGAAAGCAACTAATACCTTGAATCTACTCATTTGTGGAGCTCTATCCAACCAGTTTCTAATACTTAGCTGCTCAGAGCTCTGTGATGAGGTAAGCCCCTCCCTTTTTACTGGGCTTCCGACTACAAGAATTCTTTTGGCATGAATACATGGTTCATTTTCAACTGCTCCTCCAAATGAAGCACGTCTGTCTACTTGTGCAAAGGGGTTTTCATCTTCATCAAGAGACAAAAGACTGAAGTCCTTCCCGAAATTAACTGAAGCCGAACCAGGTCTCTGAAGACGTAATGTGATCCGAACAATGAGGCACCTAACAGGATTCTTAAAAGTAAATTTTACATGCCTAGGTAAGTTTTCAACACTAGCGGACTTTTCTGGACCATACAAATCTGAAGAAGATGTGATGAGGGATTGGACATCCCATTTTCCCATTGATGACCTTTCCTCCCGGTGTATCTTATTGCTTGCCCAGATTTGTACCTGTAACAGCAATAGGAAGCAACAGCTCAAAGAAAAATATGGACTCAGTAGCAAATTCAGGAGGCAGAGAGCACTGCAGGGAAGAAAATTACAAATACTGACTAAATAATACAGCAACCTCAACACACATTCATGAAGGAAAGGGCCGGATAGTTCTTATTCTCTTTCCTCTTAACTAATGACAAAAAGCTACAATTTCTCTAGCAGTTAAATTTGCATTTGAAAATTGTTCCTCTCGAGATTAAAACTCATCAGAATAGTTCCTAATATTTTGTTTAATTATTGTGGTTCCTTTTCTCTTCTTTCCCCTCAATTTCAAATTTGATTTTAAATCCTCACCCACATCTACCCAAATAGGATATTATTGACGTGATCTCTGTTAATATCAAACTTGGGTTCCGAATGATAAAGGCAAACCAATAGAAACCTGATCTACAATCATAAATATCAAGTGAGTGGACCATCTTCTTACCTACAAAGGGAAGATCGTTGAGAATTTAAAATTACAGTTTACCAAAATATACATAAATGACGAGCAACGAAACTGTTCTTACTTGGTTATTTCATCAGCAATTAATGAAATGGAAAGTTTATTATCGGAAACTAACCTACATGAAACTAAACCCCCAGCTGCAATTTCTTTGGAAATGGCACTACACAGGGACTCTTTTAATCATTTCAAAATATGACTTTTGTTATAATAGCATGGAGAACTTTTGCCGAGGTATATGTTGATTCAGTGTTTGCTTAGGAATATTCACAAGTTGAATATCGATTACCCACCACCCCTGGTACTGGGCTTCATTATTAAGGCCACTTGGCTTATCACCAAATTTATTGAACAACAAGGAAATAAGGGAATAAATATGGCACTTACCATCGGAGTGTCAGCCACAGAATAGCCACAAGGACTAACAAGCAAGATAACCCCACTGACATCAGAAACAGAACCGAGAACAATAACAAATTCAACAGAAGTAGTACTAGGTGGAGCTCTCCAATATGAGTGCCTTGATCCAGAATTTAATGGAGCAAGCAGTGACAAAATCGGTGCTGAATCTTTTGCTGTTTCAACCTACAGTGGCACCAAGGAATCTAGAATAAACAATCCATATCAAGATAAAAAATTCCAATCAAGCGAACTATGAAATTATTAGAGACATGACTTGCTAGCACACAGATTGCACAAAACAATGCAAGAGCTTTTCCTTGTAATAGGTTTTTAGCTTCTCAAGGCATCCTACAACACCTTACCTCAAAGATTATTAGCATATGGAACCTGCTCAGGGTTCCCAAAAATGTCTCAATTGAAAATCAAACCAGACAAGGATTCTCATGGATAAGTGGGATGAATGTTCTGGGCATATATCATAAGAACAAATACTAAAACATATTTCTAAAAATTTTAATCAAGAAAAGAAATTTAAAAGGAAAACATAACATGATGAGAACTGAATACAAACCAAGAACATACCGAGTGCAAAACGCTAACAAATGGAAATTCAGCAAGAGATTCCTGTCCACCACATAACTGGTGAAGGACTTCAGCAGCTTGCACGTTATCGGAAGACTGAATCCTTTCAGAAAGACTATCCTTTAAGCAGGATCCAACAACCTCATTCAAAGCATTGTATGCTGCGTTGTCTGCACGGGAACTTCTTCGCAACCTAATCAAGACCCTAACATAGTCCAACATCAATGCATCAAGCACAATCGCATGGCAGCAGTGTTTACAGATAACGCCATCCAGTGTTAGTGAACGACTGGTAGATACATCAACTTGGCTTCCATGGCTTGATCCACTCTGACTTGAGAAGCCATTGTAGTTGGTCACATCCCTTGATTTATAATTTGAAAACAGTAGAGCTCCTCTTCCTGCACAACAAACTTTGCAAACTTTTCTTTCACATTGAGAACACAACAAAGGGGATTGTGAAGCTCCAACAGATGTTGCAGTTGAGGAAGCAAGAGCAGGCACCTTAGTTTCTGCACGAACCTTGCACCCGCCACCAGCCACCAGAACAACTCTCTCCGATTCTAGTAATATTCCAGAAGTCTAAAACACTATCATCACTATTCTCAAGGCCAATTGCACCAACAATTTTGTCTTCTAGGGAAGTTTGGCCAAGTAATGCAAGAGTGGTTGCTACTCGACACAGTCTTCCCATGTAAGATTCATCAAGCAATACATTTGGATTTATAGAGGCAGGATCAGTTCCAATTGACAATAAAGCTCTATCCCTTTCAGCTGCAGAAAGATTCAGCTGCAGACGTTCAATTTCAAGCTTCATTGCTTCCATGAAGTCTAGTTTCTTTTCCTGAAAATTTGCCCAGAATCTGTCAATCTTACGCTTGTGAGGTTGAATTTAATACATGAAGACCTTTCCATCGATCAATCATAAAATGTGAGAATACAAGCCAAAACAATCAATTCATCCTTTACATATATATAGCGTCATGGATGATCAAAAACCAAGTAGCACCATATCGAATGGCATGGAGACAGCAAATAATTCAACCAAGGGAAGTACAAATAAATACCAACACAATATGTCAGTAGTGTCAAACCATAATAACAGGACACTGATTAATAAGTTATACATTTAACAGAGCAAAATTTGTTGAACTTCTAGAATTTACTCCTTTAAAAAGATGAAGTTGCTAAGATGTAGAGCTGCAAAAAACACAAGAGAGCAGCACTATTCCTCGCGTGGCCCTGCAAGGGATTTTAGACAGCTTATGTACTGCTGGGCACCACTAGCTAGAGAACAGCCATCCTGTGTTGAAGATCTTTTATAAGTTTCCACACCATGATCTTCAACTATAGGCTGGTCCAAGAAATCAAGCAAATCAGCCCCTCCAGATGCAACATTTCTTGTCACTGGCTCAGAAAGAGGATCAGAGAACAGCTCAGAAAGAGGATCAGAGAACGGCTCAGAAAGAGGGTTAGAAAACGGCTCTGAAAGAGGATCAGAAAATGTGTCCCCTCCAGACAACAGGTCAACCCAAGGATTGGAAGCAGCTTCTGTTTGCATTGATGTTGACACATTTTCATTGGAAAACGGAACTGTATTTGTAACTGAATTTGACAAAAATGGATCGGTTTCCTTCTGAAACTTTTTGCCAAGCTCAATTAATCTAGCACCAGGGCCTTCATTATTGAATACCCCCCTCCATGGAAGAGAAACTCCAAGAATCTCTATCTGTAATAATATTAAAATTATGTTGTCACCAGCAGCAGTTACAGCAAACCCACTCCACAAAGCTCATGGTCTAAAATACTAATTTAAGAATAAAGTGCGTAGACACATTAATTAACATTTTATGAAAATATTTTCTACCTCACCAAGAGTCATGGAGCTTGTTCCAGAAATAGCAGGATAAAAGGTAACTGCCACAAAACGAGTAAGAAAATCCAATTCTCCCTCTAATTCTTCAAAATCATACAACAGTGGAAGGGTTGGTGCATCTTGATCATGAAGTCGTGCACCAGCTCCAGTAATAGCCATATCCTCAGCACTAACTGATCCTGGTAAAGGTATCAAAAGGTTTGTCCCATTTCCACAACGAGGAATAGAAGCACCCTGTCAACAAAGTCCTAGGATTACTAGAAGTTGTATGTCGTGTGCATTGTAAATTAGTGGGAGTGTATCTAGTTTAACTATTACTTCTAAACACCTCTTTTCATTTCTTTTGTTTTTTTTATCCTTTTCTTTTTAAATGTATTCTACACCTCATTTTTGTCACATATTTATAATCCGAAGACATACTAACAAAACTTGAAGGACTCAGCTAAATGGATCCTTGACTTTATCACGCTAAGTCCATGGGTATTCAGAATTTATGTACAAAAGATATACCTAAAAGTTCAAGCTGGATGTCAATCTACCAACACAGCTCAGGACCAGGCACAGAATAGCACAAGAAGCAGACAAGCACAGGTTAAGCAAAATTATTTGGAAAGGCACGTGTTAAGCATGAAGCACACCAGGGACATTTAGAAACAGCTCAAAAAGGACACAGGTCATTCTTTTTCTAACTCATCTCTGCGTCCCATTTTACAATCAATCCGAATTATATAAATTTAACCTCCATCTTTACAGTAATGTGCAATCCATTTAATCCTAGAATGACATGATAGATTGTGGGCACTTGTATCAACTCCATAAATCCATTCTACTACTCACAGCCCACGCTACTCCCAACCCATGTGACAATGAACTTCAACTTATTACTATAGATCTGACTAAATAATACGAACAGTCAGCTCATTTTGTTTTTTGCAACCTACCAAACAGCATTAATTTGAATCATCACAGCAGATAAGATAATGGCTAATGAAACAATTTGTTTATCTTAGCTGTGTTTGACAAAGTTTACTATGTTCACACCACCATGTGTCTCAATGATTTTGTCTACTATATTCACACTGCCATGCATCTCAATGATTTATCCCACTGTTGGGATAAAACTATCTCTTCTAAGTCAAATGAGATTTACCAACAAAGAGCATATTATACAAAATTAAAAATAAAAAATAAAAAATTTGTAAGCAAGACGTACAATAGAACCAATACAAACCTCCAAAATCAGTTTAAGCCTATCTAAGTGGCATCCTGTTCTCACATCAACTGTTGCTGGATATGTTGAATCAACTACTCAACAAAGCCCTCAGGGTTCAAAATGAGGTAAACATAAACATCCTATTCATTGTCTACTAACTTGAACAATGCAGAAAGATTATTGCAGAATCCCTATTATCATTTTCCTTAAACTATTATTGACCGTTAGTAAAGACTGTCTAAATGAGAATTAAGTCGATATGAAAACAAATAATAGTCAATGCCAACATTCAGGCCAAATCAGAATGAGCAAGGAATTGAGTATGGTAGAGTCTGTCTCTCTCTCTCTCTTTTTGGGTCCTCTTTCTTTTCTAAATTAAACTGAAATATTAGAGAAAAAAATATGCAATAAAGAATTAAGCGAAAATTGAAACGATAACGTTTCACCACAACTCACCAGGTGATTCCATGAGCTCGCGAAAGCTTGAATTGATACAAAACGACGAATTTCACGATCCGGTTACCTGGTCAAACACAAATAAGATTATGAACATTGAGAATCTATGGATTCGTAGCAGAGTTTGACTTTCGAGATCTAAAGTCGAAAGCAAAAAAATTTTAAATCCAAGAGCATTACTTAATTTCTCTTACGACTGCGATAGAATTGATTCAATCACTTAAACTGAAAGGAGACACGAGAAATTGAAGTGAAACGACGCGAGAAAACGAGAGGGATAGAGAAGAGATTCAAGATTTACCGAATTAATCGTCAAGAGAACTGACCTGACCGGAGACTTGTAACAGGAGGGAACGAAATGCGGGAAATTCAAGAAGGATGCGCTAAAACGGCGAAGAAAGACGACAATTGGAGTGAGATTTGTGATCGGATGCATGCGAGTATAGTCGTCAAGTGAGAATCGACTTGATCGAAGGTTATATGAGAAGATGTCAATAAGTTACCAAACTTGGTACGTATTGTACTTTGATTAGTCTAAAATTCATTTGAAATTGTTTTAAGCTTAATTGTCTGGATGTAAAAATTTTTGTTTTTATGTTAGGTAGGTTTAGTACACCTTTTCAAATATAATTTATTTAAATAAAAGTTTTATTAGATTTTTTATAAATAGAGTTTTTACAAAAAAAAAAGTTGTTACTTAATTGTCAATTAGAGTTTTTATTAGAAATTGTGAAATTATTTTAATAGGTAAGTTATTTAAAGTTATGTTATGAAGAAATGAAATAAGATTATGAAATAAAGAAAAGATATCTTAGATATTTTAATATTTTTCAAAAAATTTAAACATTTACTCACAAAAATCTAAAATTTGAGTTTTTTCTAGTAGAGACAAAATACTTTATTTAATTTTCAAATACTCTACTAAAAAACAAACAACAAAAAAAATTAAAAAGAGCTCATAAGATTAAATAAGAACTTATTAGATTAAATAAACACTTATGGTCATTAGATAAGTATATCAAAGTGATTATTAATAAATGCTTATTTAATTTTAGGGTAATTTTTAAAAATCTTCCCCGAGGTTTGGGTTTATTGTAAATAGATGCTGAGAATCTATTTATTTGTAAAAAAACCATCTACGTTTTTACTCCGCTTAGTTGCCATTTGGGTAGTTGTGGGCATTGTTGACATTTCGAAATAAAACAAATTTTTATTAAAAAAAATTATTATAACCTAAATATCTTAACCAAATCAACTGCAAACACACAACACACACACAAACTCACTAATCTAATATGAACTAATGCACAAGAAAATATTAAAAAAGTGAAAAACAATCATATACAATGCGCACACAGCTGGCCAGCCAGCCCAGCTATCCCACCATTGTAGTTATTTGATTGTTTTTAGCATAATTTTTAAAGATTAAATAAGATATTTTGTCTCTACAACTAAAAGTTAAAGATTTAAACTTTCGAAAGTAAAGGTTGAAAATTTTTTCTTAAATATTAAAATATCTAAAATATATTTTACTTTTATAACTTTATTTAATTATTTTTATAATGTAATTTTAAGAAACATGTTTATTTAAATAATTTTATAATTTTTAATGAAAACTCTTATCGACAACCAAATAAATAAAATTTGTTTGATAAAAACTCTATTAAAGAAACTTTACTCAAATAATCAATGTTTGAAAAACTACATCAAATGAAGCCTTATTAAAATGTGGGTTCTAAATAAACTATCCAAACTCATTTTGTTTTCAGTAAATATGTGATTGGATTAAAATTTGTAAAAGTAATATAATCTCAAGTTTCGGCCCTTTATATATCTATCAATCAAATGCACCCACTAAGCATTCATTACTCTTGCCCAATGCCCCATATTATTTCTTTAAAGAATTGTGTTAGCTATTGGATTTGGAATTTCTAAAATTAACTTTTGATAGCATAATATTTGATTAATTATATTGTGCTCACTTATTGCTTATCCACTATAACTACATTATATTTTTCATATTTTAAATTTTGTTTAATTATATATGACCAAAATTGGTTTGAGTATTTCAATATGCACACACACATTAAGAAAGTATTTTTAAAGATAAATTTTTCCGTACATATATTAAAATCTAAATGTTTTTACTTCACTCCTATTTTTATTTTAATAAATGCCCATAAACTCTATTTTTATTTTAATTAGATCATTGTTATTGTAGATAAGTCAATGTCTATGGCGGCATTTGAAATTATGGTGTAGTTTCCATATTCCATCTCGTGCCACAATTACATCAAATTTAGTTGTTGATTGCCCGGCGATAGCTTCCTTCCCTCTAGAATTTCTAAACATTTATAACCTTTCTTATTGATTTATAATGAATATATGAATGACATTTATAATTTGAATTAGGACTGAGGGTTGTGTTAAGTTCTTGTTGAAGCTTATCAATGGTTAATATTTATTTTTTATTTTATTTTTTATTATTCTTGCTTAATAATCATTAATTCAGTGTTTCGTAAAAAACTCATTTCAATACTGAATTTTTATCAATTATATTTTTCGTTGAATTATTTCTTCAATCAATTATTTATTCAGGTTCTTGTGCCAAGTTAGCCCATCAAACTCTTGCGTCGTATTCAGGGCTCATGCACTAATTAATTTAGTCAAGAAATTAAAATTGACACCGTTATTTCTTTCACTCATTTTGACTGATAGTTATATCTTGAAATTTTTCATGCCTATAAGTTGTTATAAAAATTATGTTTTTGATGTATTTTAAAAAAATTAAGAACTAAATTATGTCATGGATATTAATATTTGATGTATTGTTTTTAAAAAACTATTAATTAAATACGCATGCACACTCCATAAAACTCAAATCTAAAGACTCAAGTCTTGAAAAGGATACCACCATAACCAGCAGAGTTAGGCTTTAATCTAAAAAGTTATCTTATGTTTACCTCCAAATTATTGAAAGAAAATCTTTCTCACAAGATTAGAGACTATTGAGACTTAAAAAATTCAAAATCCCCCTATTGTCTATTTTGAGACGCTATACAAATTGTAAGCAAGAAACAACATCAGCGATGAGATAGAATTATCCACAAGGAATAGGCATGTTAAAAAAATAATAGACAATATTTGAAACTTTTGTACTTATACGTAAATTTTAGGGATCTAAATGTAAATTTTATTTTTAAAATTTAGAATACTACAAACGCAGGCTTTTTCATGCATAAATATCTTTTAACTTCTTATTGAAAAATGTGTTTGCACTCGTTCGTACATATAATTCATTGCTTTGCAGATTTTAATGTACACAAATATTTGTTTTGCACTTTCATTGTCGATACACTCCATTATGTACTCTAAATCAATTTTATAAACAATCAAAGAGCTCATGGAATCACATTGAGGTTTGTTGCTCAAAATAGGGGTGGCAAATCAAATTGGGGTGGCAAATCAAATTCAACCTAATCCAATTTAGACAAGTTGAATGGATTATTGTGGATTAATTGAGTCATTTTTTTTCAAATTTGTTAACAAATGGGTTGAGTTGGATTAATTAATATGTAAATAATTATTATAATAATAATAATAACAACAACAACAACAATAATAATAATATGTTCATCCTTAACTGCTAAACCCTAAACGCCTAAATGGCTAACTTAATTTTTAACTTCTTTTTATTATTTTATAAAAGAGATTATTTAAATGTGGCATTCATGATTTCATTGTACTATCTATTGCTTTAGACTCCAATATCAAAATTAAACTCACACTCTTAATTCTCAACAAAAATATGGTATTTCATTCATACATTGTTTCTTGGATATTTTACCTCTAACTTATAATATTTATTTAATATGCATGTTTTGGATATGGGACATTAGAACTAACTATTAGAAATTCTTTTTTATTTTCAAGTAAAATATAGTTTTTATGCCTTTTTTATTTATTTAATTTTTAACCTGATCAACCCAACCCAATAGCTTATTAATCGGATTGGTTTGGGTAAAACATGTTTATTTAGTGAGTAGACCTTTTAACACTATTAAATATACTTATGAAACCCCATTTATTTGCATTTATAATTTTATCCTGAATGAGATTAATGAGTGAAATTAAAACAAAATATCATTTCGAACCGTTTAACTTTAATGCCTACAAAAAAATCAAGAACACTTCTTCTTCTTCTCCATTTTTCCTTTTTTCAAGAGACCGGAAGTCTTCTAAAATACACTTTCAATCACTAATCAATATCAAAACAAACTAAATATTAAATAATTGTCATTAAAAATAAAAAATAATTGAATAAATCACAACTCAACAAAAAAAAAAAAAACAAAATGATAGTTAGAAGTATGAAAAAGTGTGGATCAGTAGAGAGAGAAAAGTACAGAGACATATGTCGAGAAAGAAAAGAAGACTATCTTCCATGTCGAGAAAGAAAAGAATTTTGGATTATGAAAGAATATGGGCTGAGAGAATCCTGGACTCAAATTTCATTAGCTAATTCAGTTCAGGCATTGCAGCCATGATATTCCATGAAGGACAGCGATTTTATTTTTTCTGTTTTAGATGAGAAATTTGTACTTATTGATCCAAAGGATGGAAAAAAGTATGAAGATTTTATGATTGATGGTCTTTCAAGAAAATGTTAGAAAGTATTATGCGGAAGTATATGCTGAGAGCTTGATCTCACCCAATAGCAGAACAAACTTCCTAATAAGTGAAGGTATGAATAATAATTAACTCTTTTCTTCTTTTTCTTTTTTCAATTGCTACTATATATAAACTGGTCACGAACTAACTCAAAGATTTCTTGTGTTGTTTTTCGGGGCATTGAATTTTGAATTTAGTGTACGAGCAGGGGAAGACATAATTGAGGAGGAGGAGAAAGTTGCGTAATTAGCTATTATAGGATTTCATGAGCCATATTAGTGTTATTTAATTATGGGTTATTTGAGCAAGAATTTATGTTCAAAACTGTAAGCAAAAACAGAGAAGCTAGCATAACAGAGCAACCATTACATATGAACAACCGTGCCATAATGTTAGCTTCAGTAAGGTACCAATAAGTCTTCTTTGCTATTTCTAATTGAGAACGCTTAATTGCTGCTTTTGATTTTAGAGGAACAACTGAAGTTCAAAACTTCACCCCTTCCAAAATCCAAATAGTATATGAAACTAGTTTGCTTGCAAATTTGGAGTGTTTCTCTTTTGTATATCAGTAATGAATGCTTCTTTGTTCTCTAATCTCTGGCCTTTTGAAGCATAATTATTTCCCGTTATCCTCTGAATTTGACAATATTTTTTCTTAATGCAATTTGTATATCCAAAACAATAAAAATAGTCATTAAAAATTTCAATCGGGAACTCTTAGGATTATTCTTAATCAATACATTATAAGCCATTAGAGTTCAAACTTTATATACGGTTGAAATTTGAGAACAAATAACCAAAGAAAATTCCACCAACAGATCAAACTAACAAATTGACCAAAACGACACTGTTTGAAGGAAAAACCCACAAGCTTTTATTGCTCAAAATGATTACGCACTGATCACACATTACAGAAGAGATTACAAGCTTTTTATCAAAGCAAGAATTACAGAATTTGATGAGGAAACGAAAGAGAAATCACACGCACACCAGAGGCTATGCAAAAGCCCCTTTTATGCTGAGGTTTCTAGAAAATTTCCAGAAACAATAGTAACGACCATAACAGATTTCGCATATCGACCCATAAACTAAATGCAATCTGCACTATGGCCTAATAACTCTCTTTCGATTACACTTAAGTCCCTTATATCCACAGCTCAATTCTTCACACATACAAAATTTTTCACCATCAACCCTATGCCTGATGAAATCACAAATGATCATCATCATAAGTATTCGGCTGAAGTTATGAGAGACTGTCCCTGTATGTTCGGACGAGGAGTATGAAGAAACTTGTTTTCTTTTCTTGAATAAAACATTATACACTGAGCGTTATTTATAGATGCAGAAGTTACATTTTTTCAAAGATTACATATGCGAATACGAAAGGAAATGTGTTGATTCGTTCGACGCGGGTCGTGTCTTTGACAAGTGCATATCATCCCTTTGACAAGTGCAGATTCTGCCTTTGAAAACTTCCTTCAATGCCGTTTTATTTGACATTCTCATCAGAGTATTCCAAAATGAATTTTGGTTTACGAAAGAACATGGCGTGAAAGAATCTTGGATAAGGATTTCCTTAGCCAACTCATTTAAAGAATTACGACCATTATGTCTCTTCAAAGACACTGATTCGGTTTTGCCGGTTTTAAATTCTAAAGGAATGCGGCACTTTTTGATCAAAGAGATGGTTATTGTAAAGAACTTATGGTTTTTATTGACTTTAAAGAAAATTTACAGGAATACAAAGTACAAGTGTTTGTGGAAAGCCTTTTCTCACCCTAGCCATACCGAAAAGTATTTCCTTACTGATGAAGGTATGAATAATTCTTCTTTGTCTCCGTGGTCAAATTTTATAAAAGAAAATTTGTGCTGCTGGAAAAGGTGATTAAATTGATTCTTTTCATGATAGAATTCTTTGGTATAAAAAAAAAAAAAAAGGTAGCAAAGGGAAAATGAACATTATTTCTTTTCAAAATCTAATCTGATCACCAGTTTTCTAAACAGTTTCTTATGGCTAGTATAATTAGGAGTCTAGAAACTGCAGTTAATTAGTTATGACGACTGGAAATGGAACATATCGATTGTATATCATTCTATTCCAAAACCTTGTTCCAATTGTTCTTTTTTAGTCTTCAATTAGGATTAACTGTGCAAGATTCATGTGGCAAAAACAGTTATAAATTGAGAGAATTAATGTTATGTTGCATAATCATGTATTTACTTCGTCTGTTTAGTTTGAGCTTAATTTTAAGTTCTCAAGCCTCTTTTCATAGTTGAATTTGGACTGAAAATATATTATGCGTATAACGCATAACCCATGAAATTAATGTTGCTTTATACCTCAATGTCTTCTATACATGCCGCAGTTCTAATTTCCCCAAAAAAGGGAAAGTAGCATTGGAAAAAATTTCTCTAAAAAAAAAGCATTGAATAAATTTAACTCAAGAATTTGGTAAGATTGGAATTGTTATCTTGGTTGAATTTATAGGAGTCCATGGGGATAATTGATCGGTCTGCAATTTCTTCATCATGTTCCTTCACATTACTTTAATTTCTTGTCATATAAGAAATTATTTTCTCTGCGTTTGTTTTTCATTTTATCGAAGGAATTATTCATCACGCGTCCTCGTCCATGTTCTGCCACGATAGTCGAATCCCTTTTGCCTCATTTGATTGTGCATATGCTGCCACACCATGTTACAAAAATTAGGAATGACATATAAAATAGAAATGTAATGGCTTTTTCGTTTATGTGCTTGCCTTTTCTTTTAGAGACCCACAAGTCTCTGGTCGGTATGCGTTTCTAGTCATGCTCGTTTCTGATCAGTACTCGTTTCTGGTTGGTACTAGTTCCTGGTCGATTGTTACGTGCTCCACATAGAAGACATCACCAGGAGTCTACTCATACCATTCGGCCGAGGAGATTCGCCCCCGGGTAGGAAATGGGGACATGCCCGACTGGTGCTTTTTTATCACTCAACATGTTGTAAAGAAATCTATAAGTGTTTAATTTTCAATTGTCCTTAATTATAATTTGATTTAAAGTGGGGTTTTGTAAGAATAATGGAGGGGTGCCAATAGCTCCACTCCTTAATTACCCCGCTCCGTACTTTGAACTTTAATGTGACAATCATTTTTTGACCTCAGTCACGAGACATGCACGTGGGACTTAAGTAATGAAACTGAAAACTAACTACAGCTAAAACATTTTAGTGTATTGGTTCGTGTTTTTTCTTTGTTTTAACCTATGGGTGTATGTTTGTACTATTTTATTTTATTTTATTTTTATCTTTTAGCAGTGTTTTAATATAATTTTTATGTAGATGCCCACACTAATCACAATTCTTCAACTATTAATTAAATATTTCAGGGCAACTTCTAGTTGATATTTTGAAATATGGTCATCTAATTGTTCAATAAATGACTCAGTAATTTTTGTGGTTTATTGAAAGATGGTCACTGAAAACCTAAGGAAAAAAAGAAATCGAAAAGTCTTAATTAATGGGTAGAAACTAGAAAGTAGACTGATAAAATGAAAGATAGACAAATTTTATTTAAATAATATTAAAAAAAGGATAAGATTTTCTATAAGTTAAATTAATCTCAGCTGAAAAGAAAAATGTACAATATTCTAAATAGAAAAAAGTTCCTAGAAATTTCACAAAACGCAAACAAAGGAGTCAGCTACGGGAAATTCAGAGGAAAGTTTGGTGAGAAAAGTGCTTTGAGCACTTTGGAAATTGGAAAGCATATACATCTATGTTCATGTGTAATTATTAATTTAATCAATTTTATATAATGAACTATATTATAACTAATTTATATCCCCGATATTAATATTTAAATTGATATCTAAACATTTCATTTAAGTTTATTTATTTTCTAATTAGTTGAATGGTTAAGTTAAAACTAAATATTCAATCTCTTCCACCAAACACAAAATAACACTAAGCTATTTAGTAACCATACTAAATTCTAGGATTGATTATTGTAGGTCTCATCTTGGACCCACCTTATAGTGCCCGTCAGGAAATAAAGTTGAAGTAAAGTAATTAATTAAGTTAGCAGCGAAATGTATCGAAAACATCGACGCGATTGATTTTATTTTCTTATTTATATTCAAATTGTAAAACTTAATAATCCAACCACAGTTCTTATAAAACAGCTCCTTGTTTTGGAATTAGTGAAGAATTCGTGTCAAGCTCATAATATTAGAATTTCTCTTGATGGTTTTTTCAAATTATTAATTAAACAGAATTATATATACTATTCTAGATGGTCCGCCCATTTATTAAAATCATAGCTGTGTTCGAGAAAATGATTCCTTAGTTTATTTTATGGTTTATTGAAAGTTAATCCATGGAGATTCAAGAAATAAAACCGGAAAGTCGTGGGAAAATTAATGGGTAGAAAGAAGATTGATAAAAAGAAAGCTTCAACCACATAATATATTAGTCTTAAACAGTGATTTTTATCAGTATTTGCTTGGGCATTTTGAAAGTTCTTTATGTGCTTGCCTTTTCTTTTAGGGACCCACGCGTTTCTCTGTCCTCTTGCTCTAGTTAGCTTTATGCATGTGGTTGACTAGACTTTTGGCTTACCGTGGGCAAGTTTTTCTATGTGATATTACTCTGAAATCTCAATTTCTTTTTAAAGAATAATGATATTGAAATTTTAAGTTTTAGTTCGATTATAATATCTCCCAACATAAGGTCTCATAATTAATCAAAACTTATGAATTTAAAGGCGGAGGTAAGATTTAGGTAAATGCTTACACAAGACTCAATAAAAATTGAACAGTGAGGTAATGACATTGAAAGTTCTATAATGTTTACCTTCAATAAGGTACCAATAAGTCTTCGTTGAACAGTGAGGTAATGACATTGAAAGTTCTATAATGTTTACCTTCAATAAGGTACCAATAAGTCTCTCACCCCTTCCAAAATCGAAATGGTATATGAAACTATTTTTGCTTGAAATTTTGGAGTGTTTCTCTTTTGTATATCAATAACTAATTCTTGTTTGTTCTCTAATCTTTGGCCTATTGAAGCATAACTATTTTCCATTATCCTCTGAATTTGCCAAATTTTTATCCTAGTGCAATTTGTTTATCCAAAACAATAAAAATACTTATGAAAGTTTCAATTGGGAAATCTTAGGATTATTTTTAATCAATACATTATAAGATATTAGAGTTTAAATTTTAGGATTATTCTGTAATTTAATTTTCGCTTTATCGAAGGAATTATTCATTATGCATTCTTGTTCATGTTTTCCCACTATAATCGAAACCCTTTTGCCTCACTTGACGATGCACACACCGTGTTACAAAAGTTAATGACGTGTGAAAGGGAAATGAAATAGCTTTTGTCATTTATGAGCTTGAATTTTGTTAAAAAAAAAAATTCGGTTGTAATTTTACTAGGCCACCAAGCGATTTCGCATTATCACTTTAATTTCTTTTTGAATCCATCACGTTTCTGTGTATGCATGTGCTTGCCTAGACAAGTTCTCCTATACTATCAATCACTCTGTTATCTCAAAAAAAATTTTAAAGAATAATAATATTGAAATTCAAAATTTTGATTCGGTTATAAAGGTCTCATAATTTTCAAAACTTAAGAATTTACAGACGGAGGTAAAATTTAGGTAAATAATTGCTCAAATCTTAATCCAAACTACAACGGCGAGGTTATTGTTTTTTGAAAGATTAAATATTAACATTATAAAAATTTTAAGTTTTGATTCGATTACAATATCTCCCAATATAAAGGTTTCATAATTTTCAAAACTTAAGAATTTAGTGCGGAGGTAAACTCTAGGTAAATGCCTGCACCCTCAAATCTTAATCCAAACTCTAACGGTGAGGTAATGACAGTGAAAGTTCCTCGCTGGAGAAATTGTACAAAATTCCAATTTCCTTTAGCTTTTTATAATTCTCTGAATCTACTTTCAAATTTTCTTTCTTTGCTTTTCCTTCCTTTATTGGTTGAATCAAATTTTCTTTTCTTCCTGGTCTGCCCCATTATCATGATTATGTTTCTTGACTTGACAAATCATGTATATGAAAGCTCCAGGAAATTTCCAGGAGACTAAGAAAGCTCCAGCCATTCAATTATTTAGTGTGTGCTTGCAAGAATCTTCACACAT
Source organism: Citrus x clementina (assembly GCF_000493195.1). Lineage (NCBI taxonomy): Eukaryota > Viridiplantae > Streptophyta > Magnoliopsida > Sapindales > Rutaceae > Citrus > Citrus x clementina. The sequence goes on along the minus strand of NW_006262339.1, from coordinate 28,153,347 downwards.
GTTCATTCTTACATCTCCTCTCTCAACTCTCAACATTAATTCTCTGTTTCTGTCACCAATTTTCTAAAATTTCCTTCATGGCTGCTTCTTCTTCTTCTTCTTCTTGCATTTATGAAGTCTTCCTCAATTTTAGAGGGGAGGACACTCGTAGGATCTTTACTTGCCATCTCTATGATGATTTGTATGACAAAAAGAAAATCAAAACATTTATGGATGATGAAAAGCTCAGGCGAGGAGATGAGATTTCAGATGCCCTTTTGAACGCAATCCAAGGTTCAAAAATTTCGGTGGTCATTTTCTCAAAGGACTACGCTTCTTCAAAATGGTGCCTGAATGAACTTGTCAAGATTCTTGAATGCAAGCACACAAACGGCCAAATCAATATTCCGGTTTTCTATGGAGTAAGTCCATCCGATGTGCGGCATCAAACCGGAGTTTTTGGGGACGGTTTTTACAAGCTAGAACAGAAGTTCAAAGATAAACCAGAAATGGTTCAGAGGTGGAGGGATGCACTGAGAGAAACATCCGGTCTTGCTGGCCACGAATCCACGAAATTCAGGTAACTCTCTTTCCTAATTCATCTTATCTCTGTTTCTGTCTTGGCCCGATTTGACTCAATGTTTTTGCATCTTTGCACCTTTATATTAGGCACGATGCGGAACTTGTAAACAAAATTGTCGAAGATGTTTTGAAGAAGTTGGAAAAAATAACAGTCTCAACGGACTCATCCAACGGCCTAGTTGGATTAAATTCACGAATTGAGCAGATTAAACCATTTTTGTGTATGGATTTGTCGGATACTGTCCAAATTGTTGGAATTTGGGGCATGGGTGGTATCGGCAAAACCACCCTTGCCGAAGCTATTTTCGATCAATTCTCTGGTGAGTTTGATGGTAAATACTTTGCAAAAAATGTTAGGAGAAAATCAGAAACAGAGGGTGGCCTAGAAGACCTACAAAAGGAAATGCTTTCAACAATATTAAGCGAAAAACTTGAAGTAGCTGGTGCCAATATTCCACATTTTACTAAAGAGAGGGTCCGGCGTATGAAGGTGTTGATAGTACTCGATGATGTGAATGAAGTTGGACAATTAGAGGGTCTGATTGGAGAGCTTGATCAATATGGTCCAGGAAGTAGAATTGTTGTAACCACTAGGGATAAAGGAGTCCTCGAAAAATTTGGAGTGGAGGAGAAGAAAATATATAGGGTTAATGGAATGGATTTTCATGAGGCTTTCGAGCATTTTTGTAACTTCGCTTTTAAAGAAAAGCATTGTCCTGAAGATTTCAAACCTGACTCACGGAGAGTTGTAAAGTATGCTGATGGCAATCCATTAGTTCTTAAAGTGTTGGGTTCCTCCCTCAAGGGGAAAAGCCATTGGGGAAAAGTATTGGACGACTTAAATCGGATTTGTGAATCTGATATTCATGCTATTTATAAGAAATTAAAGATTAGTTTTGATGAATTAACGCCCAGGGTGCAGAGCATATTTCTAGATATTGCGTGTTTCTTTGAGGGAGAGGATAAAGATTTTGTGGCAAGGATTCTTGATGATTCTGAGTCGGATGGACTGGATGTCCTTATTGATAAGTCACTCATATCAATATCTGAGAAATGGGGCGACAAATTGTTGCAAATGCATGATATATTGCAAGAAATGGGGCGACAAATTGTTCGCCAAGAATCTGAGAAAGAGCCAGGCAAACGCAACAGGTTGTGGGATCCTAAGGAAATCCGCCGGGTACTAAAGCATAATAAGGTAAGAATCTTCCGTTTATATATATATATCTTTTATTTGTTTGGAGTTATGCACTCATATTTCTCCAACCATACCAGCACACCCATGTTTTTTTTATAATTTTTATTATTACGAGAACATCCTTTAGTAAAATTATTTTATGAACAAAACAACCAAAATCATAAAAACCATAATTAGGTAAAATTAATGACTGAGGGTGTCAAGAAAACAAGTCTTCAAATTTTAAATTTTTAAAGAAAACTCTAGATTTTATCAAATTTGGAATGTTGAATAAGAGTGGGAAGAGTATAATTTTATTTCTCTTCAAATTTAGTGAAGAGTGTCATAACAAAGTGAGTGCCATGAGAATTGGCCCACCTGGTTCTATTTTAATATAATTATATTTTTTTTAAAAAGTAAGTGTATTTTAGAGTATAATTTTTTTTAAGCAACAGTTGCTAATAAAATGGACTGATTGGCCCACCTAGTTCTGCCTCCAATCACTCCTTTTAGCTTAAATGTTCCTTTTAGCTTTAATTTATTAATTAAATTGACGAGCTAAAGACAATTTATTCTATTACTAAAAATCAATTTATGAAAGGGAAAAAAAAAGAATGTGCAAAAGAAGCAATTTAATCTTTGATATGATGATAATAATTTTATAAAAAAAAATTAAATAAATAAATTTGCTCTTTAAAAATTAAATCAATTTATGAAGTACCTAACACCACACGGTCAATTTTACAAAATTTATAAAGGGTAATTTTTGTCCTTTAAGAATGAAGAACAACAAATGATGATTTAATTACAAAATTCATAAAAGGTTAATTACATGGTCTTTTATGCTTCAGGGGTAAAATTGACCTTTTAGGAAATTTCTGTTACATATTAACTGAGTTTTAACAGAATGGTGGGAAAATGCTAACAGTTTAACGGAATGAGTTTAAATGTTTGGTGGTAAATTGATAGTTTTACCAAACCGTGGTACTGACATGATGTGTCGGCGGGAAAATGATAATATCCCCTTAGTTAATAAAGTTCACGAATGTTTCTTTTCTATTTTAGGCTTACCCATTCTTTGTTTTTTTTTTTTTTTTTTTATAAGGGGACCGATGCAATTGAAGGCATATTTCTGGATTTGTCCAAAATAAAAGGCATCAATTTAGACCCCGGAGCCTTCACAAATATGTCTAATCTGAGATTGCTCAAATTTTATGTACCTAAGTATGAGATTGAAAATCTTCTAAGTATGAGCATTGAAGAGCAACTTTCATACTCTAAAGTGCAGCTTCCAAATGGCCTAGATTATCTTCCTGAAAAATTGAGATATCTTCATTGGGACACATATCCATTAAGGACACTGCCATCAAATTTCAAGCCAAAGAACCTTGTTGAACTGAATTTGCGTTTTAGTAAAGTTGAGCAACCTTGGGAAGGAGAAAAGGCTTGTGTTCCCTCATCTATCCAGAATTTCAAGTATCTCAGTGCGTTGTCTTTTGAGGGCTGCAAAAGTCTTAGGTCTTTTCCAAGCAATCTTCATTTTGTTTGTCCAGTAACTATTAATTTCTCCTATTGTGTTAATCTCATAGAGTTTCCACAGATTTCTGGGAAAATTACACAGCTATACTTACGCCAGTCTGCAATGGAAGAAGTTCCATCATCAATAGAGTGCCTAACTGATCTTGAAGTGTTGTATTTGAGGGATTGCAAACGGCTGAAGAGGATTTCAACTAGGTTTTGTAAATTGAGATCTTTGGTTGATCTTTTTGTTAATGGCTGCTTGAACCTTGAGCGCTTCCCAGAAATCTTGGAGAAAATGGAACATTTAAAACGCATCAATTTAGACGGGACGGCAATTACAGAGCTGCCATCGTCATTTGAAAATCTACCGGGGCTTGAATCATTGTCCGTAGATGATTGCTCTAAACTTGATAAGTTGCCGGATAACATTGGCAATTTAGAATCTTTGCAGGCCATCTCAGCAGTTGGATCAGCTATTAGTCAACTACCATCCTCTGTTGCAGATTCAAACGTACTTAGAATTCTTGAGTTCTCTAGATGCAAAGGTTTGGTATCATTGCCTCGATCATTATTATTAGGTTTATCCTCACTGACAAGCTTGGATCTACGTGAAAATAACTTTGAGAGTTTACCTGCAAGCATCAAGCAACTGTCGCGACTGCGTTCTCTTGACTTGAGCGATTGTAAGATGCTTCAGTCATTACCAGAACTTCCATTGCGCCTAAAATCTCTTCACTTGAGGGATTGTAAGATGCTTCAGTCATTACCAGAACTTCCATTGTGTCTAAAAAGTCTTTACTTGAGGGATTGTAACATGCTTCGGTCATTACCAAAACTTCCATTGTGTCTACGAGAACTAGATGCAACGAACTGCAAGCGGCTTCAATCTTTGCCAGAGATTCCGTCATGTCTGCAAGAACTAGATGCATCCATACTAGAAAAGCTATCGAAACCCTCTCCTGACCTTATTCAATCTCTGGAGTCAGCAGCAATTTGTTTTGAGTTTACTAACTGCTTGAAACTTGATGGAAAAGCAAACAACAAGATTTTGGCAGATTCACTACTAATAATTCGGGGTATGGCAATTGCATCACTGAGACTGGGCTATGAAAAGGCAATCAACGAGGTATCAAATTCCCTCTCTTGTTTACTCTGTCCCTCTTTGTTATATCTGAAATCATGGTTTTCATTTTACAATTTTCTTTTTTTAAATGTCATCTCACAGAAACTTTCTGAACTGAGGGGATCCCTAATTGTTTTACCTGGAAGAGAAATTCCTGACTGGTTCAGCAATCAAAGTTCAGGATATTCGATATGTATTCAACTGCCACCGCACTCTTTTTGCAGAAACTTAATCGGGTTTGCTTTTTGTGCTGTTCCTGATTTTAAGCAAGTTTATTCTGATTTTCATCTTTTTTCCGTCAAGTGTCAATTCGACTTAGAAATAAAGACTCTCTCTGACACCAAACATGTTGATCTGGGTTACAATTCGCACTCAATTGAAGACCCCCATGATTCAGATCATGTCATACTTGGTTTTAAACCTTGCTTGAATGTTGGCTTTCCTGATGGTTACCATCATACAACTGCCACATTTAAGTTCTTCGCTGAGAGTAACCTAAACGTTTACAAGATAAAACGTTGCGGATTATGTCCAGTATATGCAAATCCCAGCGAGACCAAAGCCAACACTTTTACTCTCAATTTTGCTACCAAAGTTTGGAAATTGGATGATTTGCCAAGCGCGAGTGGAACTTCGGATGAAGAGGAATTGGAACCGAGAACCAAGAGAATTTGCAGAGCCGATCAAATCAACACTCCTTAACAAATGAGTCACCCGTTTTCACGTATTCGTGTTCCTTAGGTATGTCGAAAATGCTCTTAATTCTAGATTGTGATTTGTTTAAGATGATGTTTTATCTGTGTATTCCATTTTGCTTTTGAAAGTCAACGCATCAGTTAATAATTCATTGCAACCTGCTAATAAGTCAAAGCATCAGTTAATCCTCTGTTGTTGTGCTGTTCCTGATTTAAAGCAAGTTTATTCTGATTGTTTTCGTTATTTTTACGTCAAGTGTCAATTCGACTTAGAAATAAAGACTCTCTCTGAAACCAAACATGTTGATCTGGGTTACAATTCGCGCTTTATTGAAGACCTCATTGATTCAGATCATGTCATACTTGGTTTTAAACCTTGCTTGAATGTTGGGTTTCCTGATTGTTACAATCATACAACTGCCACAGTTAAGTTCTTCGCTAAGAGTAACCTGAAGGGTTGCAAGATAGAACGTTGCGGAGTATGTCCAGTATATGCAAATCCCAGCGAGACCAAAGACAACACTTTTACTATCAATTTTGCTACCGAAGTTTGGAAATTGGATGATTTGCCTAGCACGAGTGGAACTTCAGATGTAGAGGAACTGGAACCGAGTCCCTAAAGAATTTGCAGAGACGACCAAATCAACACTCCTTAGCAAATGAATCACCCATTTTCACGTATTCTTTTTTCCTTAGGTATGTTGAAAATGCTCTAATTCTGGATTGTGATTTGTTTAAGATGATGTTTTATCTATGTATTCCATTTTGCTTTTGAAAATACCTTATTTTATTTAACTTAGCTGCAGAACTAATAAGTCAAAGCATCAGTCAATAATTCATTGCAATCTGCTAATAAGTCAAAGCATCAGTTAATCCTCTGTTGTTGTTTTCATTATTAACATTAGACAAAACAAAAGGTCTTTGTCTACAAGTGGAATTCAACTCTTCAATCTCTACTGCATGAAATTGTAGTAATTTGTGGAAGTGTTCTTTTATTATATGCTTCTGAAGATTACATGTTTTAACTTTTTTATATTCTGAGAAAATAAGCATTTTGAAAATACACTAAATTGAAAACATTTTCTTGGACAGTGCGCAGTTTGCACAGTATATAGCATTGGGAAGGCAAGCAATCCATTGAAGGGGTTTTTCGTGTGGGAATTAATGGTGTTGTGAACTTGTAATCCTCTCTTTTGCTTCTTAGACTATTAGTTGGTTAATTGAATGTCCACTACGATTTTGCTACTCCTATTTTAATTTGAAATTATAATTTTAAAGTAATTTTAAGTATAAAAATATTTAATAGTATAACACCTTTTGATAATTTTAAGTGATCCCTTTTAAGTAATTCATTTGATGAATTTAGCTTTCGTGCATGTCTGAGTGGGATGGACAACCTACTTCGCTAGCTAATATAAAATTAATTAATTTGTTTGAGTCATTTTGATATGTAATTCGATCTTCTTAATTATTAGTATTATTATTATTGGACCTAATTTTTAACAAATTAAAGTTCAGTACGTGATCATATTTAATTGTTTCATTTTTTTTTTTGAATAAATCATATTTAATTGTCCAAAGGACACCAATTGTTAAGTTGGCCGAGGGTGATAAGACATCAGTAATGTTGACTTAATTAGTGGAACAAGTTTATTTTTTTTACGCAACATTAATTCAAACGCTTTTCAACTAGGACGTCGTCGTTTTCGTCGTCATTAACCAAATCACATGAAAATCAAACCTGACACGTACTCTTCATATGACTAATCAAACCTGACACGTACTCGTCATTTTTCTGAGTCAACCTACCATGCAGCGCTGCATCTCATGCAGCGCATGCATGGTACCGGTACAACCGGTTTTCAACCGGTTAATAAATGCAAATTAAAATTTTTAATTGTTTTTAATATGAAATTTTTATTTAAAAAAGGGAAAATTTTAAAAATGCCTTCAAATGAGATAAAAAAAATTGTAATAATTTTAAATTTATAAATAGCATAAAAATTAATAAAAATATTATAAAAATATCACAAAATAGTCATATTTCAATTTTTTATTGTTACATTCCAATACTTATATTATATGTCTCAAGTTTACTTTTGAAATTCCTAATTTTCATTATCATTTATCTAAATTTTCGTAACTTGTTTCAACTCATTTTTTACTAGTCTTTTCTTTCATATTTCCACTCTTTTCATTAAATACTAACTTTTTAGGTAGATATTTCAATTTTACATTTTTTATCCCTACATTCCATTAAACTTTATCTAATTTTTAGTAACTTGTTCCTACTCATTTTCCCACCACTTTTATATCTTACAATCCTACTATTTTGATTGAGTTTCAAGATTTTGAATAAATGTTTTTAGTTTACTTTTTAGATCTCTACTTCGCATTGGAATTTACCAAATACCTTATAACTTATTCCAACTTTTCGGTTAAGTTCATCAACTTTTATTCCTGCGACTTATAAATTCTATATTCCTATTCTTTTTAAAAAATTCAAATATTTTGGGTGGAAGTCTCAAGTTCATTTTTAGATCTCTACTTGTTTTTTTTTTTGTTAAATTATGTGTAAGTTATTCCAATTTCTAGGTTATGTTTATCAACTCATCTTCTCATCACACTTAAGTTCTATATTCCTCTTTTTTTTATTAAATTCCAACATTTTAGGTGAATATTTTCGGTTAATTTTTTAGATCCCTACTTTTCATTAAAAATTATTTAATGCTTAGTAAGTAATTCCAACTTTTAAGTCGAAATTTCAACTCTTGTGCCACAACTTTTTAGTTATTTGTTTCTATTATTTTTATCGAATTTCAACATTTTAGGTGGACATTTCAAGTGTACTTTATAGATCCCTATTTCTTGTTAAAATTGATCAAATTTATGGTGATTTATTTCTACTTTTAGGTTAAGTTCTTTAACTCCTATTTTCACTACTTTTTGGTAGTATATTTATATACTCTTTTTGTTGAATTATAATATTTTAAGTTGAAGTTTCAAGTTTACTTTTTGTATCCCAACTTCCAGTTTAAATTACTCAAATTCTTGTTGATTTGTTCCCAATTTTGGGTTAGGTTATTCTTCCAACCACTTTTTGGTTTTATATTCCTACTCTTTGTATTAAAATCCAACATTTTAAGTCAAATTTTCAAGTTTACTTTTTAGATTTCTATTTTTCGTTGAAATTTGTCAAATTCTTGATAATTTATTTTTATTTTTAGGTTAAGATTTTTAACTCTTGTTTCCACCACTCTTTAGTTTTATATTTACACTCTCTTTGTTGAATTTTAATATTTTAGGTCGAAGTTTCAAGTTTACTTTTGTATCTCAATTTTCAGTTTAAGATACTCAAATTCTATGACCTTGTTCCAAATTTCGGTTGGGGTTTTCTTCCCACCACTTGTTGGTTTAATATTCCTACTATTGTTATGAAAATCCAACATTTTAAGTGGATGTTTCAAGTTTACTTTTTAAATCCTTACTTCTCGTTGAAATTATCAAATTTCTGGTGATTTATTTCTACTTTTAGGTTAAGTTCTTTAACTATTGTTTCCACCACTTTTGTATTTTATATTTCTACTCTTTGTATTAAAATCCAACATTTTAAGTGGATGTTTCAAGTTTCCTTTTTAGATTTCTACTTCTCGTTAAAATTGTCAAATTCTTGGTAATTTATTTTTTACTTTTAGGTTAAGTTCTTTAATTCTTATTTCCACAACTTTTTCGGTTTATATTCCTACTCTTTTTATTAAAATCCAACTTTTTAAGTGAATGTTACAAGTTTGGTTTTTAAATTTCTACTTCTCGTTATAAATTGTTAAATTCTTGGTAAGTTTTTTTCTACTTTTAGGTTAACCTCTTTAACTCTTTTTTGCTCAACTTTTTGGATTTATATTTATATTCTTTTTGTTGAATTTTAATATTTTAGGTCAAGGTTTCAAGTTTACTTTTGGAATCTCAACTTCCAGTTGAGATTACTCAAATTCTGGTTGAGTTGTTCCGAATTTTGGGTGATGTTTTTTTTGCCACTACTTTTTGGTTTTATATTTGTACTCTTTGTATTAAAATCCAACATTTTAAGTCGATGTTTCAAGTTTGCTTTTTTAATCCCTACTTCTAGTTGAAATGTATCAAATTCTTGGTAAGTTTTTTTTCTACTTTTAGGTTAACCTCTTTAACTCTTGTTTGCTCAACTTTTTGGTTTTATATTTATATTCTTTTTGTTGAATTTTAATATTTTAGGTCAAGGTTTCAAGTTTACTTTAAAAATCTCAACTTCCAGTTGAGATTACTCAAATTCTGGTTCTGTTGTTCCGAATTTTGGGTGAGGTTGTTCTTGCCACTACTTTTTGGTTTTATATTTGTACTCTTTGTATTAAAATCCAACATTTTAAGTCGATGTTTCAAGTTTGCTTTTTTCATCCCTACTTCTAGTTGAATTGTATCAAATTCCTGGTAATTTATTTCTACTTTTAGGTTAAATTCTTTAACTCTGATTTCCACCAGTTTTTGGTTTTATATGTATACTCTTTGTGTTGAATTTTAATATTCTAGTTCGAAATTTCAAGTTTACTTTTTGTAACTTTACATCTAGTGTAGATTACTCAAATATTCGATGTTTTGTTCCTAATTTTAGGTTGGATTGTTCTTTGTACAACTTTTGGGTACTCTTTTTGTTGAATTTCAATATTTTAGGTCGAGATTTGAAGTTTACTTTTTGTATCCCAACTTCCAATTGAAATTACTCAAATTGTGATTGAGTTGTTCCCAATTTTGGGTGAGGTTATTCTTTCCACTACTTTTTGGTTTTATATTCCTATTCTTTGTATTAATATCCAACATTTTAAGTAGATATTTCAAGTTTGCTTTATAGATTTCTACTTCTCGTTTAAATTTATCAAATTCTTGGTAATTTATTTCGATTTTTAGGTTAAGTTTTTTAACTATTTTTCCCACTACTTTTTGGTTTTATACTTATACTCTTTTTGTTAAATTTTAATATTTTAGGTCGAATTTTCGAGTTTACATTTTGCATCCCTACTTTTAGTTAAAAGTACTCAAATTCTTGGTGAGTTTTTACCAATTTTGGGTGCGGTTGTTCCTCTCACAACTTTTTGATTTTATATTCCTACTTGCAATTAGAATTTACCAAATTTTTGGAAATTCTTTTACAATTTTTAGATTAAGTTCATCAACTATTTTCCCACAAATTTTTTGTTTTATATTTCATCTTTTTTTAATGAATTCCAATATTTTTGGTAGAAGTTTCAAGTCCATTTTTCATCTAAAATTCCTTTGAAGTTTATCAAATTATGGTTTACAAATTTCAACTTTTTGGTTGACTCTCACTTTTTTCCCACCATTTTGTGGTTGTATATTCCTATAATTTTTATTGAATTCCAACATTTATGTCAATGTTTCAAGTTCATTTTTACATTTATATTTCCCATTAAAATTTATCAAATCATTAGTAAATTGTCCCAACGTTTAGATTAAGTTCTTCACCTCTTATTTCCACCAATTTTTTTGTTTTATATTCCAATTGTAGAGCCAACATTCCTTGCATGATAGGTTGACTCTTATATTCCTATCTTTTTAATTGAATTCCATTATTTTAGGTGAATATTCTAAGTTCGCTTTATAGAATCCGACTTCCCACTCTAATTTATCAAAAAATTGGTTTGTTATTCTTAGTTTTGGATAATTTTTTCCAATCTTGTTTCATCTATTTTTGGGTCTTATGTTTCTATTATTTTAATTGAATTCTAAAATTATGGGTAAATGTTTCAAGTTAGACTACCATATATCTTTTTCCGGTTAATCATCTTTATTTTGTGGTAAGACATTCCTACTAATACGTTTAGCTACCTAACTCTCTATTCCTAACAATTTATTATTTGTATTCTCCACCTGTCAATTGAATTCCAACTTTTGCGTGGACGTTCCAAGTCATCTGCACATTTACCTATTTAACGTTATACGCTATCAATTTGCAGTTATAAATGCTAAGTTTTTGGTTGGGCTATTCGACTCCTGTTTTCAACATATTTTACTTGCATATTTCTACTCCCTATTGAATTCTAACATTATTGGTACATATTTCAAGTTAAGTATTTTATTCCTTTTTTGCGTTAATTGTATCCAAATTATTGTTACTTATTCCTAATAGTAGGTTCAGTTACTTAACTCTTCTCCCCAACAATTCATTATTTGTATATTTTAAATTTTTTAAATGAATTACAATATTTGTGTAGAAATTCCAAGTTGTCTTTCCATTAACCAACTTTACCATTTATGTTATCTATTTATTATTAATAAATCCCAAATTTTTGGTTGGATTTCTGTAGTGATGGTTTCTCAAATTTTTGGTTGCTTATTTCAACTATTATTATTGAAATTTGAAATTATGGGTGCATACTTCAAATTAAATTATCAAATGCGTTCTTTGCGTTAATCGCTATCCAGTTTGTGGTCGAGTATTCCTAATTGTGGGGTGAACTACCTAATTATATTCTCAATAATTTATGGGCTAAATATTCCAACTCTTTTAAATGAATTTCAACTTTCATATGGAAGTTAAAGTTTTATTCGTATTTACCAACTTAACCATCAACTTTATCGATTTTTTGTCAATAAATTCTAATTTTTCCATTGCACTCCTGTACTATTTTTTTCCTCACATTTTGGTTAGATATTTCTACTTTTCCTACTGAATTCTAACATTATGGGTACATATTTCAAGTTAAATTATTACAACCTTTTTTATGTTAATCTTTACCCAATTTGTGGTGAGTTATTTCTATTTATGAGTTAAGCTACTTATCTCTTTTCCCAACAATTCATTGGTTATATATTGTAAATCTTTCAACTGAATTACAACTTTTGTGTGGAACTTTTAAGTTCTATTCATATTTACCGACTTTTCCATTTTCTTTATCAATTTGTTGTTAACAAATTTCAATTTTTTGGTTTGATTCCTCTACTTATGGTTTCTCCATTTTTTGGTTTGTTATTTCTATATTTATTACGAAATTCTGACATTAGGGGTACATATTTCAAAATAAACTATCACATGCGTTCTTTATGTTAGTTTTATCTCGTTCATGGTAAATTATTCCTAATTTTCGGTGGAACTACGTAACAATTTTCTAAAAAACACAAGCAGATGATTAATAACAAGTTTAATTGGTCTACCAAAAACATCATAACTCACTAAAAGAAATAGAAAAAACAACTTAATAACAATTGATAAGCGTAGGACATAAGATCAAAAATGGGAATGACAAGCGACTTAACATACCTTTAGAGATCATAGTAATGTTTTTAATAAAGCCTCGGACGGTGTCTGGTTAAGATTAATATTTCTGGCAGCTTTTCTTAATTCTGAAGCTTGTTTACAAGGGGCCCTTTGCGAGTCAGCAGCACTACACTTTCCATATCCATTGGAAGCATCTTGCATGAGTTTATGCCTAATATCATTAAGTGGAGATTGTGCTAGATAGAGTGCCAACAGGATGCGAGCATAATCTGAATCGTGCTAACAAAAAAGAAACACTAATTACAACAATTTCTATATGCTCACAAGATGAATTTATATAAAAATAACAAAGTCCACATAGTTCACGACTCCAGTGGTTGTTACCTAATTACTAGCAGCAAGCTTATTTTTTCACAAAAGGTAGTTGACTTGCAACATATAATAATACTTCTTAAATATAAATACTTAGCCTTTTACATATGCAGATTTTTAACAATTCACATTTTTAGGTGCTTGTTTACTCGCTAAAAAGTATGTCTTGCTTTCAAAACTAGATATCTTCTAAAAACAGCTTGCTTAATACATCCTTAAAAGGAAAAAAAAATATTATCGAGTACTCCTAGTTATGCCTTAAAAGTACTCTTCATAAAGAAAACTTTAATATTTCTTACTTCTTTGTAGTACTCCTCTGTTATCATTGTTATTAATCTAAATACAGAATCATTAAACATAATGACTGATAAATGGTCTGAAGAAAGCATTGATCATGAACTAAATATCAGAATCATCAATGTTCAAGATTGAAAAAAAAAAGCATATACCTGATAAGACTGGTCAGCAACAATAGAGGGATTGTCCATATATTTCAAGGTATAGTATCCACAATCAAAATCATTTGGCTGTTGTGGCAGACCAGTTTGACGACCAAGTTGAAAATGCAGAAAATTGAAATTTGAACCAAAACGAAGTCGAGCCTCTCTAAGTAGCAAAAAATCCAGTGAGGCGAGCTGCCAACATCAACCAGAATAAGTGTTAACAAAAGTTAGAATGTTATTTAATCAAATTCCAACTAACGCTCAAATGTAGTCAATCCTCCAAAGAACATACAATTGTCAATGACTGATTAATCATTTTTTCTCTTTGACTGAGAGATTCCAATGAATCCCAAATATCAGCAGTTTGACGAAGAATGTCAATAACAAGCATGTACCAATGAGCTTCACAATGTATGGGCACATAAATCTGCAGTTGTAGGAGAGTAAATACAATTAATGGCAAAATGTTTTGTTATCAGGTTAGTAAAATGAAAAAGATACCAAGGAACTATGTAAAAATACAAACCACAAAAAGTTCATTAAAAAAAATTCATGTTATGCGCTAAACCTTTTCACAGGTTTCCAATTGGGGCATGTAGCGCTCTTGGAACCTAGAAGCTCGACGATAGGGGTTTAGATCACCTGAGTCACCCAATACAACTTGCTTTAAATTTAAGAGGCAAAAATTAAAAGAATAAAAACATTTTGTTAGTTGACAATCTGCATGATCTCATTTAAAGACTAATGATTGAATTAAAAATATTTAATTTCTGGTTATCTTACGGAATAATATGACGGCAAGAACCAACATCGAGGAGAGGTGATATCCTTTTGGGCCTCTTCAATAGTCTTGTACTCTGCGTACATAGTAATAATCTGAAATTTTTTTTTTAACAGTTGCGACCAAAGTGGAACATTAGTTAAGAGATATGCACATAGATACTAATTGAAAATAATGGCATCATTAGTATTGAATGAATCCTAAATATTATACATAGTAGGCATAGAGTATTACATCACCATCAATCCATGCTCTCGGCAAGAGGGAACGCATACTGCTCCGTGTTATGCTGCTGTATTCTGTACGGACGACAACATCCCTTTACCATGAAAAAACAACATTATTACAATGAATAAAAGCAAGATTAAGAGATTTATATCTATATTCCAAACAATCTAGCCATTTACAAAAACATTTCATTATTACTAGACCATACATTTCAGCCAACTTGTCGTCAAAAAGGTAAAGAATAAGCTTTTTTTCATCCTCGGTAAATGGAGTGGGAACTGAAAATGGACCAGCCAAAAATCGGGGTTGGGTAGACTTGAGATTGACATTCTTTTTTTTAGAAGTTTGAATATGCATTCCCTTTGCAGTTGATTGTATCATCACAAGACGCTCCTACAAAAGAGAAAAAATTAAAATTCACATATTCTGAGGTAATGTCACAACATACAATTATGATAAATATAAAAACAATAGTAACAAAGACACTTTAATACCTTAGAATCCTTAAGAATCAGTTCTTGTTTTCCCTTGGACATTTCCATTTTCTTTGAGGGTAATGCATCTGTCTTTTCACAATCCATAGCCATTTCTAATGTCCTCAATATTTGATATAGTTGTCGTTCTTTTGTGTTTAAGCTGGAGCCATCATAAGGAGAGTTTATCTTATCATAACCTCGGGCTGAACTTTCATTTGATGAGATTTCAATAAACTCAGCCCCAACATTATTTTCTTGAGCAGACACAAACTCGTGGGAAGGAGTTTTAATGTTATCTGTGGTAGGATGATGGACATGAGGGGCAACTCGGTCCATAATTTGCCTTTGATGTAGCAATTCTTTTAGCATTTTTGTCTGGTCAGATATCGCATCAGATAGATAATCAACCTTAAATGTCAGTACCCTGATTGAAAGTATTTGTTTCTGAATTATTTCTTCAAAATTGAGATGTCTAACAACTTTTGATAGAGAAGCTTCACCGGTATCAGTGGTACGCATCTGAATCTGTTTAATTGAGCAGATAAATGATATCAAAAAATAAGGATAATGCCATTTCTTACACATTATTATGGTAATTATAATGATAAGCACTCTACAATAAAATTTACCTTATTACTTCCAATCCCTCCCTGAGATCTCAACCACTTCATGAACCTCTTCACCATTGATTCTTTCCAGAATGTCACAGGAGTTTTGGTCCCATCAGGCTGAATGCAGTTGTATGCAACATTATGGAGGTAAAAAATCTGTATAAACATATTATAGTTAAGAAAATCTGTATAAACAGCCATCCATGGCCAGAAAAATGCTAAAATTCAATTATGAAAATCATCTTACCTGTAGGAAAAGAAGACATCCCCCGACATATGTAGTTTCACGATTCTTATATTTGCCAATGGATTTTGCCAGCCATTTATAACAAAACGAAGCCCAATTAAGTGATTTAACATTGAGAACATCGTTGCACGGATGCAAGAACAAATGCGATATATAACCACTTGTTGGGCATAACAACGTGGCTAGTGCAAACAAAGTAAACGCAACCTGCTCATATCAAAACTACTATTTGTAAAATGAACAATAACAAACATGAATGAGTTTGATAAATGGCTGATATGTGCTCATATTTCACAGTAACTTTAAATGTTTTATACAATTATGCATGCAAATATTATAGAAAAAATACAAATGGTGTCAGAATAGAATATAATATGAAAGAAATATAACAGATATTCATGATTTAATATAATAATGGGTGTATGCATAAATGTGCCAAAATCAACTTTATTACAAACCTTGAAAATCCAGCTGGTTTTATCTTCTTGCTTTATAATATCCTCAAGCGTCTTGATGTTGATCCCTTTGACTGTTGATTGAAAAATATCTCGTAATTCAGCAATATTTTCACTTGGTCCACCCAATTGTATTGGTATACCTCCATCTTTTACACCCATGACATCTGAAAATGTTCTGTGGCACAGTTTCAAATTTTGACCATGAAGTTCAATAATGTTGCATTCAGGTTTGAATTGATCCACTAACCAACGACATAATTGCCTCCTCAGTCGACCACATTGGATTTCAAGTAGGCTTCCAAATCCTATATCTCTTATTGCATTTTCTTGTCTTCCGATAAGTTACCAACAAGAGAACAAAATCGGTCAGGCGCACACCTAGTTTCCAAGGTGAACTTATCTGCCTTAACATGTTTTGATTCATTGTTATCCGAATATGCATATGCACAACCAATCCTTTCACATTGCTTTTTGTGACTTGCCTTATGTTCTGCTGAAAGTTCTCTGTTGGTTTTCTTACTGTGTTTCCTCAACTGTCACAAAAGTAATAAAGATTAAAAATTTTTACATGTGACTTCTCAAAAGCTCTTCTCATACTAATTTTAAAAAAATACTAATTTGTGACTTGCCATTAATGAACATCCTAATTTAAAAAAATATCTATACATATACTGACCCCAATAGTGGTAGACAAATTAAAATTATCACTTCTCAAAAGCTCTTCTTCATCGTTGCAACTGCATGACATTGAATTAGTAGTTATCTAGTATGTGTGTCGAATAATAAATGAATATAGTTACTTACAAGTGAGAGACAAATCCATATGTTGAAGATTTAGGAACTGCATTTTCATTGTTTACTTTCGGAAGACAAGTACTACTCTTTTGTAAGTTTATTGATTCTCGTTTACGCTTGCGTAGCTGATTGTCCATCTGTTTTCCTATGTAAAACATTGTAAATCCATCCATTAAAACCTATAACATTTAAAAAAAAATTACTTATTTCATTCTATTTCTTTTACCAAATTTTACTTTCCTATTTAAACAATATACTTTATTGCTGTGTTTTAAACTTTTTCTTTTTCATTCTCTTCATATGAATATCATATAAACACATGTTAATTCTTTCCCCATTCGGTCAGCATATCTCCACACAGCTTATTAGATTATACCCTTCAATTAATAAATTCTTCTATATTAAAAAATTATACCAATGGTTTAACTCGCAATTCTAAAGGATATATGGTAATTTGGTAAGACGTACCTGTTACGGGTAGGTTTCTTTGAATTAGAAATCTCCTTACATAGTCTCGTTAGTTGAGATTGTTTCTTTGTGAGAATAAATTGATCTGTTTAAAATGCAGACTTCAAAAAGACATAAGACAATAGGAAAAATTTTCAAACTAATTAAGAAATTACCTTATAGAAAGAGAATTTAATCACGATTCTAAAGGTATCCATAGATTTGAAACACGGTAAATAACACAACAGTAATATGAAAATTCATACCATTAGTTTTCTTTAAGCTGCTGGTGAAAATTTCTTTAACTACATTTTTGTTCTGGGCGTTGATTGAGGCTGATCCTTCGTTGATTGAGCTGATTCTTCGTTGAAATTATACTATTTAGTGCTGGTGCTTGGGCGGTCAATTTGTAATTTTGGATTTGAGAAAGAGATTCAGAGAAAGCCGACCAACTTCCAGTCTCACCACACCATCAATTTTTTCATTAAAAGGGGATACCAATTGCCTGAGCTTTAGAGACAGATGAAAAGAGAACGGGTAAAAAAAATATCTTATTTATACCACATCTCAATCAATCGCAACTGATACTTCCGGTAGCCAACATTAGCCAAAAAAAATATAATCCGTTGGATTACTTTTGAGTGCGATCCAAAGGCCAATTAATTTTTAAATAAAAAATTCAATAACGATGTATGTGGTGCAGCGTTGTATTACAGGTGGAGCCCATTTTTCTAATAACTTACTTGGTTCTTCAATTTTTCTAAACCTATCTATTATACAATAATAATATCTGTTATTATCCAAACCCAAAACCCTTTCTCTGACATATAAATAACGATCAAACTCCAGAAAGGCTTGCCCATTTTCCGAGCTCATAAGGATCACAATAATAATATAACTTGATTCTGTTGGAACCTGTGGCCACAAGCGGAGCTCTCAATCCTGAATCTTCTTGTTCTGAAGGTTCATCTGCAAATGCTGTAACATCTCCAAGAAGCTTGAATGAAACTCGTCGGGACTGTATCGGTCGTGGGAAATCAAAGTACATTGGCGTTCCGGCTCTGAGCTTGGGGTGTCAAAGTACATTGGCGCAGAAGAGAGATTATTGAGAGAATAACAATTGATTTTTAAATGCCAACGCTCACCAACTTGCAATCTTTTGAACTCGATTAATAAATCCTTCAGTCTTGAAAATTACTTTAGCCCTTAAGGTTCACAGAGCATTCGACAGCCCAAGTTTACAAGCAGTGGAAAAATCCAATGGCATAGAAAAGACATTGAATTCTTCTTTCTCAAAAGCACAGACATTGCAGCATCAATGAATTTTTATACCTTTACATTCTGCTTTTATACAACAAAAAATTTTCAATAAACTGACAAAAATTACAAATCAAAATCAAACCCAGAACTCTTTCTCTGACATATAAATAACGATCAAACTCCAAAAAGGCTTGCCCATTTTCCAAGCTCATAAGGATCACAATAATAATATAACTTGATTCTGTTTGACAACGACAAACCTGCAGCAACGAGAAAGAAAAAATATGCACCCAGCAACTAGATCACAATAATATAAATTCAGGAAGCAGAGAGCACTACAGCGAAGAAAATTGCAAATACTGACTAAATGACACAGCAACTTGTACACACACATTCAAGAAAGAAAGGGCCAGCTATTTGACAAAATCTTTCATTGATTAATTAGCGCGAAGACGTTTGAGTCTTTCTTCGTCTGAGGAAGCACAATCTCATTCTTCTCTTTTCTGGGAGCAGATTTTTTCTAGCTGAAAATTTTGTATACCATTTGATGCAATTAACCACGGAAAATTGTCCAACTCAATTAACAATTAATTTCTCTCTCTTTATTTTTTAATTTCAAATACAATATGATCGTAGTCCATCAATCTCTCGGCCTCAATTGGGACCTGAAGAGAAAAAAGAGGTTTATCAGAGGCAAGGCATCAAGCAGAAAGCTGGAATTATGAATGAACAAAGAGTGAAAGCAACTAATACCTTGAATCTACTCATTTGTGGAGCTCTATCCAACCAGTTTCTAATACTTGGCTGCTCAGAGCTCTGTGATGAGGTAAGCCCCTCCCTTTTTACGGGGCTTCCGACTACAAGAATTCTTTTGGCATGAATACATGGTTCATTTTCAACTGCTCCTCCAAATGAAGCACGTCTGTCTACTTGTGCAAAGGGGTTTTCATCTTCATCAAGAGACAAAAGACTAAAGTCCTTCCCGAAATTAACTGAAGCCGAACCAGGTCTCTGAAGACGTAATGTGATCCAAACAATTAGGCACCTAACAGGATTCTTTAAAGTAAATTTTACATGCCTAGGTACTTTTTCAACACTAGCGGACTTTTCTGGACCATACAAATCTGAAGAAGATGTGATGAGGGATTGGACATCCCATTTTCCCATTGATGACCTTTCCTCCCGGTGTATCTTATTGCTTGCCCAGATTTGTACCTGTAACAGCAATAGGAAGCAACAGCTCAAAGAAAAATATGGACTCAGTAGCAAATTCAGGAGGCAGAGAGCACTGCAGGGAAGAAAATTACAAATACTGACTAAATAATACAGCAACCTCAACACACATTCATGAAGGAAAGGGCCGGATAGTTCTTATTCTCTTTCCTCTTAACTAATGACAAAAAGCTACAATTTCTCTAGCAGTTAAATTTTGCATTTGAAAATTGTTCCTCTCGAGATTAAAACTCATCAGAATAGTTCCTAATATTTTGTTTAATTATTGTGGTTTCTTTTCTCTTTGTGGCAGAATTTGAAAAAATAGAGTTATCCTTATCTGGTGGTTGTTTTACATGATATGTTCTATCTACTTATTTTTTGTTTTTATCCCTAGAATAAAGGACTTTGCTAAGATAAGACTTCTAGTCTATGTTAGCTTCAAGCCTATATATAATCTTGTAGTTTGATTAATAAAGGTAATATGAAAGTGCAGTGTTTACTGTTTCCTTCCTATATTTTGTTACATGGTATCAGAGCTAGGTATTAGTTGAAGGAAACCATGGTAAAAACAGCCATGACTGGCACAAGTAGGAGTATTGACTCTTCCGAATCTGCTGAAACATCTCAGATTCCTTCTCTGTCAACTCCTACAATTGTTCACACTGCAATTACTGAAAATACATCACTTCAAATTACATCCCACAAACTCAACGGAAAGAACTTTCTCCCATGGTCTCGTTCTGTTCAAATGGTAATTCGAGGGCGTGGAAAACTTGGCTATCTCCTTGGCCAAAAGCAAAGGCCAGATGAAAATGATCCTGCATTTCAAACATGGGATGCTGAAAATTCTATCGTTATGGCATGGCTGGTTAACTCAATGGAACCAAACATCGGGCAGACATATTTATTTTACCAAACAGCTGCTGAACTGTGGGAAGCTGTCAAAGAAACTTACTCGGATTTGGAAAATTCATCACAGCTGTTTGAATTGAGGAATATGGCTCGGAACTTGAAACAAGGTGATATGGATGTAACCCATTATTTTAACTCTCTGAAGAATCTTTGGCAGGAATTAGATCTATTCAATGAGTGTGAATGGAGGTGTATTGATGATGGTGCTCGATACAAAAAACTGGTGGATAAAGATCGAATTTATGACTTTTTGGCTGGTCTTAATAAGGAGCTTGATGATGTTCGTGGTCGTATACTTGGCACTAAACCATTACCTTCCATCCGAGAAATCTTTGCTGAAGTCAGACGAGAAGAGAGTCGTAAACGGGTCATGCTTGGGGAGCCAAAATCACTTACAGCACCTGAAATGTCTGCTTTGGCTGTTCAGGGATCTAATAATTCCAACAAAGGTGGCCAGCTGTGGTGTGATCATTGCCACAAACCGAATCACACCAAAGAGCGTTGTTGGAGGCTACATGGTAAACCAACAAATTGGAAAGACAATAGAGGCAATAAGCGAAGTCCAAAAGGATTTCAATCTGCAACTGACACTGATCAAAGTGTTCCAAAGGAAGGTGTAAGCAGTGTGATTCCATCATTTACCAAAGAACAACTTGAGCAGCTTCAAAAACTTTTAACTCCTATTCCTTCGTCCTCTTTGCTGGCCCAAAAAGGTATTTTCCAGATCCCAACAGTTTTTCATGCTTCTGCCAAGGTTCCAGATCCCTGGATCATTGATTCTGGCGCCACAGATCACATGACAGGCTGCATTCATTTTTTCTCTTCTTATGCTCCTAGTCCAGATCATTTTAAAGTAAGGATAGCTGATGGTTCACTTTCAGTTGTTGCAGGGATGGGCACTATAAAGATTACTCCTAGCATAATTCTCAAATCAGTTCTCCATGTTCCTAAATTATCTTGCAATCTACTCTCTGTCAGCCAAATCACTAAAGATCTTAATTGTGTTGCTAATTTTTCGCACTCCTCTTGTGAATTTCAGGACCTAATTTCGGGGAGGAGGATCGGCAGTGCTAGGGAACATGGGGGACTTTACTATTTTGAGGATTTCAACGTGAATAAACAAGCTCATACTGCTGACTGTGGATCTCTTTCTATGTCTAGGGAACAAAAAATAATGTTGTGGCATCGTAGGTTAGGTCATCCTAGCTTTCCATATTTAAGAAATTTGTTTCCTGAATTATTTCGTAATAAAGATTCTCTTATGATTCATTGTGAAGTATGTCAATTGGCTAAACATCAGCGTTCCTATTTTCCTTCTCAATCATACAAACCTTCCAAACCTTTTGCAATGATTCATAGTGACATATGGGGACCTTCTCGTGTCTCAAACCTTACGGGTATAAAATGATTCATTACTTTTATTGATGATCACACACGAATCTGTTGGGTGTATCTATTAAAGGATAAATCTGACGCAGCACAAACCTTTAAAAATTTTCACTCCATGATCCAAACACAATTCCAAGCCAAAATTCAGATTTTACGTACTGATAATGGTAGAGAATTTTTTAACACTTCTCTTAGTCAATTTCTTTCACACCATGGGATTATACACCAAAGTTCTTGTGTTTATACTCCACAACAAAACGGTGTCTCCGAAAGAAAAAATCGTCATCTACTTGAAGTAGCACGGTCTCTTATGTTCACTACCAATGTACCTAAACAATTCTGGGGAGATGCTATTCTTACGGCATCGTACTTAATTAATCGCATGCCTTCTAAGGTTCTTAATTACCAAACTCCACTTAACATGTTTCTCCAATATTATCCACACACTCGAGTATGTACGGATCTGCCACTTAAAGTCTTTGGTTGTACTTCCTTTGTCCATATCCATAGTTTGGCTCAAACAAAGCTAGATCCTAGAGCTCATAAGTGTATTTTTTTAGGTTACTCAGCCACTCAAAAAGGTTATCGATGTTATTCTCCTGAACAGCACAAATATTTCATTTCTATGGATGTTACCTTTTTTGAAACTCACCCTTTCTATGCCCAGAATTCCCTTCAGGGGGAGAGTTCTAATGAAGGGAATTTTTGGGAAGCGTCCTTACCATCTCCAATTTTTCCCCAGTCTTCAGAATTGTTATCTCCACCTAAACTCACTACTGTTCAGCCGTGTCAGTCTCAATCAGATTTGTCTTCATCAGAAACAACTCAAAATTCATCTCAGCCAATGAAGTCTACTAATGATGAAAATTTCAGGACAGGGGGAGAAACACAGCAACAACAAGAGCTACGTGTTTATTCACGACGGAATAATCCGCAAAGAGTTGAGGAACCTGTTCACCGACAGCACTGTCAAGAGACCGAACTGAATGAAGGTATACAGCCTCAAAATACTGTTCTTAAACCTGAAATTGCTGATCTTGATGTTCCTATAGCCTTAAGAAAGGGGATTAGATCTTGTGCTCAATATCCTATTTCTAATTATGTGACCTATGACCGACTGTCACCTTCTCTTCGAGCATTTGTTACTAATCTTTCAGGTGTACAAATTCCAAAGAATATTCAAGAAGCGTTAGAAGACTCGAAGTGGAGACAGGCTGTTATGGAGGAGATGAGTGCTCTAGAACAGATGGGAACATGGGAGCTGGTACAAAAACCAAAAGGAAAGGTTCCAGTGGGTTGTAAATGGGTTTTTACTATCAAGTATAGGTCTGATGGATCAATAGAGAGGTATAAGGCACGACTAGTAGCAAAGGGGTTCACTCAAACATACGGGATTGATTACCAGGAAACATTTGCTCCAGTCGCTAAATTAAATACAATTCGAGTTCTATTATCCTTGGCTGCAAACTTGGATTGGCCACTTCAACAATTAGATGTTAAGAATGCTTTTCTTAACGGAGACTTAGCAGAGGAAGTTTACATGGAGTTGCCACCTGGATTTGATAAGGAAGGAAGAGGACTAGTGTGTAAATTGAAAAAATCACTCTATGGACTGAAACAGTCACCTAGAGCTTGGTTTGACAGATTCTCTAGGGCTATACGACAGCAAGAATACAAACAAGCTCAGACAGACCACACGTTATTTTATAGACATAAGGATGGTAAGATTACTGTTCTTATTGTTTATGTTGATGATATAATATTGACTGGGAATGATATTGTTGAAATAAAGAGATTGAAGAAAATTCTTGCAATAGAATTTGACATAAAGGACCTTGGATCCCTAAGATACTTTCTAGGCATGGAAGTGGCAAGAAATAACACAGGCATATCTGTTTCTCAAAGGAAATATGTTATAGACCTTTTGAAAGAAACAGGAATGATAGGTTGTAAGCCTGTAGACACACCAATGGATGCAAATTTGAAATTAGGAGACTTGAAGGACAGTATTCCTGTTGAGAGAGGGAGATATCAGCGACTTGTTGGGAAACTCATCTATCTTTCCCACACTAGACCTGATATTGCTTTTGCGGTTAGTGTTGTAAGTCAATTCATGCATGCTCCATGCGAGGAACATATGGAAGCTGTTTATCGAATCCTGAGATATCTTAAAGGAACTCCAGGAAAAGGTCTTCTCTTCAAAAAGAATGAGGCAAGAAGTGTTGAAGCCTTCACAGACGCTGATTGGGCTGGTTCAATTAAGGATAGAAGATCTACGTCGGGCTATTGCACATTTGTATGGGGGAATTTAGTAACTTGGAGAAGTAAAAAACAGTCAGTTGTGGCAAGAAGTAGTGCTGAAGCAGAGTTCAGAGCAGTAGCTCAAGGTATCTGTGAGTTGTTATGGCTGAAACTATTATTAGGGGAGCTAAAAATCGCAGATATTCAACCTATGAAACTTTATTGTAACAATAAGGCAGCCATAGATATTTCTCATAATCCAGTACATCATGATAGAACTAAGCATGTTGAGGTTGACCGGCATTTCATCAAGGAGAAGATAGAAGAAGGAGTAATTTCTATGACATATGTGCCTACATCTCAACAAACTGCAGATCTTCTTACTAAAGGATTAGTCAAACCAGTGTTTGAAAAGTTGGTAGACAAGCTGGGAATGTTCAATGTTTTTTGTCCAGCTTGAGGGGGAGTGTGGCAGAATTTGAAAAAATAGAGTTATCCTTATCTGGTGGTTGTTTTACATGATATGTTCTATCTACTTATTTTTTGTTTTTATCCCTAGAATAAAGGACTTTGCTAAGATAAGACTTCTAGTCTATGTTAGCTTCAAGCCTATATATAATCTTGTAGTTTGATTAATAAAGGTAATATGAAAGTGCAGTGTTTACTGTTTCCTTCCTATATTTTGTTACACTCTTCTTTGCCCTCAATTTCAAATTTGATTTTAAATCCTCGCCCACATCTACCCAAATAGGATATTATTGACGTGATCTCTGTTAATATCAAACTTGGGTTCCGAATGATAAAGGCAAACCAATAGAAACCTGATCTACAATCATAAATATCAAGTGAGTGGACCATCTTCTTACCTACAAAGGGAAGATCGTTGAGAATTTAAAATTACAGTTTACCAAAATATACATAAATGACGAGCAACAAAACTGTTCTTACTTGGTTTTTTCATCAGCAATTAATGAAATGGAAAGTTTATTATCGGAAACTAACCTACATGAAACTAAACCCCCAGCTGCAATTTCTTTGGAAATGGCACTACACAGGGACTCTTTTAATCATTTCAAAATATGACTTTCGTTATAATAGCATGGAGAACTTTTGCCGATGTATATGTTGATTCAGTGTTTGCTTAGGAATATTCACAAGTTGAATACCGATTACCCACCACCCCTGGTACTGGGCTTCATTATTAAGGCCACTTGGCTTATCACCAAATTTATTGAACAACAAGGAAATACGGGAATAAATATGGCACTTACCATCGAAGTGTCACCCACAGAATAGCCGCAAGGACTAACAAGCAAGATAACCCCACTGACATCAGAAACAGAACCGAGAACAATAACAAATTCAACAGAAGTAGTGCTAGGTGGAGCTCTCCAATATGAGTGCCTTGATCCAGAATTTAATGGAGCAAGCAGTGACAAAATTGGTGCTGAATCTTTTGCTGTTTCAACCTACAGTGGCACCAAGGAATCTAGAATAAACAATCCATATCAAGATAAAAAATTCCAATCAAGCAAACTATGAAATTATTAGAGACATGACTTGCTAGCACACAGATTGCACAAAACAATGCAAGAGCTTTTCCTTGTAATAGGTTTTTAGCTTCTCAAGGCATCCTACAACACCTTACCTCAAAGATTATTAGCATATGGAACCTGCTCAGGGTTCCCAAAAATGTCTCAATTGAAAATCAAACCAGACAAGGATTCTCATGGATAAGTGGGATGAATGTTCTGGGCATCTATCATAAGAACAAATACTAAAACATATTTCTAAAAATTTTAATCAAGAAAAGAAATTTAAAAGGAAAACATAACATGATGAGAACTGAATACAAACCAAGAACATACCTAGTGCAAAAAGCTAGCAAATGGAAATTCAGCAAGTGATTCCTGTCCACCACATAATTGGTGAAGGACTTCAGCAGCTTGCACGTTATCGGAAGACTGAATCCTTTCAGAAAGACTATCCTTTAAGCAGGATCCAACAACCTCATTCAAAGCATTGTATGCTGCGTTGTCTGCATGGGAACTTCTTCGCAAGCTAATCAAGACCCTAACATAGTCCAACATCAATGCATCAAGCACAATCTCATGGCAGCAGTGTTTACAGATAACGCCATCCAGTGTTAGTGAACGACTGGTAGATACATCAACTTGGCTTCCATGGCTTGATCCACTCTGACTTGAGAAGCCATTGTAGTTGGTCACATCCCTTGATTTATAATTTGAAAACAGTAGAGCTCCTCTTCCTGCACAACAAACTTTGCAAACTTTTCTTTCACATTGAGAACACAACAAAGGGGATTGTGAAGCTCCAACAGATGTTGCAGTTGAGGAAGCAAGAGCAGGCACCTTAGTTTCTGCACGAACCTTGCACCCGCCACCAGAACAACTCTCTCCAATTCTAGTAATATTCCAGAAGTCTAAAACACTATCATCACTATTCTCAAGGCCAATTGCACCAACAATTTTGTCTTCTAGGGAAGTTTGGCCAAGTAATGCAAGAGTGGTTGCTACTCGACAGTCTTCCCATGTAAGATTCATCAAGCAATACATTTGGATCTATAGAGGCAGGATCAGTTCCAATTGACAATAAAGCTCTATCCCTTTCAGCTGCAGAAAGATTCAGCTGCAGACGTTCAATTTCAAGCTTCATTGCTTCCATGAAGTCTAGTTTCTTTTCCTGAAAATTTTCCCACAATCTGTCAATCTTACGCTTGTGAGGTTGAATTTAATACATGAAGACCTTTCCATCGATCAATCATAAAATGTGAGAATACAAGCCAAAACAATCAATTCATCCTTTACATATATATAGCCTCATGGATGCACCATATCGACTGGCATGGAGACAGCAAATAATTCAACCAAGGGAAGTACAAATAAATACCAACACAATATGTCAGTAGTGTCAAACCATAATAACAGGACTCTGATTAATAAGTTATACATTTAGCAGATTAAAATTTGTTGAACTTCTAGAATTTACTCCTTTAAAAAGATGAAGTTGCTAAGATGTAAAGCTGCAAAAAACACAAGAGAGCAATACTATACCTCGCGTGGCCCTGCAAGGGATTTTAGACAGCTTATGTACTGCTGGGCACCACTAGCTAGAGAACAGCCATCCTGTGTTGAAGATCTTTTATAAGTTTCCACACCATGATCTTCAACTATAGGCTGGTCCAAGAAATCAAGCAAATCAGCCCCTCCAGATGCAACATTTCTTGTCACTGGCTCAGAAAGAGGATCAGAGAACGGCTCAGAAAGAGGGTTAGAAAACGGCTCTGAAAGAGGATCAGAAAATGTGTCCCCTTCAGACAACAGGTCAACCCAAGGATTGGAAGCAGCTTCTGTTTGCATTGATGTTGACACATTTTCATTGGAAAACGGAACTGTATTTGTAACTGAATTTGACAAAAATGGATCGGTTTCCTCCTGAAACTTTTTGCCAAGCTCAATTAATCTAGCACCAGGGCCTTCATTATTGAATACCCCCCTCCATGGAAGAGAAACTCCAAGAATCTCTATCTGTAATAATATTAACAATTATGTTGTCACCAGCATGAGTTACAGCAAACCCACTCCACAAAGCTCATGGTCTAAAATACTAATTTAAGAATAAAGTGCGTAGATACATCAATTAACATTTTATGAAAATATTTTCTACCTCACCAAGAGTCATGGAGCTTGTTCCAGAAATAGCAGGATAAAAGGTAATTGCCACAAAACAAGAAAGAAAATCCAATTCTCCCTCTAATTCTTCAAAGTCATACAACAGTGGAAGGGTTGGTGCATCTTGATCATGAAGTCGTGCACCAGCTCCAGTAAGAGCCATATCCTCAGCACTAACTGATCCTGGTAAAGGTATCAAAAGGTTTGTCCCATTTCCACAACGAGGAATAGAAGCACCCTGTCAACTAAGTCCTAGGATTACTAGAAGTTGTATGTCGTGTGCATTGTAAATTTTCTTGAAAAGTCTGACGAGAAAACTAATACTAGGGTCAGGACACCCTGAAACAAGTCTTCTCCTATCTAACCTAATAAAAATTAGATGGAAGAAAAAGTTATGTCTGTAAGTGACTTAATTCACCAAGAATCAATTTCTGCAACTTCAAGGTATAAAAGAAGCCATGGGTACTGTTCATCAGAATCGCTAATTAGTGGGAGTGTATCTAGTTTAGCTGTTACTTCTAAACACCTCTTTTCATTTCTTTTGTTTTTTTATCCTTTTCTTTTTAAATGTATTCTACACCTCATTTTTGTCTCATATTTATAATCCGAAGACATACTAACAAAACTTGAAGGACTCAGCTAAATGGATCCTTGACTTTATCACACTAAGTCCATGGGTATTCAGAATTTATGTACAAAAGATATACCTAAAAGTTCAAGCTGGATGTCAATCTACCAACACAGCTCAGGACCAGGCACAGAATAGCACAAGAAGTAGACAAGCACAGGTTAAGCAAAATTATTTGGACAGACACGTGTTAAGCATGAAGCACACCAGGGAGATTTAGAAACAGCTCAAAAAGGACACAGGTCATTCTTTTTCTAACTCATCTCTGCCTTCCATTTTACAATCAATCCGAATTATATAAATTTAACCTCCATCTTTACAGTAATGTGCAATCCATTTAATCCTAGAATGACATGATAGATTGTGGGCACTTGTATCAACTCCATAAATCCATTCTACTACTCACAGCCCACGCTACTCCCAACCCATGCGACAATGAGCTTCAACTTATTGCAATAGATCTGACTAAATAATACGAACAGTCAGCTCATTTCGTTTTTTGCAACCTACCAAACAGCATTAATTTGAATCATCACAGCAGATAAGATAAAGGCTAATGAAACAATTTGCTTATCTTAGCTGTGTTTGACAAAGTTTACTATGTTCAAACCACCATGTGTCTCAATGATTTTGTCTACTATATTCACACTGCCATGCATCTCAATGATTTATCCCACCGTTGGGATAAAACTATCTCTTCTAAGTCAAATGAGATTTACCAACAAAGAGCATATTATACAAAATTAAAAATAAAAAATAAAAAATTTGTAAGCAAGACGTACAATAGAACCAATACAAACCTCCAAAATCAGTTTAAGCCTATCTAAGTGGCATCCTGTTCTCACATCAACCGTTGCTGGATATGTTGGATCAACTACTCAACGAAGCCCTCAGGGCTCAAAATGAGGTAAACATAAACATCCTGTTCATCGACCGTTCGTAAAGACTGTCTAAATGAGAATTAAATCGAAATGAAAACAAATAATAGTCAATGCCAACAGTCAGGCCAAATCAGAATGAGCAAGGAATTGAGTATGGTAGAGTCTCTCTCTCTCTCTCTCTCTTTTTGGGTCCTCTTTCTTTTCTAAATTAAACTGAAATATTAGAGAAAAAAATATGCAATAAAGAATTAAGCGAAAATTGAAACGATAACGTTTCACCACAACTCACCAGGTGATTCCATGAGCTCGCGAAAGCTTGAATTGATACAAAACGACGAATTTCACGATCCAATTACCTGGTCAAACACAAATAAGATTATAAACATTGAGAATCCATGGATTCGTAGCAGAGTTTGACTTTCGAGATCTAAAGTCGAAAGCAAAAAAATTTTAAATCCAAGAGCATTACTTAATTTCTCTTAAGACTGCGATAAAATTGATTCAATCGCTGTAACTGAAAGGAGACACGAGAAAACGAGAGGGATAGAGAAGAGATTCAAGATTTGGCGAATTAATCGTCAAGTGAACTGACCTGACCGGAGACTTGTAACAGGAGGGAACGAAATGCGGGAAATTCAAGAAGGATGCGCTAAAACGCCGAAGAAAGACGACAATTGGAGTGAGATTTGTGATCGGATGCATGCGAGTATAGAGAACAACGGTGATGTACCAATTAGTCGTCGAGTCAGAATCGACTTGATCGAAGGTATATGAGAAGATGTCAATAAATTACCAAACTTGGTACGTATTGTACTTTGATTAGTCTAAAATTCATTTGAAATTGTTTTAAGCTTAATTGTCTGCATGTAAAAATTTTTGTTTTTATCTTAGGTTCGTTTAGTATACCTTTTTTAAGTATAATTTATTTAAGTAGATTTTTTATAAATACAGTTTTTACAAAAAAAAAAATTGTTACTTTATTGTCAATTAGAGTTTTTATTAGAAATTATGAAATTATTTTAATAGGTAAGTTATTTAAATTTATGTTATGAAGAAATGAAATAAGATTATAAAATTAAAAAAAAAAGATATTTTAGACATTTTAATATTTTTTAAAAAAATTTAAACAATTACTCGCAAAAACCTAAAATTTTAGTTTTTCCTAGTAGAAGCAAAATAATTTATTTAATTTTGAAAAGCTTTACTAAAAAAAACAACAAAAAAATTTGAAAGAGCTCATGAGATTAAATAAGAACTTATGAAATTAAATAAACACTTAGATAAGTACACTAAAGTGATTATTAATAAATGCTTTTTTAATTTTATGTGTTCTTATTAAAATTTTTGTAGTTATTTGATTGTTTTTAGCATAACTTTTAAAGATTAAATAAGATATTTTGTCTCTACAATTAAAAGCTAAAAATTTGAGTTTCTGAAAGTAGAGATTCAAAATTTTTTTCTTAAATATTAAAATATCTAAAATTTATTTTACTTTTATAACTTTATTTGATTCTTTTTATAATGTAATTTTAAAAAATATATTTATTTAAATAATTTTATAATTTTTAATAAAAACTCTTACCGACAACCAAATAAATAAAATTTGTTTGATAAAAACTCTATTGAGGAAACTTTACTCAAATAATCACTGTTTAAAAAACTACATCAAATGAAGCCTTATTAAAATGTGTGTTCTAAATAAAATATCCTAACTCATTTTGTTTTCATTAAATAAGTGATTGGATTAAAATTTTCAAATGCACCGACTAAACATTCATCACTCTTGCCCAATGCCCCTTATTATTGCTTATACTTTTGGTGACCCCGGACATCAACGACCAGTTGAAGCAAGTTTAGAATGTAATACTAATTGCTTATTATCAATGGTGTGAAATTCATGTCACTAATTTTATTAATTGTGTCAGCTTTTTTTTTAAAAAAAAGAATTGTGTTGGCTATTGGATTTGGAATTTCTAAAATTAACTTTTGATGGCATAATATTTGATTAATTATATTGTGCTCACTTATTGTTTATCCACTATAACTACATTATATTTTTCATATTTTAAAATTTGTTTAATTATATAATAACCAAAATTGGTTTGAGTGTTTCAATATATATACACATATTAAGAAAGTATTTTTAAAGATAAATTTTTCCGTACATACATTAAAATCTAAATGTTTTTACTTCACTCCTATAATGAAGAAAATTACCGATTGCTTTGACTAAGTAAAATTATAATTATATTCCTATTTGCAAATGAGGAATGGCAAAATAATAAATGCCCATGAACTTTATTTTTATTTTAATTAGATCATTGTTATTGTAGATAAGTCAATGTCTATGGCAGCATTTGAAATTATGGTGTAGTTTCCATATTCCATCTTGTGCCACAATTACATTAAATTTAGTTGTTGATTGCCTGGCGATAGCTTCCTTCCCTCTAGAATTTCTAAACATTTATAACCTTTCTTATTGATTTATAATGAATATATGAATGACATTTATAATTTGAATTAGGATTGAGGGTTATGTTAAGTTCTTGTTGAAGCTTATCAATGGTTAATATTTATTTTTTTATTATTCTTGCTTAATAATTATTAATTCAGTGTTTCATAAAAAACTCATTTCAATACTGAATTCTTATCAATTATATTTTTTATTGAATTATTTCTTAAATCAATTATTTATTCAGGTTCTTGTACCAAGTTAGCCCATCAAACTCTCGTGTCGTATTCGGGGCTCATGCACTAATTAATTTAGTTAAGAAATTAGAATTGTCACCATTATTTCTTTCACTTGTTTTGACTGATATTTATATCTTGAAATTTGTCATGCTTATAAGTTGTTAAAAAAAATTATGTTTTTGATGTATTTAAAAAAAAATTAAGAACTAAATTATGTCATGGATATTAATATTTGATGTATTGTTTTAAAAAAATTATTAATTAAATACACATGCGCACTATATAAAACTCGAATCTAAAGACTCAAGTCTTGAAAAGGATACCACCAACTACAAACCAGCAGAGTTAGACTTTAGTCTAAAAAATATGTTATGTTTAGCTCCAAATTATTGAAAGAAAATCTTTCTCACAAGATTAGAGACTATCTTGAGACTTAAAAAATTCAAAATCCCCCTATTGTCTATTTTGAGACGCTGTACAAATTGTAAAAGGAGGTGGCCTTTGGTTTTTGTAAACAAGAAACAACATTAGTGATGAGACAGAATTATCCACAAGGAATCGGCATATGTTAAAAAATAATAGACAATATTTGAAACTTTTGTACTTATACGTGAATTTTAGGGATCTAAATGTAAATTTTGTTTTTAAAATTTAGAATAACTACAAACGTAGGCTTTTTCATGAATAAATATCTTTTAACTTCTTATTGAAAAATGTGTTTGCACTCGTTCGTACATATAATTCATTGTTTTGCACATTTTAATATGTACAATAATTTGTTTTGCACTTTCATTGTCGATACACTTTATGCACTCTAAATCAATTTTATAAACAATCAAAGAGCTCATAGAATCACGTTGAGGTTTGTTGCTCAATGTAGGGGTAGCAAATCAAGTTCAACCTAATCCAATTTAGACGAGTTGAATGAATTATTGTGGATTAATTGGGTCAATTTTTCAAATTCGTTAATAATTAGGTTGGGTTGGTGAAACGACCCGCCCCGAATCTCCCCGGGCGAGTCAATCTAGTTTCATCAAAACAGACTTGATAATAATCTAATTAGTAAAGATTCTGCCAAAAATTCGGCAGAGTCTCCTTTATATATATAACACTCTCAATCTACAAATATGAATATAACACTTCTAATATAATTCAATATACAACAAATTCTAGTGAGCAACATCCTCAACCAAAATGCTGAGTTTTATATCTCCAGAGTCTCAAAAGATAATATTATAACTAATATTAATATCTCAGTTTATTCTTAATACCAAAAGAATAATATATAAAAAAAATTATACAATCCCAACAGGACGAGATAACCAAGATGTCCTAACAAAAATATTTATATCTTCTAACACCATCGCGTGGCCAAGACTCAAAATATATTTACAGTCGGTAGGTCGGTATGGTGTACCTGCAACCTCCTAGTGAGGGGGGGAAAATATAATAAAAATGGGAAGAGTTTAAAACTCAGTGAGATCAGTGAGTGGATAATAATTTTTGAAAATTAATTCTTACTTTAAAAGAAATAATCATATCATTTCCAAACACGATTTCATTAAACTATAAGCGAGAAACCAGTAATAAATCATTTAACATTTAAACCAGATTACTAACCATGCAAATCATATCACAATATCATATAGAATACACAAATCTGAAAATTATCACTAAACAAGTACCCAGGGAAATAAATCTCATCGTATCCGGACCTTAACAAACGGGCAATGACGTACTATCTAGGCACCATCACGCTCGGGAGCTACACAGATAGACAGGGAAATACCATCTCATATCTCATCATATCTATGCATGCATAATTTAGTCCCCAAAGGACAAAAGCGCCCAAGCACATGGCCCAAAGCCTTTGTGTGTACTCAGACGGGCCCTAAAGGCCTATATCTCATCTGTATCATCTGTATCTCAATATCTGTTTGTATCTCATATCTGTATCTCTATAATCATCATACCGCATGCATATGCCCCCAAAAGGCAAAAACGCCCAAACACACAGCCCAAAGCCTCTGTGTGTGTTCAGACGGGCCCCAAAGGCCTCTCATCTTATATCATCTGTATCACTGTATCTGGAGGAAAAGGGTACTGTCTAATGATTTCAAAAACCATCATTATACTCATATTCACATACATTTTAACCATATTTTAAATCATATCACATTTGAATTCACTTTTCTTATCTTTAAAATACTATCATACTTATTCAAAGTCGATACGCAAAATCATTAACCAAATATTTTAATAAAATATCAATGCGTGAATAAAATCCATTTCGAGGAAATCATTAAATCAGAACATTTAAAATACTTATTTCACAAACATGCATTACTATCATAATTAACTATGAAAATAGGTTTTGTGTATTCCACTCACAGTGACGGTGTTCATGCTCGGTTATCATCCACGTCCGCGGACCAGTCCTCGCTCGTGGATCCTCCTAAATTAAGGAAACAACATAATTATTTTCCGTAAATCGGAATTACGACTAAATTTATGCAATAAACTCGAAACGAACATCTATCTATAATTTACAACTCCTGTGTTGATAAAATTACTAAAATGCCCTCGAGTCCGTAAATCATTAAAATACTCCGAAATCGTAAATCACCAAATTACCCTCGGAATCGTAATTATACCCAATCCTTAATTCCAGGAATTACTAAAATATCCACATGCTCAGAAAATTACAAAATTGCCCTCATAGTGTGAAATTACTGAAATGCCCTTGCCGGTCAACGGTCACCGGAATTTAGTCAACGCTGGCCAGGAAGCTCAAGTCTGAAAGTTCCAATCACGTTGAGTTCAATGGTACCGGCGGTGAGCTCCAACGCGCGACAACGACGCCGGAATCTAACTCGACAACCGTGAATTCCAACAATTGACCGGCGGCAAAACAGTGACTCTCGGTAGCTATGGATGGTCGGAAATGGAAGAGGGAGTCGTGAGGAACAAAATCGAATCGGTGGTGTCACCCAAAACCGGCGAAAATCCCGGCAGAACAAAGTAAAACAATCGCGAGTTTTCAAGCTTCGATCGCCAGTGTTCCGGTTGGTTTTCGGTGACAAGGATGGCAGGGAACGACGGCCGGCTTCTAAGCTTCAGATTGGTACCAAGCTCGGCCGAAACGGTGGCCGGAAATGAGAGATATAGTCGGGTCAAGATCACGGGTTCCGGGTCGGGTTTCCAGGTCTGTAGTTGGGTCGGTTTGGCAGCTTCTGTCTCACTCTCTCACACACGTGTGGCTCTCTGTTGCTCTGTTTTCCAGCTTCTTCTTTTGTTAACTTCTTAACCGCCTCTTTTTATTCATTTTAAATTCACATATGTTACAGTTGGATTACTTATCATGTAAATAATAATTATTATTATAATAACAACAACAACAACAATAATAATATGTTCATCTTTAACTTCTAAACCCTAAATGCTAACCTAATTTTTAACCTCTTTTTATTATTTTATAAAAGAGATTATTTAAATGTAGCATTCATGATTTCATTGTACTATCTATTGCTTTAGACTCCAATATCAAAATTAAAATCACACTCTTAATTCTCAACAAGAATATGTTATTTCATTAATTCTTTCTTAGATATTGTATTTCTAACTTATAACATTTATTAAATATGCATGTTTTGGATACGGGACACTAGAACTAACTATTAGAAATTCTTTTTATTTTCAAGTAACAGATAGCTTTTATGCCTTTTATTTATTTAATTTTTAATTTTGATTTTTAACCTGATCAACCCAACCCAATAGCTTATTAATCGGATTGGTATGAGTTAAACATATTTATTTAGCGAGTAGACCTTTTAATACTATTAAAAATACTTATGAAACCCCATTTATTTGCATTTATAATTTTATCCTGAATGAGATTAATGAGTGAAATTAAAACAAAATATCATTTCAAACCATTTAACTTTAACGCCTCCAAAAAATCAAGAACAATTCTTCTTCTTCTTCTTCTCCATTTTTCCTTTTTTCTAGAGGCTGGAAGTCTTCTAAAATACACTTTCAATCACTAATCAATATCAAAACTAACCAAATATGAAATAATTTTCATTAAAAATACAAAATAATTGAATAAATCATAACTCAGAACAGAAACAAAATCATAGTTAGAAGTATGAAAATGTGTGGATCAATAGAGAGAGAAAAGTACAAAGACATATGTCGAGAAAGAAAAGAATCATCTTTCGGTTTGTTTTATTGGTTCTTTTCTAGAATTAAAATAAGTATTTTGAACCCACTAAATTTCTCTCTCCATCTTTATTTTTAATTAAAAATTTTATTATTTAAATAATTTTTGAAAAAATATTTAATTAACTTTTTCTTCTCTTTCTCTTCTCAATTTCACAATTTTCTTTCAATTCATTCAAATATATTCTTTTACCTACAAAAAATTAATATAACTAACTAAAATGAACAAAACTCATCATTTAAAAATGAACATTGACATATTTTTATCAGTTATAAAAATGAACAAATATCAAGAAATTAATTTTCACCAAACACAAAATTTAATAGATATAAAAAAAATTCTTATAGATAGAAAACATGAATTAGAGATCATAATATACTAAGAAAAGACAAAAAATAAATTAAAAAAGTGAAATTAAACGTTTAGTTTACAAAATGTTAGAATAGAAAGAGAATATTCAATTGTAAGATAGAGAGAAAAAGAAATTTATGAAGGGTAATTTTAAAATTTTGAAATTTTAAATATTATGAATGATTTTTTTTAATAGGTGCAGGGAAGAATTTAGCGGGTTCATAAATAATTGGTTTAATGTCAAATTATTGGTTTATTAATAAAATTTATAATAAAATACGACTTCAAAAAGATCTAAGACGAAAGAAATGAAAAGCTTATCCTTAACTACAATTTTATTAAATACTAGAGGCGTAGATGTTAGTATCCAAAAACATGACAAATTTTAGACAAAATCCGAAATATCAAATATGTCCCCACAGAAACAAAACGAGAGGACGAGGCAAATGAGATGGAGCTAACGGCTTTGACAAGCCACACGATTCTCCTTTTGTCATTACTTAAATAACTTCATATTTTATCTATACGAGTCTCTCAAAACATTCCGAATGCCCATTCGCAGCTTTGTATTAGTGATTTGTCAAGTAAGCACTCCTCTGAAATGCTATATATGTTTAGCTCATTTTTTTTGATAATTTTGCAGTTACTAACGACTGAATTTCAAGATACACAGTTCAAGATTTGATCTCTTTGTCATGAAATCAAATGGGGTTGTGTAATTTAGTTTATTTATCTTAAATTTTGGATGTTTCTTGCATCAGAGATTGAATTTCAAATGGTTTTTGGGTTTAATTTAGCCCATTTTCACACAAATTTTGCTAAGACTATATCTTTTATTGCATGCTGATTTTATGTTGGTGAACTCAATTGGGGAATGGATACTATTATGATGCATTCATATGTCCTTTGTTATTTTTGTCTAAGCTTAAACAAAGTTGTCTTTTTTTTTGTTTTCCTGGGAATATTTGTTTGTTGTTTTTCGAAATGCATCAAGTTTATCATAATGTTTCTAATTCATTGAAGTAGGTCTGTGTAGCTTATCTTTATTCCTATACTAATTTTCTGAAGACGTGTTTTTGTTACGTCTTATTTTATTTGATGTTTTAGTTTGATCACAATCTTTCAAAATTGTACTGGCACTAAAGCTTCAGTTTCAAGAACCCACTTGAGGGGATAAAAGTTTGAGTTTCTTGTTGTGATTTGGGATGGACGGTGTTGAATTTGGCGTATTATTATCTCAATAAGTTGTATAAAATTCAAGTCGGTACAATTCATTATTTACCAAGTCCATCACAATTTTGCAGAGAAGGTAGAATCTTAATAAATGCACACATAAAAAAATAAAATTGTACAATCAGAATTGAAATGACAAATTATAATTATCTTCTTTTGATCCTAATTGGAAGATTTGCCTTCTGACATTTTAAATTTTGATTAGATTTCTTGTAACTATCTTTGCTGTGGAATTTAAACAGATATGAGAATTTGCTGAGTTTCTTGAACGTGTGTTAAAATGACAATTCTGCCAGTTTGCTCAGCCACATCAAGCTGTTCCCATTCATTGGTGAGATATGAGATGACACTTCCTATGTTGGTTATTTTCTTTTTGAGTTGCTTCCAGGCTCTTGCATTAATAAAATTAGGCAATGAGCGAACAAATTATGATGGTTTCATACTAACCTAATTTGTTTGAGATCACTAGATGATTGTCTTTAGTTAAAAGTTTTTGCTTATCTCAATGTTAGAGAAAAAAAAGAGAATTGCATTAAGTGAACTCTGGTATCTTTCGTTTCATGTGATAAGTATTGATAATTCTTCAGTTGGACTCATAATTATGACATGGTTCTTTCTGCAAAATGTTTCATGTATATTCAAGAAATTGTAATTTTTTCTTATCGGATAAAAAATTGTTGGTTACTTGCTGAGATATTGCTAATCTGGTATGCACCTTATTCCTCAGTCAGCATTGTTCTTTATTTTGCAAAAATCAATCCACATAGATGTTGTAGGTCATTGTTGCATGATTGATATATCATACACCATGGACTAGGATTTTCTTAACCAAGAGTTCTGGTAAAATACACAAGTGGTTTAGAGGAGTCATAGAACCTGCAATTTGTGCACTTGAACTACCCTACATTACAAAGATGACATTTTCACTCAGTAAGGACTTTGAATCGAAATGTACAAAAAATGATGGGAATCTTGCAATACATGCCCTGAAATCTCTTACTTTTTTGTTGCCTTGGGAATCTTGCGTTTAAACATTGATTGCATTTGCATTTTTCAATTAGCAGACATCATTCCATGGAGGTTTGCAATCCTTTTCCCCATTCAGGAAGGACTTTGAATTGAAGTGTAATGTGGAAGATGGTATTGATTTGGGCTTGAAAAATGGAACTCATCTCCAGAGAGTTTGCTTTAAAACACAAGCTACAAAGTCCTTGTACTCTAGTTTTGTTGAAAACAGTAAATCAGTCTCCATAGATTTCATTAATTCCTGTCCAAATGAATTAGACGACATTAGTTGCAAACCATCTAATGCATGGAGTTATTCTGTTGAAGCGGCAAATGAGATGAACCCTATGGGAAGTGGGGAGCTGAAATATATAGAAGATTCTAGTGTACCTGCTGTGGAAGAAGGACTTGTGGATTTTGCAGACCGAATGACTGAAAATGCAGACACGTTGATGGCACCTGTGGAACCCAAAACCACATTAGCTATTGAATTAACACCTGAGAATCCCACCACAACATTTGATTCTCTGGATATGGATAACAGTTCAATATCCAATATCAAAAGCAGTTTTGATGATTTTTTAGCTGGCGTAAATGAGTCCTTCAGTTCTTCCATGATTAAAGGAGAAAATGCTGTGAAAAGCTCACTTGACACAATTACTTCATCACTAACATCTATAAAGAAAAGTACTTTAATAAACTTCCTAATAAGTGAAGGTCTGAATAATAATTAACTCTTTTATTCTTTTTCTTTTTCAATTGCTACTATATATAAACTGGTCACGAATTAACTCAAAGATTTCTTGTGTTGTTTTTCGGGGCATTGAATTTTGAATTTAGTGTACGAGCAGGGGAAGACATAACTGAGGAGGAGGAGAAAGTTGCGTAATTAGCTATTATAGGATTTCATGAGCCATATTAGTGTTATTTAATTATGGGTTATTTGAGCAAGAATTTATGTTCAAAACTGTAAGCAAAAATAGAAGCAAAAACAGAGAAGCTAGCATAACAGAGCAGCCATTACATATGAACAACCGTGCCATAATGTTAGCTTCAGTAAGGTACCAATAAGTCTTCTTTGCTCTTTCTAATTGAGAGCGCTTAATTGCTGCTTTTGATTTTAGAGGAACAACTGAAGCTCAAAACTTCACCCCTTCCAAAATCCAAATAGTATATGAAACTAGTTTGCTTGCAATTTTGGAGTGTTTCTCTTTTGTATATCAGTAATGAATGCTTCTTTATTCTCTAATCTCTGGCCTTTTGAAGCATAATTATTTCCCGTTATCCTCTGAATTTGACAATATTTTTTCTTAATGCAATTTGTATATCCAAAACAATAAAAATAGTCATTAAAAATTTCAATCAGGAACTCTTAGGATTATTCTTAATCAATACATTATAAGCCATTAGAGTTCAAACTTTATTTACGGTTGAAATTTGAGAACAAATAACCAAAGAAAAATTCCACGAACAGATCAAACTAACAAACTGACCAAAACGACACTGTTTGAAGGAAAAACTCACAAGCTTTTATCGCTCAAAATGATTACGCACTGATCACACACTACATAAGAGATTAAAAGCTTTTTATCAAAGCAAGAATTACAGAATTTGATGAGGAAACGAAAGAGAAATCACACGCACACCAGAGGCTATGCAAAAGCCCCTTTTATGTTGAGGTTTCTTGAAAATTTCTAGAAACAATACTAACAACCATAATAGATTTCGCCACATCAACAAATTATTTGCATATCGACCCATAAACTGAATGCAATCTGCACTATGGCCTAATAACTCTCTTTCGATTACACTTAAGTCCCCTATATCCACAGCTCAATTCTTCACACATACAAAATTTTTCACCATCAACCCTTTGTTTCGGTTCATCTGCACCTCCTCCTCTTAATTCTAATATCGAGAAAAATGGAAGATTCAAATCTCCCAATATGTGGAAGTATTTCTTTTGTTTTCTCATCCTGGACTTTAGTGGGTTTCAGTTGTATATTGGACTTTCGTTGAACATTTATTCTATGTATTACATATAATAATAAAAAATATATAAATAGAATTTTTCAGTGGCATCAGTGATCAGAGTTCTCCCGAAATTTAATAATCAGAATTCTAGTGGCATTAGAGCTTTTACTCCACTAGGATTGGCATGTATATGCGATTGCTATATTATCAGTCTTATCTATTTTACACATATAATCACAAATCCTGCAGTTTGCTTGACATATATACAATTGTTTTTCAGTTACCTTCCTCGATTTTACGTACAGTATCCCCGAAACCTGAAGTGATTTTTTCTTTAACTTGCAAATTAAAGCAATGGGTAGCTTTATGAATCGGTTTTGATATTGGATTCTTGTAATGGCTTATTGTGCTTGAGGATTAAAGAGAGACTCGGGGCGTAATTATAATAACTATTTATATAAGATATACAATCTTTCCACTACAGAGTTAAGAGAATACCAAGACCGGAAATTTGCATTTTGCTATGCTCAATCAATAGATGATTACAGATTCCTGATAGTACAACAGTTCCTGGTAGAAAAGAAAATGTGTGTGACTTCTCTTTGGGAAACAACACTTGGAAAAGTGTTTAAATCTGATTCTTATCTTGTGATCAAACCTGGTATTAAAATAGGATTAGGAATCATTGGGGTGGCAGGCGAATTTCGGCATTTGGTTGGTAGTAGACAGGGTCAAGTTCTTGCCTATGCCTGATGAAATCACAAATGATCATCATCATAAGTATTCGGCTGAAGTTATGAGAGACTGTCTATGTATGTTCGGACGAGGAGTATGAAGAAACTTGTTTTCTTTTCTTGAATAAAACATTATACACTGAGCGTTATTTATAGATGCAGAAGCTACATTTTTTCAAAAATTACATATGTGAATACGGAAGGAAATGTGTCGATTCGTTCGGCGCGGATCGTGTCTTTGACAAGTGCAGATCATCCCTTTGACAAGTACGGATTCTGCCTTTGAAAACTTCCTTCAATGCCGTTTTATTTGACATTCTCAACACTCCCCCTCAAGTTGATGCATAGATGTTTTGCATACCCAGCTTGTCTAGGAATTTTGTAAATGTTCTGCTTGAAATGGCCTTCGTTAAAATATCTGCAAGTTGATCTTTTGATCGAATTTTCGGCAGTTCTAAGATTTTTTTCATCTAATTTCTCCTTGATGAAAAATCTATCTACCTTGACATGTTTTGTTCGATCGTGTTGAACTAGGTTATGAGCAATATCTCGTGCAGCTTTGTTGTCACAGTATAGTTGTATTGGTTGTTCCGATGGATAGCCCAAATCATTTAAGATAAAGCTTATCCATAGCCCTTCACATAACCCAAGGGTCATGCCTCGATATTCTGCTTCAGCGCTCGAACGGCAACGACATGTTGTTTCTTGCTTCTCCATGTGACAAGGTTGCCTCCCACAAAGGTAAAGTATCCTGAGGTAGAGCGTCTATCACTAGTTGACCCGGCCCAATCTGCATCAGTATAAACTTCTATGTTGTTGTAATCTCCATTTTTGGAAAATAGGATTCCTTTTCCAGGATTTGACTTCAGGTACCTCAGGATCCGCATTACTGCTTTCATGTGTTGTTCTCCGGGATTATACATAAACTGACTTACAACACTCAATGCATAAGCATATTTATAAAGGAGAAAACCGTCATTTTACATTTCAAGTCTTACTAACAACCCTTACTTTTATGTATTTAACCTTCTTGTGATTTAATTACATGTGTTTTATTTTAATTAAGTATTTTATGTATTTTAGGGGCATTATAGTCATTTCACAATAAAGGAGAGATCAGACGGCAAAACAGACATCACTTTTGAACTTAGGACGGTCGAAAACCTTAGGAGGAGCATAAAAGGAAAAATAGCACTATTCATATGTACGGTACTATTCACGTGTACGGTACTGTTCACATTACTGTTCACATAGACGGATCGATGACGTGGCATTGACCGATGATGTGACATTGACTGATGAGGTGTCACGATCCTGTTGGGCTAAAATTCTTATGTACTGTTGATGGTGACGTGGCAGCATATCAGTGGACGAAAAATCTCGCGTACGGTACATGCATCACACTGGATTATTTTCAACCAAACCGCGTTACTGTTCATCCGAGTCAAACCGTGTTACTGTTCATCCGAGTCAAACCGTGTTACTGTTCATCCGCGTGGTCAAACCGCGTACTGTTGACTGATGACGTGGCGAAATCCTGAGCGTCCAAACTATTTTTAATCCGATGGCCATGATTTACTCTATGTATCTATAAAAAGGGGGCCTCCCCCCCCAATTTGATATCTCTGAATCCATTTTTGAGATCTATTTTCTGTAATTCCTTCTCCATCTTGTATTTTCTTCGTATTTTAATAAATTCCCATTTTGCCCCTAGTTCAATTATGAGTGGCTAATTTTCTTTCAAGCTTGGGTTGAAGGTGAAGTCTCAACATGTGTCATGGGCTTTATTTGGTAAATTTATTTTCTTTTCCCCTCTAATTTTTGTGGATGATTTGACTTTTCGTCGACAAATAATAATAGTCTTGTCTAGATACCGCCTTGATTACACCGGCTCTCTAGTATAAGGTTATTATTATTTGGCACGATAAGCCCTTAGCACCATATTGATTAGAGCGTGGTTCATGAGGTGTAGATTCCCCCCTCATGATTTAATTGGCATTAATACGGATTATTTAGCCCATG
Source organism: Citrus x clementina (assembly GCF_000493195.1). Taxonomy (NCBI): domain Eukaryota; kingdom Viridiplantae; phylum Streptophyta; class Magnoliopsida; order Sapindales; family Rutaceae; genus Citrus; species Citrus x clementina. The sequence continues at coordinate 28,109,698 of NW_006262339.1, read as the reverse complement.
ATGCATGTTGATACGGATCCAGATACCCAAGTACGTCATTTCAATATAATTCTCTTCAATTTATTCTTGCCATTTCAATACCAATTTTAGAATTTATTCTCGCTATTTTAATTTAAGTTTTAGCATATTCCAAATCATTTCCACCATAAATCCAACTACCCATTTACAAAATTAATTCTATATATAATTAAAATCCACCTCCTCGTGGGATCGACACTCATCACCATTGATCTATACTACAATAGATTCGTGCGCTTGCGAGTACATTAAAATTTGCACAACAACTTACAACACTCAATGCATAAGCAAGATCTGGCTTTGTGTGGGACAAGTACATCAATCTTCGAATCAGCCTTTGATATCTTCCTTTATCTATTGGAACTTGGTCTGAGGTAATACAAAACTTCAGTCCTTCTATTGGGGTGTCAATAGGCTGACAAGCTGTCATTCCCGTTTCGTGCAATAGATCTAAGGCATATTTCCTTTGAGATAGGAAAATTCCTCCCTTAGATCGAGAAACCTCAATTCCAAGAAAGTATTTTAAGGCTCCTAAATCGTTCATCTCAAACTCTCTCGACAAGTACTTCTGAAGAGCCTCTCTTTCTTCCTCGTCGTTGCCTGTGACTACCATATCATCCACATAGACAATAAGGGCAGTGATTTTACCTTGTCGTTTTTTAATGAATAAGGTATGATCTGAATTGCTTTGGTTATACCCAAAAAGAACCATAGCCTTTGTGAATTTCCCGAACCATGCTCTTGGGGGTTGCTTCAACCCGTACAATGATTTCTTCAATTTGCATACTTTCTGATTGAGTCGTTCTGGTCCACTGCATCTTGGTGGCAGATCCATATAAATTTCTTTAGACAGGTATCCATGGAGGAGAGCATTCTTTACATCGAACTGTTGCACTGGCCAATCCAGGTTGACTGCTAATGATAATAAGATACGAATAGTATTAATTTTTGCTACCGGTGCAAACGTATCGGTATAATCTATCCCGTAGGTTTGGGTGTAACCCTTAGCTACGAGCCTTGCTTTGTATCGTTCAATAGAGCCATCTGCTTTGTACTTTATAGTGTAGATCCATCGGCAACCCACTAGTTTCTTTCCTGGTGGAAGATCAACTAGTTCCCATGTTTGATTTTTCTGAAGAGATCTCATTTCGTCATTCATAGCTGCTTTCCACTTTGGGTCTTTTAAGGCTTCCTGCACACTATTAGGAATAGATACAGTAGATAATTAATTCAAAAATGACTGATTTGATTCTGACAAGCGATGGTTAGACACAAAATGACTCATAGGGTATTTGACTCTACTAAAAAGGTCAGGCTTATATGTGGGTTTAGGGATACCTCTATTTTGACGCTGGGGAAGAATTCTTCTGATTAGATTGGGACTTGTGGTAGGAACATCCTCAGCAGACGATTAGTTAGGTATTCTTCATGTGACTCATTCTCGATTGCAGTTGTGTCTGAGTTATTTTGCTCCCCAAATGTGTCTTCACTTATCTCAGCCTGAGAATCACCGCCATTTTCTTTTCCAATATCTTGAAGGTTTACTACCTCAATGGAAGATTGATCTTCTTCAGGTGGAAGATATGTAAGAGTATGAATTTCCTCTTCATTATACTCCCCCTGAAATTCAGGCTCTGACAAGTAGTACATGATATCTTCATGAAAGACGACATCCATAGTGATGTATATTTTTCTTGATGGTGGATCATATCATCGGTATCCCTTTTGATGTAAGGCATACCCTATAAACACACAACGTAGTGCTCGAGGAGATAATTTGTCTTGTTGAGGCAAATGAACAAAGGCAACACAACCAAACACATGTGGGGGTAAATTTGGCACATTTGGTGACATAATTGCATCATTTAGAACCTGGAAAAGAGTCTGGAATCCAAGAGAGCTTAAAGGTGTTCGATTGATCAAGTATGCTGCGGATGCCAGTGCTTCTCCCCAATAAGATAATGGCATGTGGGCCTGGATTAGTGATGCTCGAACAACTTCTAGTAAATGTCTGTTTTTTCGTTCAGCAATGCCATTTTGTTGGGGTGTCCCCACACAAGTGGTTTGATGGACAGTTCCTTGTGATTTCAGAAACTGTTGAATTGTTGTGCTCATATACTCGCCTCCATTATCAGTATGTAGAACTCGAATTTGTGTATGAAATTGAGTCGTCACCATCTTATGAAATCTTTGAAATAAAGAGTTTATTTCGTCTTTCGATTTCATCAGAAAAATCCATGTCATTCTGCTACAATCATCAATAAATGTAACAAACCAACGAGCACCTCCAATTGTAGAAACTTTAGATGGCCCCCATACATCAGAATGTACTACTATAAAAGGAACTGGATTCTTATTTAAGGACAATGGAAAAGTAGTTCGATGACTTTTTGAAAGTTCACAAACATCACATTAAAGTTACAAACATCAAATTTCATAAATAAACTAGGAAATAATTTTTTTAAGTAACCAAATGACACATGCCCTAAATGTCTATGCCATAACCAAATTTCTGATTTCCTTTTTTTATGGAACTATCTGCGACTAGTGCAGGGCTTAGCTTTCCAGTGTTTGTTGATGTCATCTCCAAGTAGTACAAGTTGCCTCGTTTAATACCATAACCAATCGTTTGCTTCATTTGGATGTCCTTAAACACACAATGATCAGGCCAAAAAATTACAACACATGATAAGTAAGTGGTTAATTGAGACACAAATAAAAGATTATAATCTAAAGATGGAACAATTAACACATAGTCTAAATTTAATTTATCTGTGAGTTGTAAAGATCCTTCCCCAATAACTGAGGTTGTGGTTCCATTTGGAGTGGAAACATGTTTTTGTGAAGATGGTTTCAATTGAGAAACTTGTCGAGAATCAAAAGTCATATGATCAGTTGCCCCAGAATCAATTATCCATGTACTATTAATAACAGGTGTAAGAGTTTTAAGGGCCTTACCTGGACTGACAGAGGTTGCGATTTGCACTGAAGATTATTTTCTAAGATCTGTAGTGGATGTGGATTCAACTACTACAGTTTTTGATCCATGCTTGGTGTTTTTCTTTCAAGTATCCCACCAGTCAGGATATCCAATGATTTCAAAACATTGTTATTTCGTATGACCCTTCTTCCTACAATGAGTGCAATGGAGTGATGACTTGTCAACAAGCTTCCTTTGAAGCTGATGTCGTGTTATCATAGCAGACGTTTCTGAGTCGACCTTCTTGTTTAGTTTGCTTTGCCGTACATCTTCTCTTCAGATCAAAAAATAACATTCTTCTAAATCTAGGATAATATCTTTTCGTAGAATTTCTCCACGAACTTGGTTAAATTCTTCATCTAGCCCAACAAGAAAAATGTGCACTCTCAATCTTTCAACAGACCTTTTGTATATTACAACATCTTCTGGATCCTTCATGACCACTTTATCTCGGTGATCAAGTTCTCGAAATATTTCGATCAATTCTCTGAAGAATTTAGATAGTGGCTGTCAATTTTGCTTGGTAGAGACGCCTTCTGGTTTAGAGTGAAAACTTGTAATTCATCGATTCCATCATAGAAGGCTTTTGATAATGCATCCCATATTTCGTAGGCTGTAGGAATTTGTAAATATCGCTTCATGATATCCGAAGGCATGGATATGAGTAACCATTTTTTTACCTTTTCGTTCTCACTATACCATTTCTCATATTCCTTTGAAGATTCCTCAGATGGCTTTGTGTTGCTACGAATATATGAGAGTTTTTCTCTTTCTGCGAGATGCAACTCCATTATTTGAGACCAAATATCGTAGTTTGCCTCAGAGAGGATAATTCTAGCATCAAATACTCCATCAGATTGAACAGATTGAATGACAACAGGATCAGATTCAGTTGGAGTTTTCTCCATTTTTTTTTTTGGCGTCTAGATTGAAATAAGAAAAAATAACCTTTTTAGATAAAAAAAAACGACAAGTTGTTTGGCCTCTGCTTGAAGAAATGATATGTCGGTTCTGATGGAATAGAAACGACATGTCGTTTTAAGACTGTTGCAGTTCTGGAGATTAAACGTCACGTTGTTTTGTATCTAATTTATGAGATTGTTGATAAATTTGTAAACTCAAGTTTTTTACGTATGGGTGGCTTGTTTTTTGATCGGCATGGATTTCTATAATGGTGGGAATGATTTTAAGGAAGAAAACGGTGGAAAAAATGGTTGTGGGAAGATTTTGGTTTTCTCTGTTTTTGTTACAAACAGAGCAGCGAAACTTGAAGAAACTTGACCGTATTCATGGCTCTGATACCATGAAGAAACTTGTTTTCTTTTCTTGAATAAAACATTATACACTGAACGTTATTTATAGATGCAGAAGCTACATTTTTTCAAAGATTATATATGCGAATACAGAAGGAAATGTGTCGATTCATTTGACGCGGATTGTGTCTTTGACAAGTGCAGATCATCCATTTGACAAGTGCGGATTCTGCCTTTGAAAACTTCCTTCAATGCCGTTTTATTTGACATTCTCAACAGAGTATTCCAAAATGAATTTTGGTTTACGAAAGAATATGGCGTAAAAGAATATTGGATAAGGATTTCCATAGCCAACTCATTTAAAGAATTACGACCATTATGTCTCTTCAAAGACACTGATTCGGTTTTGCCGGTTTTAAATTCTAAAGGAATACGGCACTTTTTTATCAAAGACATGGTTATTGTAAAGAACTTATGGTTTTTATTGACTTTAAAGAAAATTTACAGGAATACAAAGTACAAGTGTTTGTGGAAAGCCTTTTCTCACCTTAGCCATACCGAAAAGTATTTCCTTAGTGATGAAGGTATGAATAATTATTCTTTGTCTCCCTGGTCAAATTTTATAAAAGAAAAATTGGGCTGCTAGAAAAGGTGATTAAATTGATTCTTTTCATGATATAATTCTTTGCTATAAAAATAAAACAAAAAAAAGGTAGGGAAGGGAAAATGAAACATTACTTTGATTTCTTTGATTTCTTGTCATATAAGAAATTCTTTTCTCTGCGTTTGTTTTTCGTTTTATCGAAGGAATTATTCATCACGCGTCCTCGTTCCGGTTCTGCCACGATAATTGAATCCCTTTTGCCTCACTTGATTGTGCATATGCTGCCACACACCGTGTTACAGAAATTAATGACATGTAAAATAGAAATGTAATGGCTTTTTCATCTATGTGCTTGCCTTTTCTTTTAGGGACCCACGCGTTTCTCTGTTCTCTTGTTAGTTGTTCTATTTAGCTTTATGCGTGTGGTTGACTAGACTTTTGGCTTACCGTGGGCAAGTTTTTCTATTTGATATTACTCTGATATCTCAATTTTAGGTAATATTTAGGTAAATTCTTGCACAAATCTCAATAAAAATTGAACAGTGAGGTAATGAAATTGAAAGTTCCATAATGTTACCTTCAATAAGGTACTAATAAGTCTTCTTTGCTCTTTCTAACTTAATTGTTGCCTTTTGATTTTAGAGGAAACTATTGAAATTCAAAACCTCACCCCTTACAAAATCGAAAAGGTATATGAAACTATTTTTGCTTGAAATTTTGGAGTTTTTCTCTTTTGTATATCAATAACTAATTCTTCTTTGTTCTCTAATTTTACTGGGCCACCAAGCGATTTCACTTTTTATTTTAAGGATCCACGTACATTATCACTTTAATTTCTTTTTGAATCCATCACATTTGTGTATGCATGTGCTTGCCTAGACAAGTTCTCCTATATTATCAATCACTCTGTTATCTCAAAAAAATTTTAAAAGAATAATAATATTGAAATTCAAAATTTTGATTCGATTATAATATCTCCCAATATAAAGGTCTCATAATTTTTAAAACATAAGAATTTACAGGCGGAGATAAAATTTAGGTAAATACTTATTCAAATCTTAATCCAAACTGTAACGGCGAGGTAATTTTTTTTTAAAGATTAAAGATTAACAATATTAAAATTTTAAGTTTTGATTCGATTATAATATGTTCCAATATAAAGGTCTCATAATTTTCAAAACTTAAGAATTTAGTGCGGAGGTAAAATCTAGGTAAATGCTTGCACCCTCACATCTTAATCTAAACTGTAACAATGAGGTAACGACTCTGAAAGTTCCTCGCTGTAGAAATTGTGCAAAATTCCAATTTCCTTCAGCTTTTTATAATTCCCTAACTCTACTTTCAACATTTCCTTTCTTTGCTTTTCCTTCCTTTTTATATTGGTTGAATCAAATATTTGAATTGTTGCTTTTCTTTTCGGTCTGCCCCATTATCATGATTATGTTTCATGACTTGACAGAGCATGTAAACGAAAGCTCCAGGAAATTTCCAGGAAACTAAGAAAGCTCCAGCCATTCAATTATTTAATATGTACTCGCAAGAATCTTCACACATGTTCATTCTTACATCTCCTCTCTCAACTCTCAAGATTAATTCTCTGTTTCTGTCACCAATTTTCTAAAATTTCCTTCATGGCTTCCTCTTCTTCTTGTGGCAATTATGAAGTCTTCCTCAACTTTAGAGGGGAGGACACTCGTAAGAGCTTTACTTGCTATCTCTATGATAAATTGTATGAAGGAAAGAAAATCAAAACATTTATTGATGATGAAGAGCTTAGGCGAGGAGATGAGATTTCACCCGCCCTTTTGAACGCAATCGAAGGTTCAAAAATTTCGGTGGTCATTTTCTCAAAGGACTACGCTTCTTCAAAATGGTGCCTGAATGAACTTGTCAAGATTCTTGAATGCAAGAACACAAACGGCCAAATTATTATTCCAGTCTTCTATGGAGTAAGTCCATCTGATGTGCGGCATCAAAACGGAACATTTGGAGACCGTTTTGATGAGCTCAAAAAACAGTTCGAAGATAAACCAGAAATGGTTCAGAGGTGGAGGGATGCACTGACAGAAACATCCCAAATAGCCGGCCATGAATCCACGAAATTCAGGTAACTCTCTTTCCTAATTCATCTTTTCTCTGTTTCTGTCTCGGCCCCGATTTGACTCAATGTTTTTGCATCTTTGCACCTTTCTATTAGGCACGATGCGGAACTTGTAAACAAAATTGTCGAAGATGTTTTGAAGAAGTTGGAAAAAATAACAGTCTCAACGGACTCATCCAACGGCCTAGTTGGATTAAATTCACGAATTGAGCAGATTAAACCATTTCTGTGTATGGATTTGTCGGATACTGTCCAAATTGTTGGAATTTGGGGCATGGGCGGTATAGGCAAAACCACCCTTGCTGAAGCTATTTTCGATCAATTTTCTGGTGAGTTTGATGGTAAATACTTTGCAAAAAATGTTTGGAGAAAATCAGAAACAGAGGGTGGCCTAGAAGACCTACAAAAGGAAATGCTTTCGACAATATTAAGTGAAAAACTTGAAGTAGCTGGTCCCAATATTCCACTATTTACTAAAGGGAGGGTCCGACGCATGAAGGCGTTGATTGTACTCGATGATGTGAATAAAGATGAACAATTAGAGGGTTTGATTGGAGGGCTTGATCAATATGGTCCAGGAAGTAGAATTGTTGTAACCACCAGGGATAAACGAGTCCTCGAAAAATTTGGAGTGGAGAAGGAGAAAATATATAGGGTCAATGGATTGAAATTTGATGAGGCTTTCGAGCATTTTTGTAACTTCGCTGTTAAAGAAAATCATTGTCCTGAAGATCTCTACCAGCACTCATGGAGGGTTGTATGGTATGCCAATGGCAATCCATTAGTTCTTAAAGTGTTGGGTTCCTCCCTGTATCTCAAGAGGAAAAGCCATTGGGAAAATGTATTGGACGACTTAAATCGGATTTGTGAATCTGATATTCATGGTATTTATGATATATTAAAGATTAGCTTTAATGAATTAACACGCAAGGAGAAGAGTATGTTTCTAGATATTGCGTGTTTCCTTGAGGGAGAGGATAAAGATTTTGTGACAAGGATACTTGATGATTCTGGGTCTCACAGACTGGATGTCCTCGTGGACAAGTCACTCATAACAGTGTCATATAACTGCTTCCCAACGCATGAGCTAGATAGCCGCTTGCAAATGCATGATTTATATAAATCTTTTATTTGTTTGGAGTTCTGCACTCGTATTTTCCCAACCATACCAGCACACCCATGTTTTTTTAATAATTTTTATTATTACGAGAACATCCTTTAGTAAAATTATTTTATGAACAAAACAACCAAAATCATAAAAACCATAATTAGGTGAAATTAATGACTGAGGGTGTCAAGAGAACAAGTCTTCAAATTTTAAATTTTTAAAGAAAACTCCAAATTTTTTCAATTTTGGAATCTTGAATAAGAGTGTGAAGAGTATAATTTTATTTTTCTTCAAATTTAGTGAAGAGTGTCAGAACAAAGTGAGTGCCATGAGGATTGGCCCACTTGGTTCTATTTCAATATAATTATATTTTTTTTCAAAAAAGTAGGTGTGTTTTAGAGTATAATTTTTTTAAAGCTATAGTCGCTAATAAAATGGACTGATTGGCCCACCTAGTTCTGCCTCCAATCACTTCTTTTAGCTTAAATGTACCTTAAGGAGGCTGTAAGATGGTTAAATCCTTTTGAAAAAGGGCTGTATCTCAAAAAATAAATCGAAATTGATCGAAATTTTGAACTAACATTTTGGATTCTATGGACTAAAAAAATAAATCGAAATCTTATACCAATCAAATAGGCCTTGTCTTCTCAACTTCTAGATATTAAGATAACAGGTTTGTAAATTAGAGAAATTTTGAATTTTTTTTCGTTTAGTTGAATTTTGCAATGGTCCCCAAATTTTGAATTTTTTTTCGGTTAGTTTAATTTTGCAATGGTCCCCAAAATTTTCTTTTCTCGTATATAGATATTTAATATATTAAAAAAATAAAATCAAAGATTACAGAATTTGTTTTTGTTTAAGGAGCTCTTAGTTAATAAAGTTTACGAATGTTTCTTTTCTGTTTTAGGGTTACTCATTCTTTGTTTTTTTTTTAATAAGGGGACCGATGCAATTGAAGGCATATTTCTGGATTTGTCCAAAATAAAAGGCATCAATTTAGACCCAGGAGCCTTCACAAAAATGTCTAATCTAAGATTGCTCAAATTTTATGTACCTGAGATTGAAAGGTTTCTAAGTATGAGCTTTGAAGAGCAACTTTCATACTCTAAAGTGCAGCTTCGAAAAGGCTTAGATTATCTTCCTAAAAAATTGAGATATCTTCATTGGGACACATATCCATTAAGGACACTGCCATCAAATTTCAAGCCAAAGAACCTTGTTGAACTGAATTTGCGTTTTAGTAAAGTGGAGCAACTTTGGGAAGGAGAAAAGGTAAGTTCTGTACTAAAACTAAAACATTAATTTTTTCTTTCTTTAAATATACGTGCAATTAATTGTTGAATTCAATGTTGCTTTTTAATTAATATAGTCTTTATATATCTGTTATTGCAGGAAGCTTTCAAGTTAAAATCTATTAACCTCAGTCATTCTCGACATTTCATCAAGATGCCAGGCCCATTAGAAACCCCAAATGTTGAAACATATCTTTTGGATTATACAAACTTGGCTTGTGTTCCCTCATCTATCCAGAATTTCAAGTATCTCAGTGCGTTGTCTTTTGAGGGCTGCAAAAGTCTTATGTCTTTTCCAAGCAATCTTCGTTTTGTTTGTCCAGTAACTATTAATTTCTCCTGTTGTGTTAATCTCAAAGAGTTTCCACAGATTTCTGGGAAAGTAACATCGCTAAACTTGGGCTACACTGCAATAGAAGAAGTTCCATCATCAATAGAGTGCCTAACTCATCTTGTAGAGTTGGATTTGAGGTTTTGCAAACGGCTGAAGAGGATTTCAACTAGGTTCTGTAAATTGAGATCTTTGGTTAAGCTTTTTCTTTATGGCTGCTTGAACCTTGAGCGTTTCCCAGAAATCTTGGAGAAAATGGAACATTTAAATCACATCGGTTTAGTCTGGACGGCTCTGCCATCGCCATTTGAAAATCTACCGGGGCTTGTAATTTTGTCCGTAAGTGGTTGCTCTATACTTGATATGTTGCCGAATAACATTGGCAATTTAAGTGGAAATAACTTTGAGAGTTTACCTGCAAGTATCAAGCAACTGTCGTGGCTACGTTATCTTGACTTGGAGGATTGTAATATGCTTCAGTCATTACCAGAACTTCCATTGTGTCTAAAATATCTTGAATTGAGGGATTGTAAGATACTTCAGTCATTACCAGAACTTCCATTGGGTCTAGAAACTCTTCGCTTGAGGCGTTGTAACATGCTTCAGTCATTACCAGCACTTCCATTGGGTCTAGAAACTATTGACTTGGAGGATTGTAACATGCTTCAGTCATTACCAGAACTTCCATTGTGTCTACAGTCACTAAATGCAATGAACTGCAACCGGCTTCAATCTTTGCCAGAGATTCCGTCATGTGTACAAGAACTAGATGCATCCGTGCTCGAAAAGCTATCCAAACCCTCTCCTGACCTTCGTCAATGGCATCCGGAATATGTGACGCCACAACCAATTTATTTTGGGTTTACTAACTGCTTGAAACTTGATGGAAAAGCAAACAACAAGATTTTGGCAGATTCACTACGTATGGCAATTGCAGCATCACTGAGACTGGGCTATGAAAATGCATACAACGAGGTATCAAATTCCCTCTCTTGTTTACTCTGTCCCTCTTTTACTCTCAATTTTGGTACCGAAGTTTGGAAATTGGATGATTTGCCAAGCGCGAGTGGAACTGCTACAAGTGAATTTGATTCGAGTTCTGATGAAGGGGAATTATATTACAGTTTTGATGAAGAGGAATTAGAACCGAGTCCCAAGAGAATTTGCAGAGCCGATCAAATCAACACTTCTTAACAGATGAGTCACCCGTTTTCACGTATTCGTGTTCCTTAGGTATGTCGAAAATGCTCTAATTCTAGATTGTGATTTGTTTAAGATGATGTTTTATCTATGGATTCCATTTTGCTTTTGAAAATACCTTATTTTATTTAACTTAGCTGCAGAACTAATTAGTCAAAGCATCAGTTAATAATTCATTGCAACCTGCTAATAAGTCAAAGCATCAGTTAATCTCTACTGCATGAAATTGTAGTAACTTGTGGAAGTCTTCTTTTATTATATGCTTCTGAAGATTACATGTTTTAACCTTTTTTTTTCTTGAAATTTTTGGTAATTTTATTATGTCAGAGACATTATGTCTCGCTTTCTTCTTTGATTTTAATCATGCTGATGAAACATGTAAGAATTCTTTTTTTATTTTTTTTATTCTGAGAAAATAAGCATTTTGAAAATACACTAAATTGAAAACATTTTCTTGGCCAATGCGCAGTTTGCACAGTATATAGCATTGGGAAGGCAAGCAATCCATTGAAGGGTTTTTCTTGTGTCCAATTCGGATTGTTTATAATCTGTACATTGATGTTTTCGTGTGGGAATTTTGAATCCTTTGTAATGGTGTTGTGAACTTGTAATCCTCTCTTTGCTTCTTAGACTATTAGTTGGTTAATTGAATTTGCACTACAATTTTGCTAATACTATTTTAATTTGATACGGAAAGGCGCTCAGGATATGAGAAATGTTGGATCTACAAAAAAAATCAAACTGACAAATTCTTCTTCTTATGCAAGTGTCTTTTTGGTTGACAATCTAATGGGAGATTCTTAATTACGAGTTGGACTATTGGCACCCCTATGATCTCCTCAAAAAATCCCATTTTTAGTTATATTCATTTTATTTCTGAAAATGTCCCTTTTCTTAGATACACTTTTCTAAATTTTCAATTTCATTGGATTTGTTTTATTGTTAAAACTCATTATTGTGCTATTTTTTTAATTATTTTTAATTTTATTATTACCCTACACACAAATCAAAAAGTTATATGAGTGATAAGTTTTTTAGTATTAATCATTGGCTAAAATAACACATATTTCAAATTATAATTTCAAAGCAATTTTAAATATAAAAATATTCAATCAATAAGAAATCAAAAGAGAACAATAGATTATTCTAAATTTGTACAATTTATTTTAGTTAGATAGGAAGTAACATATAGATTTTTTTTTTAAAGGATTGATTATGAATTAAATAATTTGTTGTAAAAACATCTATAAGTGTTTAATTTTTAGTTGTCCTTAATTGTAATTTTATTTAAAGTGGGGTTTTGTAAGAGTAATGTAGGGGTGCCAATAACTCCACTCTAAATAGGGTGCCAATAGCTCCACTCTATATATAAATTTAAGATAATTTAAGACTCGAACTTTAGATCATTACAGACATTTTTTATGGTAAAATGAGAAAGAAATTTCACACATTAGATATCATAAGGCCCCACAAGACCCCCGAGATATGTAAGTAGAAAACCACCTTCACTCGAAAAAGAAAAACACTTCACGAGGAGAGATCATCTACGGGTTTCTGCGCTTGGGGGGTCGGCAGAAGAGAGAGATTATTGAGAGAATAACAATTGATTTTTTAAATGCCAACGCTCACCAACTTACAATCTTTTGAACTCGATTAATAAATCCTTCAGTCTTGAAAATTTATTTATAGCCCTTAAGGTTCACAGAGCATTCGACAGCCCAAGTTTACAAGCAGTGGGAAAATCCAATGGCATAGAAAAGACATTGAATTCTTCTTTCTCAAAAGCACAGACATTGCAGCATCAATGAATTTTTATACCTTTACATTCTGCTTTTATACAACAAAAAATTTCAATAAACTGACAAAAATTACAAATCAAAATCAAACCCAAACCCAGAACTCTTTCTCTGACATATAAATAAGGATCAAACTCCAGAAACGCTTGCCCATTTTCCAAGCTCATAAGGATCACAATAATAATACAACTTGATTCTGTTTGACAACGACAAACCTGCAGCAACGAGAAAGAAAAAATATGCACTCAGCAACTAGATCACAACAATATAAATTCAGGAAGCAGAGAGCACTACAGGGAAGAAAATTGCAAATACTGACTAAATGACACAGCAACTTGTACACAGACATTCAAGAAAGAAAGGGCCAGATATTTGACAAAATCATTCATTGATTAATTAGCGCGAAGACGTTCGAGTCTTTCTTCGTGTAAGGAAGCACAATCCCATTCTTCTCTTTTCTGGGAGCAATTAACTACGGAAAATTGTCCAACTCAATTAACAATTAATTTCTCTCTTTATTTTTTTAATTTCAAATACAATATGATCCACGTTAAATTCAAAGTGCTATTGTTAAGTCATTGCTTACTAACTTCAAGTTAAACATAAAATCATGAAACCACCACAGATATTACCGCATCAGTGAATTTAATACTTTTACCTTCTGATTTTTTTACAACAAAAAGAAATTTCAATGAAATGACAACAAATACAAATCAAAATCAAAGTCAAACCCAAAACTCTTTCTCTCATGTAAATAACGATCAAACAGCCGAAAGGCTTGCCCATTTTCCAAGCTCGCTAGGATCACAATAATAATATAACTTGATTCTGTTTGACAAAGACAAACCTGTAGCCACAAGCGGAGCTCTCAATCCTGAATCATCTTGTTCTGAAGTCTGCAAATGCTGTAACATCTCCAAGAAGCTTGAATGAAACTCGTCGGGACTGTATCGGTCGTGGGAAATCAAAGTACATTGGCGTTCCGGCTCTAGCCTCCGGCAGTCGATATTCCACAATAGTTACCATGTTATGTGGTTCCTGGAGTGCGGATACTTGTAAATACAACACAGCTTGAGAGATGTACCTGTCTTCTAAAAATGTTACTGATTTGTCCCAGATATCTGAATCTGAGGAAGGTGAATGGGTAACCCTAGGTTTTATTGCACTGAAAGCGTCTAGACGGAATCCGGCAAGCAAAGGTGACGCTGGAGGTAGATATTGTTCCAAGACGAGATCGTAGTCCATCAATCTCTCGGCCTCAATTGGGACCTGAAGAGAAAAAAGAGGTTTATCAGAGGCAAGGCATCAAGCAGAAAGCTGGAATTATGAATGAACAAAGAGTGAAAGCAACTAATACCTTGAATCTACTCATTTGTGGAGCTCTATCCAACCAGTTTCTAATACTTAGCTGCTCAGAGCTCTGTGATGACGTAAGCCCCTCCCTTTTTACTGGGCTTCCGACTACAAGAATTCTTTTGGCATGAATACATGGTTCATTTTCAACTGCTCCTCCAAATGAAGCACGTCTGTCTACTTGTGCAAAGGGGTTTTCATCTTCATCAAGAGACAAAAGACTGAAGTCCTTCCCGAAATTAACTGAAGCCGAACCAGGTCTCTGAAGACGTAATGTGATCCAAACAATGCGGCACCTAACAGGATTCTTAAAAGTAAATTTTACATGCCTAGGTAATTTTTCAACACTAGCGGACTTTTCTGGACCATACAAATCTGAAGAAGATGTGATGAGGGATTGGACATCCCATTTTCCCATTGATGACCTTTCCTCCCGGTGTATCTTATTGCTTGCCCAGATTTGTACCTGTAACAGCAATAGGAAGCAACAGCTCAAAGAAAAATATGGACTCAGTAGCAAATTCAGGAGGCAGAGAGCACTGCAGGGAAGAAAATTACAAATACTGACTAAATAATACAGCAACCTCAACACACATTCATGAAGGAAAGGGCCGGATAGTTCTTATTCTCTTTCCTCTTAACTAATGACAAAAAGCTACAATTTCTCTAGCAGTTAAATTTTGAATTTGAAAATTGTTCCTCTCGAGATTAAAACTCATCAGAATAGTTCCTAATATTATGTTTAATTATTGTGGTTTCTTTTCTCTTCTTTGCCCTCAATTTCAAATTTGATTTTAAATCCTCACCCACATCTACCCCAATAGGATATTATTGACGTGATCTCTGTTAATATCAAACTTGGGTTCCGAATGATAAAGGCAAACCAATAGAAACCTGATCTACAATCATAAATATCAAGTGAGTGGACCATCTTCTTACCTACAAAGGGAAGATCGTTGAGAATTTAAAATTACAGTTTACCAAAATATACATAAATGACGAGCAACAAAACTGTTCTTACTTGGTTTTTTCATCAGCAATTAATGAAATGGAAAGTTTATTATCGGAAACTAACCTACATGAAACTAAACCCCCAGCTGCAATTTCTTTGGAAATGGCACTACACAGGGACTCTTTTAATCATTTCAAAATATGACTTTCGTTATAATAGCATGGAGATCTTTTGCCGAGGTCTATGTTGATTCAGTGCTTGCTTAGGAATATTCACAAGTTGAATATCGATTACCCACCACCCCTGGTACTGGGCTTCATTATTAAGGCCACTTGGCTTATCACCAAATTTATTGAACAACAAGGAAATAAGGGAATAAATATGGCACTTACCATCAGAGTGTCACCCACAGAATAGCCGCAAGGACTAACAAGCAAGATAACCCCACTGACATCAGAAACAGAACCGAGAACAATAACAAATTCAACAGAAGTAGTACAAGGTGGAGCTCTCCAATATGAGTGCCTTGATCCAGAATTTAATGGGGCAAGCAGTGACAAAATCGGTGCTGAATCTTTTGCTGTTTCAACCTACAGTGGCACCAAGGAATCTAGAATAAACAATCCATATCAAGATAAAAAATTCCTAATCAAGCAAACTATGAAATTATTAGAGACATGACTTGCTAGCACACAGATTGCACAAAACAATGCAAGAGCTTTTCCTTGTAATAGGTTTTTAGCTTCTCAAGGCATCCTACAACACCTTACCTCAAAGATTATTAGCATATGGAACCTGCTCAGGGTTCCCAAAAATGTCTCAATTGAAAATCAAACCAGACAAGGATTCTCATGGATAAGTGGGATGAATGTTCTGCGCATATATCATAAGAACAAATACTAAAACATATTTCTAAAAGTTTTAATCAAGAAAAGAAATTTAAAAGGAAAACATAACATGATGAGAACTGAATACAAACCAAGAACATACCTAGTGCAAAAAGCTAGCAAATGGAAATTCAGCAAGTGATTCCTGTCCACCACATAATTGGTGAAGGACTTCAGCAGCTTGCACGTTATCGGAAGACTGAATCCTTTCAGAAAGACTATCCTTTAAGCAGGATCCAACAACCTCATTCAAAGCATTGTATGCTGCGTTGTCTGCACAGGAACTTCTTGGCAAGCTAATCAAGACCCTAACATAGTCCAACATCAATGCATCAAGCACAATCTCATGGCAGCAGTGTTTACAGATAACGCCATCCAGTGTTAGTGAACGACTGGTAGATACATCAACTTGGCTTCCATGGCTTGATCCACTCTGACTTGAGAAGCCATTGTAGTTGGTCACATCCCTTGATTTATAATTTGAAAACAGTAGAGCTCCTCTTCCTGCACAACAAACTTTGCAAACTTTTTCTTTCACATTGAGAACACAACAAAGGGGATTGTGAAGCTCCAACAGATGTTGCAGTTGAGGAAGCAAGAGGAGGCACCTTAGTTTCTGCACGAACCTTGCACCCGCCACCAGAACAACTCTCTCCGATTCTAGTAATATTCCAGAAGTCTAAAACACTATCATCACTATTCTCAAGGCCAATTGCACCAACAATTTTGTCTTCTAGGGAAGTTTGGCCAAGTAATGCAAGAGTGGTTGCTACTCGACAGTCTTCCCATGTAAGATTCATCAAGCAATACATTTGGATTTATAGAGGCAGGATCAGTTCCAATTGACAATAAAGCTCTATCCCTTTCAGCTGCAGAAAGATTCAGCTGCAGACGTTCAATTTCAAGCTTCATTGCTTCCATGAAGTCTAGTTTCTTTTCCTGAAAATTTTCCCACAATCTGTCAATCTTACGCTTGTGAGGTTGAATTTAATACATGAAGACCTTTCCATCGATCAATCATAAAATGTGAGAATACAAGCCAAAACAATCAATTCATCCTTTACATATATATAGCGTCATGGATGATCAAAAACCAAGTAGCACCATATCGAATGGCATGGAGACAGCAAATAATTCAACCAAGGGAAGTACAAATAAATACCAACACAATATGTCAGTAGTGTCAAACCATAATAACAGGACTCTGATTAATAAGTTATACATTTAGCAGAGCAAAATTATGTCAATCTACCAACACAGCTCAGGACCAGGCACAGAATAGCACAAGAAGTAGACAAGCACAGGTTAAGCAAAATTATTTGGAAAGACACGTGTTAAGCATGAAGCACACCAGGGAGATTTAGAAACAGCTCAAAAAGGACACAGGTCATTCTTTTTCTAACTCATCTCTGCCTCCCATTTTACAATCAATCCGAATTATATAAATTTAACCTCCAACTTTACAGTAATGTGCAATCCATTTAATCCTAGAATGACATGATAGATTATGGGCACTTGTATCAACTCCATAAATCCATTCTACTACTCACAGCCCATGCTACTCCCAACCCATGTGACAATGAACTTCAACTTATTGCTAGAGATCTGACTAAATAATACGAACAGTCAGCTCATTTCGTTTTTTGCAACCTACCAAACAGCATTAATTTGAATCATCACAGCAGATAAGATAAAGGTTAATGAAACAATTTGTTCATCTTAGCTGTGTTTGACAAAGTTTACTATGTTCACACCACCATGTGTCTCAATGATTTTGTCTACTATATTCACACTGCCATGCATCTCAATGATTTATCCTACTGTTGGGATAAAACTATCTTTTCTAAGTCAAATGAGATTTACCAACAAAGAGCATATTATACAAAATAAAAAATTTGTAAGCAAGACGTACAATAGAATGAATACAAACCTCCAAAACCAGTTTAAGCCTATCTAAGTGGCATCCTGTTCTCACATCAACCGTTGCTGGATATGTTGGATCAACTACTCAACTAAGCCCTCAGGGTTCAAAATGAGGTAAGCATAAACATCCTATTCATTGTCTACTAACTTGAACAATGCAGAAAGATTATTGCAGAATCCCTATTATAATTTTCCTTAAACTATTATTGACCGTTAGTAAAGACTGTCTAAATGAGAATTAAATGGAAATGAAAACAAATAATTGTCAATGCCAACATTCAGGCCAAATCAGAATGAGCAAGGAATTGAGTATGGTAGAGTCTCTCTCTCTCTCTCTCTTTTTGGGTCCTCTTTCTTTTCTAAATTAAACTGAAATAATAGAGAAAAAAAATATGCAATAAAGAATTAAGCGAAAATTGAAACGATAACGTTTCACCACAACTCACCAGGTGATTCCATGAGCTCGCGAAAGCTTGAATTGATACAAAACGACGAATTTCACGATCCAGTTACCTGGTCAAACACAAATAAGATTATAAACATTGAGAATCTATGGATTCGTAGCAGAGTTTGACTTTCGAGACTCTAAAGTCGAAAGCAAAAAAATTTTAAATCCAAGAGCATTACTTAATTTCTCTTACGACTGCGATAAAATTAATTCAATCACTTAAACTGAAAGGAGACACAAAAAATTGAAGTGAAACGACGCGAGAAAACGAGAGAGATAGAGAAGAGATTCGAGATTTGCCGAATTAATCGGCAAGTAAACTGACCTGACCGGAGACTTGTAACAGGAGGGAACGAAATGCGGGAAATTCAAGAAGGATGCGCTAAAACGGCGAAGAAAGACGACAATTGGAGAGAGATTTGTGATCGGATGCATGCGAGTATAGAGAACAACGGTGATGTACCAATTAGTCGTCAGGTAAGAATCGACTTGATCGAAGGTTATATGAGAAGATGTCAATAAGTTACCAAACTTGGATGAGAATCGACTTTCATTAGTCTAAAATTCATTTGAAATTGTTTTAAGCTTAATTGTCTGTGCCAATTGCGCCCGGTACACCTCCTTACTTCAAAAATTATCACAATACCCTAAAATCTGTTTTTGCCAAAATTTTCATCGATACCCTTTAAAAACTGATAGGAAATTACTAAGCTATCCTCATTTTAAAACATTTCAACTCAACGGACAGCACCTCTCCCTTCTCTACTGAAGCAAACAAACACTCATCTGCTGCAATTCCCTCCATTATCAAACTCAAACAAACAAACACTGCAATTTCCTCACCGGCATCACCTCTACCGAAACAAACATTCATTCTCCATACATGGTAAATCGAACTTCAACACGAGCAAACTAAGCCTGAGAAGGGGAAGCTGCCACAACTGAGAAAGTGAAGCATAGTTCGTCACTACATAATCGCTGGAGAGAGTTTATCATTTACTGCAAAATTGTCAGAATGTAACTAGTTGAGACAAGTAATTCCATGTAATTAGTTTTCTTGTTAATATTCAAGGGAAAAAAACAAAAAGTTAGGGTTTTATATTGAAAAAATAGATTAATTAGTTGTGGGTCTCTCATAACATATTCGAAAACAAATTTCTAGTTGTTTTGCTGTATGCAAATTGTGAAAAATTAATGGATTGTGCTGATTATAATTTTGTTATGTAACACAAGATTTAGTCGTGTAAGGTTATGTAAGATTCAAGGTTATGTATTACACGACCTTCATGTATTGCACGATTACACGACCTTCATGTATTGCACGATTACACGACCTTCATGTATTACACGTTTACACGACCTTCATGTATTACACGTTTATACGACCTTCATGTATTATACAATTACACGATCTTCTTGTATTACACAATTACACGACCTTCAATTCCACATTTTGTTTCTTGTCAATAGAATCTACACATTACATTTAGTTTAATTAGGCTCACAATAAATTGGAATGGTGCATATACCTTTACCTTGTGAAATGCCATTAGTTAGAGAGATTCTTAATTTCCAATTATAAGCCATGGTAAGTCATGATATGTCTAGTTATGAGTGGAAATATTTTATCACTGCGAATGGTGTTCTTATGTGTATAACATTACATTAATTTCCTATAGTTGATATTTTTTTTTCTTAATTGATTTCATGGATTAATTATATGCAGGCATTCCTCATGTATGCTTGTATGCTTGGCCAGAGGAAGAAAACACTTTGAAGATAAAAAAAAAAAAAACTTTTTAAATGTCTGTAATATGTTTAATTGCGACTTTAAAATTACACGAATTTTTCCATTAATCATTAGATTAATTTAGTTCTTTAAAGACTTAATTTGTGCTAAGAATTTATATTTGCTGCTATGCAGAAAATGTCAACGAAAATTATTAAAAAAAGAAGTGAAATTAAATTGGAATCTAAAAAAATTCCACATCATCATTGGTTTGAATTGTAACTGGTGGCATACTATCAGATGTCTTAAGTTTGAACTTCATTGTGATTTCAAATTCTGAAGTATCTATATCAATAACTTCAGCTATCTTCTCCACCAATTCGACATATGTTGTCGATCGTGGTATCATTATCCTTTTAGCCTTTGAACCTTTGAACTTATACTCGTCATTTTGCTCAATCCATTCACCATTGAAGAGAATAGGCACACGTACCAAAACCATATCTGATGATACAATAAAAACAATAATATTAAATTTCATATACAAGTAACTACACGACCTACATGACCTACACGACTATATTACTTACACGACTTACACGACTTACACGACTATATTTCTTACATGACCTACATGACTATATTTCTTACATGACCTACATACACGACTTACACGACTATATTACTTACACGACCTACATGACTAACTATATGACGTACACGGTATCAAAAGAATGCACGACTCGAAACATTTTCGCCATAAATAAGTTATATTGCTGAAAAAATAATTAAACAACCTACATTGCATATATTTCTACGTATAAGAAAAAATGGTGAAAATAAAACATTGTAATGTGAGGAAAATTTCTAAATTTTCCTAAAAATTAAAAAATTTAAAACCCAACAACATTAACATACCTTATTGGGTTGTTTAATAAGCAATGCACCTTTAAAAAAATAGTGGGTGTTAAATAAATGAATACATAATTGTATTTGTGTAAGAAGTTATGAGAGATTTTGAGAGATTCTAAGAGATTTTGAAAGAATCGGCAGCAAAAATAGATTTGGGTGAAAGAAATGAGGAAAGAAATATGAAGACAATTCATTGAGTGAATTTGATGCATTCATTAAGGGTATTTCCGACTTTGCTCACATTTGTTAGGGTATCCATGAAAACCAAAAAGGGAGGGGGTATTTAAATAATTTTGAAATTATTAAAGGGTATTTAATTAAAAACCCCTAATTGTCTGGATGTAAAAATTTTTGTTTTTATCTTAGGTTCCTTTAGCATACCTTTTCAAATATAATATATTTAAATAGATTTTTTATTAATAGATTTTTTACAAAAAAAAAAAGTTGTTACTTAATTGTCAATTAGAGTTTTTATTAGAAATTGTGAAATTATTTTAATAGATAAGTTATTTAAAGTTATGTTATGAAGAAATGAAATAAGATTATGAAATAAAAAAAGATATTTTAGACATTTTAATATTTTTTAAAAATTTTAAACAATTATTCGCAAAAACCTAAAATTTTAGTTTTTCCTAGTATGAGCAAAATAGTTTATTTAATTTTGAAAAGCTCTACTAAAAAAAACAACAAAAAAATTGAAAAGAGCTCATGAGATTAAATAAGAACTTATGAGATTAAATAAACATTTATGGTCATTAGATAAGTACACTAAAGTGATTATTAATAAATGCTTGTTTAATTTTATGTGTTCTTATTAAAATTTTGGTAGTTATTTGATTGTTTTTAGCATAACTTTTAAAGATTAAATAAGATATTTTGTCTCTACAATTAAAAGCTAAAAATTTGAGTTTCTGAAAGTAGAGATTCAAAATTTTTTTCTTAAATATTAAAATATCTAAAATATATTTTACTTTTATAACTTTATTTAATTCTTTTTATAATGTAATTTTAAAAAATATGTTTATTTAAATAAATTTATAATTTTTAATAAAAACTCTTATTGACAACCAAATAAATAAAATTTGTTTGATAAAAACTCTATTGAGGAAACTTTACTCGAATAATCAATGTTTGAAAAACTACATCAAATGAAGCCTTATTAAAATGTGGGTTCTAAATAAACAATCCTAACTCATTTTGTTTTCATTAAATATGTGATTGGATTAAAATTTGTAATTACTCAAATAATCAATGTTTGAAAAACTACATCAAATGAAGCCTTATTAAAATGTGGGTTCTAAATAAACAATCCTAACTCATTTTGTTTTCATTAAATATGTGATTGGATTAAAATTTGTAAAAAGTAATATAATATCAAGTTTCGGCCCTTTATATATCTATCAATCAAATGCACCCACTAAGCATTCATTACTCTTGCCCAATGCCCCATATTATTTCTTTAAAGAATTGTGTTAGCTATTGGATTTGGAATTTCTAAAATTAACTTTTGATAGCATAATATTTGATTAATTATATTGTGCTCACTTATTGCTTATCCACTATAACTACATTATATTTTTCATATTTTAAATTTTGTTTAATTATATATAACCAAAATTGGTTTGAGTATTTCAATATGCACACACACATTAAGAAAGTATTTTTAAAGATAATTTTTTCCGTACATACATTAAAATCTAAATGTTTTTACTTCACTCCTATTTTTATTTTAATAAATGCCCATAAACTTTATTTTTATTTTAATTAGATCATTGTTATTGTAGATAAGTCAATGTCTGTGGCGGCATTTGAAATTATGGTGTAGTTTCCATATTCCATCTCGTGCCACAATTACATCAAATTTAGTTGTTGATTGCCCAGCGATAGCTTCCTTCCCTCTAGAATTTCTAAACATTTATAACCTTTGTTGTTGATTATAATGAATATATGAATGACATTTATAATTTGAATTAGGATTGAGGATTGTGTTAAGCTTTTGTTGAAACTTATCAATGATTAATATTTATTTTTTATTGTTCTTGCTTAATAATCATTAATTCAGTGTTTCATAAAAAACTCATTTCAATACTGAATTCTTATCAATTATATTTTTCGTTGAATTATTTCTTAAATCAATTATTTATTCAGGTTCTTGTGCCATGTTAGCCCATCAAACTCTCGTGTCGTATTCAGGGCTCATGCACTAATTAATTTAATTAAGAAATTAGAATTGGCACCATTATTTCTTTCACTTATTTTGACTGATATTTATATCTTGAAATTTGTCATGCCTATAAGTTGTTAAAAAAATTATGTTTTTGATGTATTTAAAAAAAATTAAGAACTAAATTATGTCATGGATATTAATATTTGATGTATTGTTTTAAAAAAATATTAATTAAAAACGCATGCACACTCTATAAAACTCGAATCTAAATACTCAGTTCTTGAAAAGGATACCACCATAACCAGCAGAGTTAGGCTTTAGTCCAAAAAGTTATGTTATGTTTACCTCCAAATTATTGAAAGAAAATCTTTCTCACAAGATTAGAGACTATATTGAGACTTAAAAAATTCAAAATCCCCCTATTGTCTATTTTGAGACGCTATACAAATTTAGGGATGGCAATGGAGAGGGGAGAAGAGGGGACCAATCTCCCCGTACCCATCCTCGATATTTTGCGTATATCCCCGTCCCCTCCCCATCCCCGTCAAATTTATTTAAGAGAATCTTCATCCCCTCCCCGAATAATAACAGTGGATCCCCGAGGGTCTCCGATCCCCGAATAACTAATACATTTTTTTGTTTTTGATTTTAAGTTAATCATATTAAAATAAAAAATTCAAATAAAAGTAAAGTTCGAAATATATCTTACATTAATATCCATTACAAAAGTCACATACATTAAATTAGTAAGTAACGCAGCATGTAAGGGATACAAACTATCATGAACAAATTAATAGCCTACTACAAAATTGTTACAAATAAAATCAAATTTAGATTCAAAATTAGCTTTTCAATGGTGGCGTGGGCACTTTATAAATGTAGACTATTCCCTTTACAACACAATAGTTAAGTCGAAGCAAATCAATATCAAATATTAGATTAGATTAGATATTAAAATTGTGATTTGCTGTGGGCAATTATAACATCTAAAAATAAATAAAAAATAGATTTAAGATAAATAAAAAATAGATTTAAGTTTAAAATATTTAATGAATATTAAAATTAAAACAAAAGTTTTGGGCTAATAGAATCTGTTCAATATTTTTAATGTCCTAAATAAAAATTTAGAACTTTAATTAGTTAATTAGGCCTAAAAGTTTAATAATATAAATATTTTGATATTTTTTATTTTTACCAATACTTATAATTTTATAATTCAAAATTTATTATTTATTTACTAGTAATTTTAAAAAATAAAAATTAAATTAAAAAGTAAAATGGGGAAATGGGTAGAGGATGGGGATTCCACCTCATCCCCGTCCCCTCCCCGAATACGAAATTGGGTAAAAAAATTTCCCCGTCCCTTCCCCGAATAAGAAATTGGGTATGAAATTATCCGCATACCCTCCCCAAATGAGGAAAATCTCCGAGGGTACCCGTCCCCGTGAGAATTTTTGCCATCCCTATACAAATTGTAAGCAAGAAACAACATTAGTGATGAGATAGAATTATCCACAAGGAATAGGCATGTTAAAAAAATAATAGACAATATTTGAAACTTTTGTACTTATACGTAAATTTTAGGGATCTAAATGTAAATTTTGTTTTTAAAATTTAGAATAACTACAAACGTAGGCTTTTTCATGCATAAATATCTTTTAACTTCTTATTGAAAAATGTGTTTGCACTCGTTCGTACATATAATTCATTGTTTTGCACATTTTAATGTATACAATAATTTGTTTTGCACTTTCATTGTCGATACTCTCCATTATGTACTCGAAATCAATTTTATAAACAATCAAAGAGCTCATGGAATCACATTGAGGTTTGTTGCTCAAAATAAGGGTGGCAAACCAAATTCAACCTAATCCAATTTAGACGAGTTGAATGAATTATTACGGCTTGATTGGATCAATTTTTTCAAATTCGTTAATAATTGGATTGGATTGGATTAGTAAACATATAAATAATAATAACAACAACAACAACAACAACAACAACAATAATATGTTCATCCTTAATTGTTAAACCCTAAATGCCTAAATGGCTAACCTAATTTTTAACCTCTTTTTATTATTTTATAAAAGAGATTATTTAAACGTAGCACTTTAGACTCCAATATCAAAATTAAAATCACACTCTTAATTCTCAACAAAAATATGGTATTTCATTCATTCTTTCTTGGATATTGTATTTCTAACTTATAATATTTATTTAATATGCATGTTTTGGATATGGGACATTAGAACTAACTATTAGAAATTCTTTTTATTTTCAAGTAACATATAGTTTTTATGCCTTTTTTATTTATTTAATTTTTAATTTTGATTTTTAACCTGATCAACGCAACCCAATAACTTACTAATCGCATTGGTTTGGGTAAAACATGTTTATTTAGTGAGTAGACCTTTTAACACTATTAAAAATACTTATGAAACCCCATTTATTTGCATTTATAATTTTATCCTGAATGAGATTAATGAGTGAAATTAAAACAAAATATCATTTCAAACCATTTAACTTTAACGCCTACAAAAAATCATGAACACTTCTTCTTCTTCTCCATTTTTCCTTTTTTCAAGAGACCGGAAGTCTTCTAAAATACACTTTCAATCTCTAATCAATATCAAAACTAACTAAAAGTTAAATAATTGTCATTAAAAATACAAAATAATTGAATAAAATGATAGTTAGAAGTATGAAAAATTGTGAATCAGTAGAGAGAGAAAAGTACAAAGAAATATGTCGAGAAATAAAAGAATCATCTTTTGATTTCTTTTATTGGTTCTTTTCTGGAATTAAAATAAGTATTTTGAACCCACTAAATTTCTCTCTCCATCTTTGTTTTTAATTAAGAATTTTATTATTTGAATAATTTTTGAAAAAATATTTAATTAACTTTTTCTTCTCTGTCTCTTCTCAATTTCACAATTTTCCTTCAATTCATTCAAATATATTTTTTTACCTACAAAAAATTAATATAACTAACTAAAATGAACAAAACCCATCATTTAAAAATGAACATTGATATATTTTTATCAGTTATAAAAATTAACAAATATCAAGAAATTAATTTTGGGAAATTTACAAAAATAACCATAAAACTTTTGCTATTTTTACAATTAATCCTCTCAACTTTTTTCTATCAACATTAGCCAAACATACGCTTTTCTCCCCAAATTACCCTTCTTTACAAACCAAAAGTAATTTTCTTTCTCCCCTTTCGACAAACCAAAGGCAGCTTTCCACTCTTGATCATCAACAAACGGCGACTGCAAAAGACAACGATAAAAGTGAAATTTGATAATAATCTATCCGGATCCAACACTAACCGGTATTACATAGTGATATGAGTTATTTTCTGAACTTACTCGAGAGTTTCAGTCACTGCGAGTCGTGGGTGAATCTAGCAACAAGCTGCCTGTCGCACCAAGCCTGTTGCCACATTTTATATTATATGCATCTCACAAAAATTTTAGATAAAGATGCTCACCCGGCACTTGAGCTTGGGGCAATGTCGTCCATTACTGCAAAGCATTACATCTGAGGCATTCTTATGCCCATATTCTTCCCCACTCCTTCCAAAATCAGGGCTGTAAAACTTAGCAAACTGCAGAAAGGGTTCCACGAAGGTCTCCAGAACAATAAAGAGATTGTTGACCTCCGAAATCGGGTTGAGGCATTTGCTTCCCAGTTTGCAATGCCAGGATTTGACACCCTCTGACGAATTAAATGACACACCTGCATGCATTTGTGACTTCATTTTTGTTGCTTCTGTGGCTTACCAGAGCATGTGCATGGTAACCTATCCATTTCAGCTCCCACCCTCGTCCCCATTTGTTTTGCCATTCATCCGCTGTAAATAGGCATAGGTCACGATTTTACAGCCGTTATTGGTTCCCCAAATTGCCTCCAATGCTGTTTCTTTGTATCTTGGTACAGAATATATACAAGCTATTCCTTTTCCAATGTATTTGTGGAGGCACAGCAAAAAACTGAGTTATGCAAGTAAACACGTGAATTTCTGTTCCTGGAGTTTGACTGATTTCTTTCCTTTCAGATTGTTATATCATCTGGGTATCAATGTCATTGAATTTTTTGGTACCAATTGCTGCAATTGCTTATGCGTTAATGAGAGAGAGGGGTATTAGCCGCCGCCGATGAGTGCTGATGTTGCCGCCAACGCCGCCGATGATGGGAGGTTCTTCGGTTTGGGACAGATGGGTGAAAGAGAGATTGTTAGGGGAGAGATGAGAGAGAGGGGTATTTTGGTCTCAAATTATTTTTTATGGCTAATGTTGATAGAAGTTTGTTTGGGGGGTTAAGATGGAAAAAGTCAAAATTTTTGTGGTTATTGGTGTAAATTTCCCATTAATTTTCACCAAACACAAAATTTTATGGATATAAAAAAAAATTCTTATATATAGAAAACATGAAATAGAGATCATAATATGCTAAGAAAAGACAAAAATAAATTCAAAAATAGTGAAATTAAACGCTTAGTTTACAAAATGTTAGAGTAGAGAAAGAATATTCAATTGTAAGATAGAAAGAAAAAGAGATTTATGAAGGGTAATTTTTAAAATTTTGAAATTTTAAATATTATGAATGATTTTTTTTTAATAGGTGCAGGGAAGAATTTAGTGGGTTCAGAAATAATTGGTTTAATGTCAAATTATTGGTTTATTAATAAAATTTATAAAAAAATACGACTTCAAAAAGATCAAAGATGAAAAAAATGAAAAGCTTATCCTTAATAACAATTTTATTAAATACTAGAGGCGTAGATGTTAGTATCCAAAAACATGACAAATTTTAGACAAAATCCGAAATATCAAATATGTCCCCACAGAAACAAAACGAGAGGACGAGGCAAATGAGATGGAGCTAACGGCTTTGACAAGCCACACGATTCTCCTTTTGTCATTACTTAAATAACTTCATATTTTATCTACACGAGGCTCTCAAAACATTCCGAATGCCCATTCGCAGCTTTGTATTAGTGATTTGTCAAGTAAGCACTCCTCTGAAATGCTATATATGTTTAGCTCATTTTTTTGATAATTTTGCAGTTACTAACGGCTGAATTTCAAGATACACAGTTCAAGATTTGATCTCTTTGTCATGAAATCAAATGGGGTTGTGTAATTTAGTTTATTTATCTTAAGTTTTGGATGTTTCTTGCATCAGAGATTGAATTTCAAATGGTTTTTGGGTTTACTTTAGCCCATTTTCACACAAATTTTGCTAAGACTATATGCTGATTTTATGTTGGTGAACTCAATTGGGGAATAGATACTATTATGATGCATTCATATGTCCTTAGTTATTTTTGTCTAAGCTTAAACAAAGTTGTCTTTTTTTTGTTTTCCTGGGAATATTTGTTTGTTGTTTTTCGAAATGCATCAAGTTTATCATAATTTTTCTAATTCCTTGAAGTAGGTCTGTGTAGCTTATCTTTATTCCTATACTAATTTTCTGAAGACGTGTTTTTGTTACGTCTTATTTTATTTGATGTTTTAGTTTGATCACAATCTTTCAAAATTGTACTGGCACTAAAGCTTGAGTTTCAAGAACCCACTTGAGGGGATAAAAGTTTGTGTTTCTTGTTGTGATTTGGGATGGACGGTGTTGAATTTTGCGTATTATTATCTCAATAAGTTGTATAAAATTCAAGTCGGTACAATTCATTATTTACCAAGTCCATCACAATTTGGAAGAGAAGGTAGAATCTTAATAAATGCACACATAAAAAAATAAAATTGTACAATCAGAATTGAAATGACAAATTATAATTATCTTCTTTTGATCCTAATTGGAAGATTTGCCTTCTGACATTTTAAATTTTGATTAGATTTCTTGTAACTATCTTTGCTGTGGAATTTAAACAGATATGAGAATTTGCTGAGTTTCTTGAACGTGTGTTAAAATGACAATTCTGCCAGTTTGCTCAGCCACATCAAGCTGTTCCCATTCATTGGTGAGATATGAGATGACACTTCCTATGTTGGTTATTTTCTTTTTGAGTTGCTTCCAGGCTCTTGCATTAATAAAATTAGGCAATGAGCGAACAAATTATGATGGTTTCATACTAACCTAATTTGTTTGAGATCACTAGATGATTGTCTTTAGTTAAAAGTTTTTGCTTATCTCAATGTTAGAGAAAAAAAAGAGAATTTCATTAAGTGAACTCGGGTATCTTTCGTTTCATGTGATAAGTATTGATAATTCTTCAGTTGGACTCATAATTATGACATGGTTCTTTCTGCAAAATGTTTCATGTATATTCAAGAAATTGTAATTTTTTCTTATCAGATAAAAAATTGTTGGTTACTTGCTGAGATATTGCTAATCTGGTATGCACCTTATTCCTCAGTCAGCATTGTTCTTTATTTTGCAAAAATCAATCCACATAGATGTTGTAGGTCATTGTTGCATGATTGATATTGTGCACTCGAACTACCCTACATTACAAAGATGACATTTTCACTCAGTAAGGACTTTGAATCGAAATGTACAAAAAATGATGGGAATCTTGCAATACATGCCCTGAAATCTCTTACTTTTTTGTTGCCTTGGGAATCTTGCGTTTAAACATTGATTGCATTTGCATTTTTCAATTAGCAGACATCATTCCATGGAGGTTTGCAATCCTTTTCCCCATTCAGGAAGGACTTTGAATTGAAGTGTAATGTGGAAGATGGTATTGATTTGGGCTTGAAAAATGGAACTCATCTCCAGAGAGTTTGCTTTAAAACACAAGCTACAAAGTCCTTGTACTCTAGTTTTGTTGAAAACAGTAAATCAGTCTCCATAGATTTCATTAATTCCTGTCCAAATGAATTAGACGACATTAGTTGCAAACCATCTAATGCGTGGAGTTATTCTGTTGAAGCGGCAAATGAGATGAACCCTATGGGAAGTGGGGAGCTGAAATATATCGAAGATTCTAGTGTACCTGCTGTGGAAGAAGGACTTGTGGATTTTGCAGACCGAATGACTGAAAATGCAGACAAGTTGATGGCACCTGTGGAACCCAAAGCCACATTAACTATTGAATTAACACCTGAGAATCCCACCACAACATTTGATTCTCTGGATATGGATAACAGTTCAATATCCAATATCAAAAGCAGTTTTGATGATTTTTTAGCTGGCGTAAATGAGTCCTTCAGTTCTTCCATGATTAAAGGAGAAAATGCTGTGAAAAGCTCACTTGACACAATTACTTCATCACTAACATCTATAAAGAAAAGTACTTCAGAAGCAGTTGATAATGTTGTTAGTAGGGTGTTTTCTTCTATTGATCAAACAGGAGGATCTGCCGGCAGCAAGTTGACAAATTTTTCAACTGACTTGAAGGAAGCCTCAAGTAAAGCAACTGTTGCTGCTGTTGATGTCTTGAGGAATACAATTGTTGCATTGGAAGAATCTATAACAAATGGGGCTTCTTTTGTTGTTTACTATTATGGCACCACTAAGGAATCACTTGCTCCAGAGATAAGGGATGCTCTTAATTTATATGAAGACAGAGCAGTAAAACTCTGGAGGCCTGTTGGGTCAGCTTTACAACAGGTACTGTTATAATTTGGATACTAATCAGTTTCATTGCTTCATGATATCTGATGATTTAGTAAGATTCTATAGTGAGATTATTTTCATTGAAAGCATAATTCGGAAATCTCCATTATGAGACACGAAAATATTTGTTTCCTTGGTTCTTGGTCAGACATTTTCTTTGTTGTTGCATCACTTCCATTAAGATTTTCTAACAGTAACTGATTGTAAACACGTTGAGCTTGCATTGCCTGTGAGCACTAAATTTCAGTACTGTGTAAGCAGGTTTCTGTTGCCATTGAGGGGTTGGAAAGAAGCCTTGGCTTTGATCCGAATGATCCTATTGTTCCATTTGTTGTTTTCTTGGGTACATCAGCTACTTTGTGGTATGAATATCCTTTTGTTCTGAAGAATGAATTTTGTTACCATTCATGTTAGAAAACAAATTAGCGAATTACTTATCGCATGGGAAACTTAATGTTCTATCAGATTTGTGCAGGATCTTTTATTGGTGGTGGACATATGGTGGTTACTCTGGAGATTTATCTCCTAAGTCGACTTTGGAACTTTTGAGAGGGAAGGAGAATGCTGTACTGATTGATGTCCGGCATGAGGCAAGAGATTGTAAATCTTTCTGGCCATTTATTTGGTTAAATCAGACATGTTAAGTTCTGGTGCTCCCATAAGAAGGCTAAAACAATTGTCCTACTGCTTTCATTCCAGTTTTACTTAGAACCTCTACTGTTTTTAAAGTTGTTTTTGGGTTATTAAAAGAAAGGGGTTCTCTTTTGGGTTCAAATGTATGATTGATTAGTGATAATGTTTTCACTCCAAAGTTAAACCTACATTTTTGTTTCCTGCTCAATTTTATCAAATTTTGCTTGATGTTGGGAATTGAATCTTCTGAAGGATCTAAGAGAAAGAGATGGAATTCCTGATCTTCGACGAGGAGCACGATTTCGCTACGCAAGTGTATATTTGCCTGAGGTTGGTTTAAGCATGTATATGGTGTAATTTCTTTTGTGAATTTGTTATAGGGAAGGCAATCAAAATGCCCATTGCCTCTAATTTGATGGAAATTGCTAAGTAATGTTTTGGAGAAAGAAAAAGAGGGTGGTGTCTATGTGGAGCTTACGGTTTCATTCTAATTTTCGTTGTTTATATTTAGGTTGGTGGATCAGTAAAGAAATTGTTAAGAGGTGGCAGAGAGCTTGATGACACCTTAACAGCTGCCATTATTCGTAATTTGAAAATTGTTCAGGTATGGTAGCTTTAAACTCTTAGAATGCTTATTTCTGTATAGCTCCTAATTTTTCAAATAGAAAGCTTTCTATTCTCAAAAAATAAAAATAAACTTTCTGCAAAAATGCTAAACAACTTTTTACTTGACTCTCCAAATTCTGTTCTTGTGTGCTAATGGCCACTAAGAAGAAGTCATGAAGCTTTACCCTGTGTCCCTGTCTTGCTTAACACATGATTAGTATACCTTACCACTCTTTACATTTTTAACAACCCATAGGAGCATATGACTTGCAAATGGTAAATATATTACATCATTCAATAAAATTGTGTAGCATAAATGATGCACAAACCAAAATGGTCGGTTTCGTAGTTTGGTCATACCCATTGAGCATCCAATTTCAAGTTGTTCAATAAAGCTGTACTATTGAGATTGTACTAAGAGAACAAACATTTAATTGTCTGTAGGAATGCAGTTTATGGATTAGATAGCTACAATTAGAGCTGGAATGTGATATTTGGTGTGTATCACAGATGGTAGCGATCCCTTTGATTCAGTGATTTGATGAAAAGTAAAGATACAATATATATTTTGTAGTGTAAGTAATGTGATCCTGTCTTATTTATGTATATATGCTTGTGCTGCCTTCGAGTTTTTCTAGAATTTATGATGGGCTGTTCTTATTTGCAATAATATCCCCTATATCATGCACTTTTTGTTGTTTCTTAATGGTATGTGGAAATGATGTCTCAGAATATACTTTTTGTACTATCTGTAGGACAGGTCCAAGGTCATAGTTATGGATGCTGATGGTACTCGTTCGAAAGGCATTGCAAGATCTCTGAGAAAACTTGGGGTTATGGTAAGTATCACTAGGACTCTTCAATGCTTCTTTGCAATACTTGATTATGAAATTAAGATGGAATCAAAATTGGAAGAAGAAAATATATATATCTGACCCAAAATTCAAATCCCATTGTTCACTGTATAATTTATCTCATGTGTTGGGGAACCGGAAGGCAGCATTAGCTAAAAATATATTGCCAGAATCATCATAGATAGATCTAAAAATCATCTACTAATTGTTGTGTTGTTTCACATGATAGAGACCATTCCTGGTCCAAGGTGGCTTTCAGTCTTGGGTAAAAGAGGGTCTACGGATAAAGGAGCTAAAATCTGAGACTGCATTAACTATACTCAACGAGGTATTCACAACAGGGTTACTGTTATTCTCTGAACTTCTAAACTTTCAGTAGTATAAGATTTTATTCTGGCTGAACTTGTTTCTTTGTCTTCTCTTTCCGAAAAGTAGATCAAACTTTTTAGCTGCCTATTAATGCATAGTTGAATCGTTTCAGGATGCTGAGGCAATCTTAGAAGATATCAATCCTTCTCCGGTGCAATTTCTTGGGTTTGGTGTGGTAAGGTTACTTTCGTGTGGATATTCAATTGCATACGTGATTTCTTCACAGTAATTGTTTATCATGCTGAATCCATTTTGTACACCTCTAAAGCTATCTTTGTTTGACTTGTCATAACTGGAGGCATGGATTAAAAGCAATTCTTCTAGTTCTATCTAAGCTAAGAGCTGCATAGAATTGCATTGAGAAGTGTTGGAACCCATTATGACGAAGAGAGTTCGGCCACATAGATAAATTTCATCATCTATCTGTACATTTTATCTGCAGTTTAAGAAAATATATTAAAACATTCCTTGAATTGGTCTTTGCTTCTTAACTATTTCCTGAATATCTACTACATTAATTTTTGTTCAGTCTCTAAATACTGGTTAATGGTTCAGATGCAGTCTCAAGTACATAATATGAATGTTAAGGCTTGTCATGTGATCTAAGGTGCATCTTTCGCTAATAACTGCTTTTATTTATGGCCAGGGCTGTTTTGCAGTATTATATGCGCTATTAGGTGCGTATATTTCTTTGTTCAGATATGTCAATTTTATTCATAATTGGAATGCAATATGATTCATTGGGATATGTCCTTAGTGAACTTTGGTTTGTACAAATTTACTAGTTCGGTATACATTGTTGAACTGCTTTTCAAGTTCAGGTCATAAAAAATGTAACATATGACCCTTTGCAATTTGACTTTTTTATCATTAGAGCTTGTGCTTGTTGAACAATGAAAAGCTTATACTCAATGGGATTGATTTCTGGTGAAAAGAAACATGGATGTTGACATGCATCTGCTGGCAACTAACTCCGGAAACATTTCCCTCCAATTCTTTAAGGAAATTATGGATGCTTGTTGAAGGAGCCTGCATGCAGGAGCCTAGTTGAGAGTAGACTCATAACTAAGGCAGTAATGCCTGTATGCTTCTACCTTGAATAGTTGGCTAAGACAATCTGGCTGTGTATTTGTTGGGTAGGTGATACATAGAGGTTGGAGGTTATACATGTAGACTAACTTTTGGGATGGAGGGTTGGATGGGATAAATTATTGTTTAGGTGGTATCCTAGTGTATTTTCATTTTCATTCTCTTTTGTGGGTGTCAGTCTATTCCCTTTTGGTTGGATGGCCTGCTAGTTAGTGGCAAAAGACAAAACGCCCTTAGTACCTGTTTAGTGTTAAGGTGCTGTGGTTTAAAATCCATGGCTTTTGTAATTAAAAAAAAGAAAAAGAAAAAGCTGTAGTTATGAAATAAAAGTTGATAGTGTGTGGTAAATATGAATTTTAATAATAATTTTTGATAAAAAATAATGAAGATATTATAGGTTTTCATTGTATAAGTGTATGCTAAAAATCAACTTAGCTGTCAAATTATAGCAACTAGTGTTTACCAAACACTTTTAGTGCGTACATCAAAAGCTATAGCTGCTAACTACAATACCAAACAGGGTTTAAATTGGGTTCTTTTTATATCTAGTGACTATTACCAGAACGAAAACAAAGGTAAACTTTTTCTAGGATTACTCACCGAAACTACTGAATTGTGGATTGTTTTGGTAGCATATATCAAATGGAAAGGTTAAGGTTCTGAAATTCAAGTGCAAACTGGTCTTGGCCCATGATAGATAGCATTCTATGATGTCTATGATTGAGGGCACATGCTACGACACAGACGCCCGAGGTGAAAGACAAAGGTTAGGGGTGGGCAGGGAAGAGGAGTGGGTGTTCGTTTTAGGATTTACTGTGCCTTAGAAGGCCCCGTTTAATTCCAATGTTGGATAGTTACATCTTGAGACTTTGTTGGGGGCAACCTGTACCATTGTTCTGCTGTGGCCTGACATTAGCTTTGGATTGTCTTGGCATGTAATCATAGCATATCTGTTTCATGGGATGTTTATTGAGATCTTGTTTTAGATTAATGGCCTCTGTATAGACAACTGTCCTTTAAATCTATTTCCTTTTTCTATAAAAATATAATGTCCCATGCTTTGTGCTAACTGCATGTAAATAATTGGACTCAGAGTGGGAGAAGACGTTACAATTTATTGGTGTTATTGGCCTTGGTCAGGTACTCATATTCTTCTCTAGTTTAAGTGCTCCTGTAAAGTTGTTTCATTTAATATATTGAATTTTAATACTGGTATAGATTAAGTAAATGATGAAATCATATAAACTTCTGTGAAATGATGAGTGTGTGCGTACATGCTCCTTTTCCTTTGCAATTCAGTTTCAAATATACAATCCGGTCCTAGAGGTTAACTGGTTGGGATTTTGTGGTAAAAGATTGAGAATGATATGATGATTTTCAATTGTCTGATTTTGCTAGTTGCTTCTGACAAGAAGATGGCTTTTTTGGTCTATTCTTTGGTCCTTTTTCTATTTTTTTAAAAAAATTATTAATGCCTCTGGATTTTTTGCAATAAATGTTATGACATCATCATGTTACATTGATTTTGGAACAGAGAGTTTATATAATATAGTCCATCTACTGGCCGTCATGCACTGGTGCAGATTTCTTTATTAAATGAAACTGAAAATTTCTTATATGTTTTATGTATTTGGGTATTGCAAATTATACTGATTCTGTGGCTGGGTTGCTGTAATTCTACCAGACTATTTATCGGCGGGTGGCTTCATACAATGATGCTGAAGATTTTAAGCAAGATGTGAGGTAAAATCTTCTTAAGGTTATATGAAATCTAGAAAACAGAGTCATCATTAAATATTTTATTCCAATTTTGATCTGCACATTAAATATATATATTGAAAATAATTAGGTTTTGGAAAAATAAAGGTTCAAATGATTATAAACTCCTAACATGGATCACTTGTTCTTCTCAAACTAC
The DNA here is from genome assembly GCF_000493195.1 of Citrus x clementina. Taxonomy (NCBI): domain Eukaryota; kingdom Viridiplantae; phylum Streptophyta; class Magnoliopsida; order Sapindales; family Rutaceae; genus Citrus; species Citrus x clementina. Next base: position 28,073,591 of record NW_006262339.1, on the reverse strand, counting down.
CACAACGTGATTAGTTTATTCTTTATAAATTGTCTTGTGGTTTCCTATCTTCCAGATGCTATAATAATGTTTTAATCAAACGCCAAATCTTAGTGAATATAGATGTTCATTGTGTATAATGTTATGAAGGGTGTAGTGTGTAGATTGAATGCTTGTTAGACATGAACACCCAGAGTTAGCATTTTAATTGCACTGCCAGCTGAAAATAATAAGGTGATTTAAAACCACTGGGTGTTGCACCGAATATACATATGGACACCAATTTCTAAAACCAATATTGGGCATCATGATAGGCATTTCATAGGAATGGTTGATATGTCAAATTGGACTGGATTAGATTGGACTAGATTAGATTGGTCTAGATAAGATAGGATTGAATTAGATAGGATTATGTATAGTATTGTCTTGTTTTGTGTTTCGTATAGTTTGGGATAAGATTGAATTATAAATATAATTTTTTATTCAAATATAAAAAAGTAGTTATTATATATTAATTTAACCATTAATTTAGTAAAATAGTTCATATGAAAAAAGATTAAATATCTAAATAATATAAATTTTAAACTATTAAAAATATATAGCATTTTACTATTGACTAAAATATAATCTTAAAATTATGAATTTTATTTAAAATAAATTTTTTATTTTATAATAGATATAATTTATAAAAGAATTTTTTATTTTTTAATTAGGATTTTTATTATAAAATTAATTTGTCTCATTATTATAATTAAATAATTTATGCTTTAGTATAAAATAATGTAACAAAAATATATCTATAATTTTATTTAGCAAAAATACTTATCTTAACTTATCACATGAAGGCCATGGGATAAGTTTTCGCTCCAATTGGGGATTGAATGATGGGTTACAATTAACTCTCTCTGATTATCCTATCCTAACATTCACTAAACATGGAATTTGACAATAAATAGTTCAATTTAATACTATTTGGTTGCATTATTAAAACTTGAGATGGATTATTTTTTTATCCAGTCCTATGTTTGGTGCATGTGAGAATAGAATGAAATGAGATAATTAATTGTGATCCTGAAACCCACCATTTAGTTTCAACCAAAACTTATCCCATGGGCATGGGAGATGTTAGGATAAATATTTTCGTTAATTCAATTGTACATTATTTAGTTATTACATTAATTTTTAATTATAAAATAATTTTTTTGATTCTTAAAGAATAAGAGAAATTTTAAATATTATTGTATAATAGAATATTAACAAAAATAAAATTTCTTTTTATAAATAAAATTCATAATTTTGATATTATATGTTAGTTAATAATATTATAAAATATATTTTTAATTGTATAATCGACTATATATATGTGTGTGCTTGTTGTATTATTGACCAATGAACAAAAGAGCTTATTTAAGCTATTATAATGTATTTGATTGAAGTACTTTTCTCCATTTTGAAGTTTTCTTTTATTTATTTTATTATTTCTTTCCCTTCGTCCAAGTTTTATTCCTTGGGTTTTAGTGGAATAACCAGGATTTATCCCTCTGAGTTTTATTAGCAAGGTTTTAACGAGGTAATACTGAGCACCTCCAATAATGTAATAGAAGTGGTGTGTCTAAGGGGTAATGTTGTAAATTGATAATTACGACCCCACCTCTTTTGACGTTATAAACATATAGGTCCTTGACAGTCAAGATATGAAAATTGATATTTTAATATACACACACATATGAGGGTTAGGATTGGAAAATACTGTTTAAAGTCAGGTTTCTCCTCCTCTGCCTCCTCTTCTATTCTCTCTCTCTTCATTACCTTAGCCCTTATGTGTGTGTGTGTGTGTGTGTTAAAACATCAAGGAATTTAAATGAAATTTTTTTATCGTGACTTTTCTGTTTATAATATCAAAGTGGTAGGGCCATAATTATGAATTTATAACACTCCCCCTTTGATTTATCCAACACAGAAGGACTAGGGTTGATGTGGTTTTTCATCCCTTGCCTCCTCATCTCTTCTTTCTCTCTTCATTCTCTTTTATGTTTTCATCAGCTATTTTATTTACTAATTGGAGGAGGAGCAAGAGGGACGGTTTGTTGGGCGATTGCGTGTGGTTTGCTTTTGAGTCTTCAATGAAAGTTCACTAATATTTCAATGTGGATATGGTGAAAGTTTACCACATTTACAACATTTATAAATTAAATCAAGTATCTCTTTCATGTTTTAAATATCCCAAGTATGTCTTCATTGTTTTCCCTAGGTGGAATGGATCATTTTAGATAAAATTTTAGTTAGAAGAGATATTATAATTCTAATCAGAGGAAAAGTCTACAAATGATATCTATATATAAAAAAACATGTTATTGTGGTGATAACGTTTTGTAAATCTGTACAAAAATTAGAATCATTGATAAGCTGAAATTCAAGTCGGAGTGTTGTAACTATGGTGAGCTTTCACCATGTCCCACGTTGAGATGTTGGTGAACTATCATTGAAGATGATGGTTACCTTTGTTTTATGCAACTAAATGGTGAAGTTCAAGGCAAAGTGTTGTAAATATGGTGAACTTTCAGCATATCCCACATCGAAAATGTTAATGAACTTTCATCGAAGATTTAAAGGCATTTAATGTTTAATAATTTGAAAATTTTTGTAATATTATAAATAGAAATATATTTTGATATTTCATTAGTTTTCATTTAACTAATTTAATTAAATTCATGGTTAAATAAATATACAATAATTATTTTTTATTTTTAATTATTTTAATAAAATAATTGAATTTATAATACAAACATATACTATGCTACACTGAACATATGACAACACATCACTAAATTTAATCTATTCCAATTTAATCTAGTGCAATCATATCATGTCCTATTTTATCTAATCCTTACCGACATACCAAATGCGCCCTGGTGTATTATCTGATAATAGTACATTCAAAATTGAAATTTAAATTGACATGAAGCTTGGTTGTATAGTGTAGTTGATAAGAACAGGATTTTAAGTTTCCAATCTGTTAACTGATGAATTAGCTGTGGTTTCTGTGTTATGTTCTCTGAAGGATGTTGCTAGCTCCTGTTAGAATTGGTGCTCAGGCATTTTCATGGGCTGCTGGGAAATTAGAAACAAATCGACCTGGTCTACCGACATCGCCCTCATCTGTAGATGTCCAAAACCGGGTGTTGCAGGCTGCTGCCAAGCATGAATCTCAACCAGCTGATACTGAAGGAATCCAAGATCCATCCTCTGAATCAGTGGCTTCAATGAATGATAATGTCGATCTCTCTGAAGCGTAGAGGTTAAAGATTTTTCTTGTGCAGTATGATGCCTCAATTTTAGCCTCTCATTATTCTTGCTGTTAATTGCATGGCAGATTCCGAGAAACTTTTTCTGATACTGACCTTTATGTAAACCTGGAGAACCATTTTTGTGCATTCCACCAGACAAATAAAGCTTAGTTCTTCTATTTCATCTGATTAAATGAAGAGACATGTGTACATATCCATGTCAGTTACTACATTAAATTTTTTGTGAGCCTTCTGTAGTTGCAACCACATTGGTGCTTTTCCAGAAAGAAGTAGCTTAGTTCATTTATATTCAACAATGTAACAAACAGTTGATCTACTCACAATCACCAATGTAAAAGCTACAATACATTTCTGGAACTCAGCACATTTGGCAAAATGGAGACATTGCTTTGATGACACTACTTTCTAACTCATCTATACTGTAAAACATAATCTGAGTAGGAAAAGAAGAGTAAGATATATCCTTCACATGCAGAAGCCAGGCAACAATGACAATCTGCCGCATTGACCCCCCTATCCGTAAATCCAAAATGAGCTGTCTTTTAATACTCTTGAGATTTTTTTCCGGTGTTAGGTAATCTAAACTGTGATGGTGAATTCTCTAAGTGACAGTTGTATATTTACATATCACTTCCACGTAAAATGTTTGAGCTTACTCTGATCATTCAAGAGGATTTTCTCCTTTCTCCAAGAATCTCTTTGGCCGTGTGGAAATAAAAATGGTTCATTCCTTCTCCGCAATTACCACAAATACATCCTGTAGTGACCACCTCCGTTTCTCACTTTTCAAAGGTGGATTTATGACAGCTCGCTCAGCATTAGCTGAACGGTAGCCAATAACTATCTCTCTTCTTTGTCGGGCTCGTAATATTACTTCAAGGAAACTCAACTCCTCACCTTTACGAAGGTAAAGATCAGCTTGTCTTATGTGCAATTCATTTCCCTGTTAGAACAAAAAAGATTCATTAACTAGGCTAAAAAAGACAAGCAAGATCTTATCTTTCCAAATGACCAATCATAAGTAAGCCGTTAGACACAGTTGGGTACGAATTGAGGGGTGTCAATTCAAGTACCTCTTCGGCAAATAGCTCTTCTAATACATCATTTATCTGTCGATCCTCTGCAACCATAGCCAAAGCCATGCTGACAAGCTCATTTGACAGAACATAATCACTAATCTTTGACATGGATAAGAGATTTTTAGTCCTTGGATCTAGAATTTCACTGATTATCACTGATTTATCAGAAGCTTGCTGCATCTCCCCAATCCAAGAGCCTTGCGAGAAGCTTCCTCTGTGGACTTGGGAAACCCTTGCTTCTCTGTATGGGAGACGCTTTGCCTGCAATCATGAGTAGAAAGACCGGAAAAACGCAACTCAATCTCCAAAACATCATGTGGTATATGATCCAACATTTTCACAAAGGAACCTAACTCTATGCAGCATGTGAACAAGTAGGAAGATAAACTGGGGTAAGTAGTCTTTGATCAGCAATAATCAGAGAATGAGAGAAATTTCTCTATATTGGTCTTCAGAATGAAACTACTACAAGAAGTACCTTGAAAGAGTAGATACATCACGAATATTTAACTTATTCTCATATTTCGAAGTACCTGAATATCACGAATCAGAAGCAGTGTGGCAAGGGATCTGGAATCAGCTTGAATGGCTGAATCTTCCACTGACTCATCAGCCAAGATTAAAATCTGTGAAACAAAATGGCTACATCAAAATATAATCAAACTAAGAAACAAAGGAAACATACCAAGAAAGGAAATGCAAATATCAGCTACAAACACCCTTAACAAGCCCACCAAGCCACACTGTGTTTCACTTCAAACTAGTTCCAACAATGATTGTCACCTGCCTGGTGTGCTTCATATTAAGTGCTGAAGTAAAAAGGAAAAAAAAAAAAGAGTTTTCGAAAATGAAATACCCAACAGCCAGAGGGTCACTCATCTAGTGAGCACTTACATCAGGAACATATTTTTGGCAAAGCTCTGGCTTCCCATTATTTTATCCCTTTTACATTTGATCCATAATGATTATTAATTTCTCTGACTGAGAATTAATTTCTCTCACTCTAAAACATATGCTTCTGATAAATAAGCTGACTGTATATCTACTCACTGAATCAAAAGATTCCAAGGGAAGGCTTTCCAAGTGACGCCGTATAACTGCATTCCCTTCACGATTAACCAGAGATATATTCATTAACCTGCTGAGGTCTAGACCACCATCAATAAGCTTCTTTTCCCTGTCATTTTCTGGGACATCATTGAACATCCATAGCTCTGAACCAGGTGCTAGAAAGGCATCTAGAACCTAAAGAAACGTAAACGAGTAACACTATTAACACCATAAATATGAAATCAGTTATCTGTAATGCACCAAACTAGACAAAGAAAAAGAATGTTTCTGAATACTAAATGATTTATTGTGTGAGAAGAAATTGAGCAATGGTGGGAAACAAATTCTGAACTACCACCACTTCGTGTATATTGAGGATCGATCGCTCTCATGAAGTTTTGGGAGCATGGTTTCAGATTCCTTGTATTGTAACATTACCATGATCATATCTTCCATATCCCGTCGCCACCCACAAAAAAGTATCTTTTCTGCAGACTTTGGCAGAATAAAGTCTTTAGGTAGATTACCCCTCCGTACCTGCAGCATTCAGGTGAAACAACAATGATTAGGGGCTTAAATAGATAAACTTACCACAATCATATCATCAATGTCCCTCCTCCATCCACAAAGTAGAATCTTCTGTGGCATTTTTGCTGGTCGAGCAATGTTTATGAAAGATGCTTGTTTGACCTGAATGATCAAAGTGATTATACTTATGTAAGTTTTAAAATTTAAGCCCGACTCAGTTTAACTCCACGCATGACATATCCCTAGCCTGAAAAAACTATGCCATCTTTCTTAACCAAGAATGTTTGTCATAACTGCAGTTCACTGTTTGCCTTTTTCTCCACTTATTTTTATTTTAGTTGTTTGGCAAAATATTTTAAAAGCATCAAATGATTTCTTTAATTGCAGCTTTCTGTCAAATGATCTGTCAAAACTCTTTTAAAAAAAAATTATAATTGGACAGATTGATGCAGCATAAGTTTCATTCTTCCAGCGTGCAGTCAGGTCAACAGAGGAAATGTGTGACTAATGTAACAGACTTCACTTAATCAATGTGCGTCATGTGATAAGTTGTGAATCATATTGTGCAGTACTCATGTGGACATTAATAAAAGCAGATGACTTACAAACAACAAGAGGGAGCAGATGATACCATTTCTACCCCACAGAAAAAGAGGACAATGATATCTCAGGTCCTTGATTTCATTTGATATTATGCAATTCCTAAACTAGTGAAACAATAACAACCCTATAAGCAAATACAAACACCAACCCAATTCGTTTAGTGGTTGCTTCAACCAAGGCAAATATATAGTTTTATCCTTAGCGATGAAAGGCCTTATGAAATGCATACAAAATCAACTCCATTTGCATATTCCTAGCCTATTAACCTAATCATTCTCTTTCTTTAATGCATTTATTCATCTCTCTTAAGTTCTCTTTCATTCTTTTGAAGCATTCAAATGCAGCCTGATTTCAGTAAGCTGTAAGTCAAGTATCACATTATGCATGTTGAACATATTATGCAACAAACGGAATAGGCTAGCAAAATAAACCAAGAAATTTGTTTAAAATCCTTATTTCTAGAGGAAAATGAAAGCACCATAGGCAACTCTGCTGGAGCATAACTATCATCATCTTCTGCAATGACAAGAATTTCGTCGCCTTCTTGTAGAATGTATGAGTCATCGGGATTCATGATAATCTTACCACCACAGGATGCAACCTTGACTCCACAAGGTATAGCATCAGGAAAACTGATCAATGCATCCTCAAATGGCATGCCATCCAACGTTGGCCATCTTTTTATGTAGAACTCACAATTTTCAAACCCAAGAATATCTTCCCAGATCTGCCATGGCCAGTCCATAATTATCATAGATACAGTAAGAGAACATGACACTGGATGCTTATTTGCATAATAAGGCAATAAGCATTAAAATATAATGGCAGAAAACTCGTCCATGAAGATTAGCATCTACATTGAGATTAAGACAATGCTGCCAAACTTAGTAAGTGGAATAAAAAACATCTGGAATTATAAAATGAACCTGTGCAAGTCCTGGCTGCCGAGCGCATTGAATCATCAAACGGCCAATAACATCATGAGCCACAACAGTTTGAACAAGATCTCCTCCAACAAGTTTAACTAGGACCTCATTGTCAAGATCACTTAGTTCCACTACAATGTGCCCTCTTAGCCCTTCTTTTACGCCTGTTAGACTTAAGACAGTCCTCAATGCACGAGCATCACTCTGTGTTATACTATGAATAAGTTAATGTGATCAATCTTATGGGATATTTAAGGATAAAACACATTAATGTCTTCAATCAAATAAACCTGATCAGCATTTCCATCTTCAGCAAGGACAATTATGGCACGGGCCTTGGACACAGACACCTGAATATTTTCATGAGGTTAGCATAGCAAATAAATTGCCATGGTTTTCAGCATCACATGATTATCATCTACCACAGATTGGATGGTTAGATGATAACGTAGAATATTGCTCAAATTAAATGAATGCAAATGCTAGCAACAAGTACATTGAAGAGTATGCCACAAGATTCAGCAAGTTGGAACACAGAATTGTAAGGAAGTCCCGTGCAAAAAATTTTCGGCGTTTGTTCTTTTCATTCAAATTCATTTCTTTTCATGAAAAAGATTCTGGAAAAACATATTCTCAAGGAAAAAGGAGCAGTATCTTTTAATACCCATTAAGAAAAATCAAAGTAATGACATCAACAAGCCCTTGTTATTCTTTTCCGTTTTTGTTAAGCAACATTATAGGAAAACAGAACTTATTCACCAAATTGTGTGCAGATTCGTGCTTCTGGCTTGTCTCATAACTTCACCTGTTTTCAAATAACTTGATTCAAATGAGATTTAAAATAATTTCAATTGACTATTTGATTTGGATCTAATACTCAAATTATCTGGTATCAGTTACTTACAGTTAAACCCTATTGCATTACGTTGGCTACATGATTAGAAAAAATGAAGAAAGAATTATGTTACATGAGCTAACAAAGTATGGAGTCTTACCTTTTTAAGGTCGGCCAGAATCAGAGGGCTCCCACTTCTGCATATTACAGACGTCCCTTTGAAATCAAACTCCATTTTGGAAATGTCAAGTTCCATCTCCTCTTTATCTTGTTCAGCCATTACGACAACTATCCCTCCACCCAAGCTCTCATTGGCTATGGCAAGTTGATTTAGCAATGATCCCTGTTGAAGTGCAGACTAATTGATGAGAACAATGGGAAAGCTATCATGAGCACTGAAATAATTGGGGACTAAGTGGCACAATCCATCTTCATTTGTCCAATGCAGGAACATGTAAACTAGAATGTCTGATGCAAGATATCACAGTACAGTCCAACTATAATAATAAAATGAAAACAAATAATTTAGATATAAAAAGGGAGTCAACTGCAGGTATAGCTTGTATGGAAGCTAAACTAAGTAGAATCATAGGTTATGGTGTCTAAGAGAGAGGGGTAAGAAGTATGACACAAGGTGCTGTAATATTCAGGCCCCATAACTTGTTTTTTTTTTTTTTGGGGGGGGGGGGGGGTTGTGTATTAGGAAGAAAGAAAAAGCCTTATGTGGATATTCCAAGAAATTAGAACATTACCAATTTATCACTCCACCCAAGAATTAGGGTGTGGTTTTGCTCCACTACCTCACTTCTTCCTTTCCTCAGTGAGTCAAATTTCTCAGAAATTGAATCAGAAACGAGTCCAAGCATCATTGCAAATATAAGCATCCCTCCAAAGCTAATGGAAACTGAAACTAGCCTTGGACCAATGCCTTCAGAGTTAGCATGGTTGCCTGAATCAGCCACAAATGTCCAAGATAACCAAAGGCAATCGGCCAAGTTATCATCTGTCACACCAAAGAGTGCCAAGCCCCCAAGACAAATAAGTAGCAGAGTTGCAACCAACAGCGCCAATGGCTTAGCATAAGGATGGACTGAAAAAAAGACATCCACCCGGTATGCAAGCTGCTTGCTTAAAGAAACTTCCTCTGAAATATTATCCGGTGATCTTGATTTAGAGACATAGTCAATGTACTTCAAAATAACAACAGGTATGGATAGAAGTGTCAGTGAGACGATTAAAGCCAGGTTTTTTAAGCCTTCGCTGGAAAGTTGTTCACTGTCCTTGGATATGGAGCGAATGACATCTGTAGAATCCAACAAATTGCAAGCTCGTAACCTACTATTCAACTTTGAGACCTGGTTCTACAAAGGCGAAACTAGTGTTTGTTCAGTGAAGATCACACACGAATACTTTTAATCAATGTGATTCAATTGTTAAAATATCAAAGCCTGAAAAATATCACATTATATAACCAGATAAACTGGGAGCAAGCTTATTTCAATCTTATGACGCCATTTGGTTACCATTTAAAATAATTGTTTGCTGCTAATCATTCAAGACAAAGTTAACCTTTTAGATAGCAAAAAGCAAACAACAAATTTAGAGTTTCCACCAAGCAAAAATTTTAAACAAAAAGTTAGTATGTTAAATATCAAGTTAACAGTCACAAAATCATTTTAAAAAATAAAAAAATAAAAAAACTGAATTTTACCTGTAACTCGTCGACTTGATTATGTAAAGAGAAATTCTTGTGTACCAATGAAGTGAAAAATGTTATCATAATCTGCAATTATTTCAAACAAAATTAATCAAAGAAATCATTTTTTTCATTGAAAAAAATTCAACATTTAATAGTTTTACAGATAGAAAGAGCAATCACCACCAAAGAAATGACCATATGCCACCGGAATTTGACCCGTTGACCATAAAAGCCGGCAATCATCTTACTTTCCGACGTTTTCTCCTCCGAAACGCCGACGTTTCGATTTGAGACGACGGCGTTTCTTTGCAATACGGTGCCATTTTCTTCACGTTTCGGAGACGTCCCGGCGCGGCGAGATGAGTATGATCTTCTTCTAAGCCCTGCATACTTGTATTCACTGAAAGAACAGGAATTGGAGGACGAAACGGAGTGAAACGCCGGCGTTTTGTGGGGTTTCGAATCGGGAGGAAGTGGCTGCGACAGTCTGGGGTTTGAGGAGAATCTGCGATGGTATTTTGGGGTTTTCGACGTGTAGATGTCATAGGAGTGAGCGAAAGAGTGTGATGGGAAGAGCCAGTCCCTGCTTGAGGAAGGAGATGGCTCTGAGTCTAGGGACATGGATGTAATTGTTTGAAAACCTTCGGGGTTTATTTGGAAGATGTTCTAAAGCTCGGGCCTTTGAGGTTTAATTTTCTCAATTGAGTTTGTCATTTAAGGGCGCGCGATCATGGAATATTGGAATGAGTCGAATGATTAGAATGTTGTCAATATTTTATTAAATAATTCAAGACTTAAAAGTGGGTGTATGTTAGTGAAAATGAAGTAATAGTTTTGCATGGACTCCAAACAAAACTATACAATAAAGCCGTTCTAGCAAAGATAAATTTAAAAAATTTGTCAGTTAAATACAGAGTATCCGTCAAATACGCGTCCTATGCACTAAATCATCTTTGCCATAAGCCACGTGTCATCTGACAATTGACTAAAATCTCAAGATCAATGATCAAGTGACACATGAATCGCCAAGCACAATAACTTATATGACGGCACACAATTGATTAGATTTGATTAAAATTATTACATAACTTTCGCTAAAATATATAATTGATAACCATACAACTATTTTCTTTTTGTAAAAGCTAAAATTGTAAAATTTATCTAATACAAATCTACTTGAAAACCTTCACATAATTGGATTGTGTAGGCTAAATAACAATCGTAAAAAGAGCAATACTATACACCTCAATACTAAATTCGAATCTGCATCTTAATATGTATGACACTCATTTATTAAATAGTTTAAATAAATTTATAAATTATGAAATCTATCATCAAATATTCATATAATAGATAATACATTATATTCAGACTCAAGTTAAGACTCAAATAATAGAATCCATAACATTATTGTAATTAAAAATGTACGTAAAAAATTAATACCAATACGACTTTAAAAGTTTATAATACAAAAGTTGTTGGCTAAGTTTTTTCGAATTGTTTTACAAACAGTAGTAAAATATCTAGTGCAAAATTTGAGAACTGTATATGATGGTAACAAAATATAGTTAGTAATTATATTATAAGGTTTAACTGTGGCATTGTGCCCTACAATGATAAAAAAAAAGTAATAAAATTTGACTATCCAACAACACCCAAATTGTAGGATGCTTTACTCCGGCGATACCGTAGTCAACCATTACCATTTACTTCAGGCAATTTGCGACGAAAGTGAAGCCCGGCCCATGATTGAATTCTCATGGGTATCAACATTCTAAGTCTACCCCACACAACATCGGGACGCCTCACGATACCTCTTTAGTGAACCCACCTATTACTCTCTGCCGAGCAACTTTAGACGACGTTATTTTGCAATCGCAGAGAACTCTTTAGGGCACACAAGAAGAAATCGGTACGCTCCCTCCCTCTCTCTCTAATTTTGAGCTTTCAATGCTTTGAGTCGTAATTATCTTTTGGTTTAATTTTTTTAGGTCAAAATTGCAATGAAAATTTCTAGATTTTTTTTTTTTTTAATTTGGAATTGGATTGGCGTGCTGCTTTGATCACGTGCTTGAGTTCATGCTAGACTTGGGCTTCAGCTAAGGATAGACTTGTGATGGTTCCATAAGCTTTCATGACTGGCTCCTGAAATTTATAGCAACATGAAGGATTAAAATATGTTTTTTTTAATTTTTATTTTAAATGTTTTATGAAGTATTGTTAAGAAAAATCTTGCTCTTTTGCAACTTTTGGGTTTTGGGTAATATAGGTAAGTTCCTTGTTGGATTATCGAATGAGTTGATTTTTCGTTTCTGCTAGTGCTTTTTGGTCATTCTTGTTTTTAGTGCAGTTCCAAGTTTTGTATTTTCAATGTGATTTCTATTTAGTTGAATTTGTAACATGGGATTGGGAGTCAAGGGTTCATTCTTCGATCCGCGTTAATTCTAGCTTCTGAGATCGGTCCTCATTAGGCTATGATACATCGTGTGGCTATTTGTTGATTTGGTGTTAATGGCATTCAAGCTCTGATATGCATCCGCAAACTGTATCTAGTCCTTGTCTGGGGCCTTGTTGGTGTGGCCTACATTTAGATTTTGATGATTTGAATCTGATCTTTTCCTCCTTATCTGTGTTGAATGTTCAGTTCTAGGTTTAGTTTCGGATTTAGTTTTACGGATTGACAGTTAGGTCTGCTATGTTACATCAGGGCTAGTTAACATGGAATTTAATTTCAGTTTCATGCACATTTAATGTTGTTTTGTTTGCTTTAGCTTGACATATATTACATCAACTTATGATTTATTTAACTTTATGGCTCCTTAAAAAGAACATACAGTATGATTCTTCACTTTTATCATTACGTCTTGTCTCTATCACATTCCGTGACTGCATAATCTAATGTCTCAACTTTTGCTGGATTTCATTTATTTAATTTTCCTGCACTGAGCTTGAGTCTCATGTAGTTGGATACTTGATAGTGACGAGCTTAATAATAATTCCCATATCCATAGGATTAGCTGAATGATGAATGCATCCTTCCAACCATTTAGTAGAATTAAGGCTTTTTTTGTTAAAAAGGAAATAAATGATGCCTGCTTACATCAATCATGTTAGGATGAAAAAAATTATAACTATATCTATGGAAAACATGGATTTTTAATGGTAGTAATCAAGCTATCAGAATGTGCCAAGGATAATTGTGAGTCCTTATTTGAAAGCAAAGCCATTAGTTTTGAAATCTAGTCCTTAGTTTTGCTAGATAGAATCATAGATATTGGACCTGTACCTTCTTTGACTTCGGTTTTTTTTTTTTGGGTTGTTTCCTCTTGCTAATTTCTTTACTGGTTATTTATGGTTTAGAGCTCATTTGTCCAGCATAGTACCAGAGGGAAATATGGAAGTTGTTACACACCAAAGAGAGAATGAAAATGCTTTGTCTACTGTTAGTGCAAGGCCAATGGAATGGTCTACAGTCCCATATAGTGCTCCCCAAGCTCCAGGTCCAAATGGAAAGCAGAGAACATCAAGTTTAGAATCACCGATTATGTTGCTGACAGGCCATCAGAGTGCTGTATATACCATGAAGGTCAATCCAGCAGGAACGGTGATTGCTTCTGGATCTCACGACAGAGACATCTTCCTTTGGCATGTGCATGGGGATTGCAAAAATTTCATGGTTCTGAAGGGGCACAAGAATGCAATTCTGGATCTTCACTGGACAACTGACGGGTCCCAGATAATATCAGCCAGCCCGGACAAAACTCTGCGGGCCTGGGATGTTGAAACCGGAAAACAGATTAAAAAGATGGCAGAGCACAACTCTTTTGTCAATTCTTGCTGCCCTTCTCGGAGAGGACCGCCTCTTGTTGTTAGTGGCTCTGATGATGGAACTGCTAAACTTTGGGATATGCGTCAGAGGGGTGCTATCCAAACATTTCCAGATAAATACCAGATCACAGCTGTCAGTTTCTCCGATGCTTCTGATAAAATCTACACTGGTGGCATAGACAATGACGTCAAGGTTTGGGACTTGCGTAAAGGTGAAGTAAGCATGACACTTCAAGGCCATCAAGATATGATAACAGGCATGAGCTTGAGTCCTGATGGTTCATATCTCCTCACTAATGGCATGGACTGCAAGCTCTGCATTTGGGATATGCGCCCATATGCACCTCAAAATCGCTGTGTGAAGATTTTGGAAGGACACCAGCACAACTTTGAAAAGACCTTGTTGAAATGTGGTTGGTCACCAGATGGAAGCAAGGTCACTGCAGGTAGTTCAGATCGCATGGTTTACATATGGGATACAACCTCACGACGTATCTTGTATAAGCTTCCGGGACATACTGGATCTGTCAATGAGTCTGTTTTCCACCCAACTGAACCTGTCATTGGATCTTGCAGCAGCGATAAACAGATTTATCTAGGAGAGATCTGAAAGTAACATTCATCCATATGCCTTTGTAGACTGTAAGTACTAATGTTTTTGCTGCTTCTTTCTGTCTTCATGCTAGAAATTTGGAAAGTATGTATTCCTTGAGCTAGTTTCTTAGCTAAATTTCACTTCTCTGGATACAAGGTGTAACACATTTTGCAGAAAGCTCTTCCATATTTCATTGTTGCTACTGAATTATTGAATGATGGGTTCAGTGAGCCCTATTCCTTTGAGGAGAAAGGGGAAAAAAAAAATGAAAAGGTAGTCCTATTCCCTTCCTATTGAGATTGTTTCATGTATGGATCAACCTTTCATGGGCATGTTTATATGAGAAAATCTTGGGAGATATTGTCTCCATTATATTGCTGTATTTGATCATCTAAATACATAATGATGTGCATTACTATTTACAAAATTGAGATAAAAGAAATTGTCTTCTTGGCACATGGCATTGGTCTAGACATTATATGGTATACGTAATAACAGATAATATTTATGTTATGCGAAAATGGTCTTAGGACCTATTTGGCAGAATGATTGGGCAAAAGCTACACTACATAAATTATTTGAAAATTAATTGATCTAGTCTCACATTTGTATGTTAAAAAATCTATAATAATTTCATATGGTGTTTTATATAATCTTTTATTTCTCAGCCAAAGAAAAAAAATCCATAACTTTATTATTTTTGTCACAATTATTATTTAAAAGTTATGTTTACTATACATTGTTGACTTTTATTTCATGTTTATAATTTTTTTTTCACAGTTGATGTGGTTTAAAAGCCGGTAATACCTCACCACCAGATAAGAACTTAATTCAGGATTTATTTACATCTTTTTTTTTTCATTTTAAAGGATTATGATTTCAGTCTTGTTCTCATGGTAAGAGTCTAAATCAATTGGGTTATTCGGACAGTCTTATCTATCAATTTCTTTAATTGCATTTTTTTTTTTCCAAAAGACGTGTATGCTTCTCTTATCTCTCTCTCTGGCGCTTTCCCTTTCAATATACCGGTTTCGGGATTTGGTTGAGTTCGGCTGACAATCGGGCAATTTTACTTAAATTCTATTGTCGATGAAATAAATTGAACCAAAAGCCTTGAACGAAGGAAAATCACACATTGTTCCGATATTTCTTTAGTTTTCCCTGCGCCGCATGCTGCCAAATTTACCAGTTTTTAGGTTGTATCCAATGCATATTAATACTTTTCTTGTATCTTCTGAATTATTATCTCTACCAGCTCAAACAACAGCCAGTCGCATGAGATAACTGGGTTCCCACAGAGCTCTCGTGTAACATGTGGAAGATTTTAACCCGAATTGAATTGATCAATCACACTCTATGACCACAATTCAACCAACTTCTGATTCCAAGCGATTAAGTTCATTTTCCTGAAAACAAAACTCTGCATTTTCCTCACTTGCAGGGTCCGATAATAGTCCCCAGTTTAAAACTCTCGACTTTTTCTATTCTGTTTTTCCAGTATACCCCAAAACAAAGGGTATTTATTTATTTATACCCCATACTTGATAATTATGTAATTATGCCTTTCGAGTTGTGTATTGACTCAAATATCCCTAAAAGAGAAATAAAAAATCCTCACCGAAACTTCCCTCATTCTTACCATTTCACACACACACACACACATATATATATAGCAGTAAGATTAAAAAGTTGCATAATAATATATTATAAACCAATCAGACAAATTACATGACATACTAGTTGAGGAAATTTTTCATTACACGATTACATTAGAGAAATTTAGTTGCAATTAGTTTTAAATAAAATGTAACTAACTCTTGGTCTCAATTAAATTTTAAATAATATATAGCAAATATGATCAATCCTATTAAAACAATACTTCAAATTCATCATCAATTTCAATTTGGCAAAAGGTCCAGTTTATATGTTTCATCTTCGGGTTTTGATTGTACAGGAAAGCAAAACTGGAAAAGCTAATTTTTAAAAGTACATGACCGCTGTTGAGTCAAATCAAATGCAGAAATGCATCGGCAATATAAGCCAAATGAAACAGGATCTAAGTTGTAAAGTGAAAGAAGACCACAATTGTCAAAGCACAAATGCACCCAAAAATAGTACTCCAAATTTACAAGTCCTGCACCTGCTTGTATAATATTAATGCTAGCTCGACTAATAACTGCCAAAAGCGACGGCATGTGCATAATTATAATTAAACATGAACCGAAGACCAACATGCTTTTTCCCTCTTCCCATGCTAATCTAATCTATAAATAAGGCTATATGATTAATTCTTTCGAATTAGGCCTCCTCGACTATGGGTGCATTTAGGATTGTGTTAAGGTAGAGTATTAAAATGTCTGATAAACATTAACTGATGTAGTTTGTAAGGTATGTTCATATAATTTTTCACTTGTATAATGAAAAATTTATTATATCTTTAATAATTTTATGAAAATTATTATTTAAAATTTATTTTTGCTACATATTATTAATTTTATTTAATAGTTACAATATTTTTTTTACAACAGTTGTAACTTTTAAACTACAACACCTCAATCTCAAATGAGACCTATATGCTATGCTTATACCTTCTAACTTTGTTCAAATCAAAAGTTTATTTACTTCAAAAATTCAAAATCTTGAACACTCCATAACACTTTCTTAATTACTAAGGATCCGTTTACATACATGCCATGGTTTCCTCTGTGATAATTACATGCCATGGTTTCCCCAATGATAATTACATGTCATGGTTTCGTAAAAGCATATAATAAACAAACCGGCCTAGAATTTTAACTGTCGATAAGCGATTTACTTTGGCTTTCAAAATTTGTAATTTGTTTTTTTTTTTAAAAAAAAAAAGAATTGACGGAATTTGAAAGGGAGACAAACTTCTTTGATTTTCTAGTTAGCTAGGGAGTCACAGTTGAAGTACAACTCTGCAAAGACCAAGAGTTAGTTTTTTAAAATCCTAAAGCATATAACTCTAACAATTATAAATCCTAAATTCTCTTTGTGAAGTAAAAATCAAGTGTAAATCACTTTAAATTCTGTGAATTTACAGTGAAAGTTAATAATAGAACAAGTAGCAGCAGAAGAATGAAGTAACAGCAACAGAAGCATAGGCTTTGTGTACTCGACCATGATTTAGAAGATTTGGATGAGGGTAATTGGGTATTTGCACATTAAAAAAGGCATATACGAGGAATTTTGAAGTGTGAGGGTGTATTTCGATAAATATTCTACTTTTTGAGAATAGTGGAGACAAATTCCTGCTACCCGGCTGCCAAAACTTTCTAGAAATTTTGTTGGAACTTGATATACAGATTCTAACTGTTGTACCGTGGCCTATCATTGCAAGCTGAAACGACAGCCATTCAAAAAACTTCTCCTAAAACAGAAGATAATTTTGCACCTTGTTTATATGCAAATGCACCTCCCTCATTCTCTCTCACAGCCATTGCACAATCCAAATGGCAAGAGCCATTATCTTCTTCATCAGCCTTTCTCAACTTTGCCTCTTGTCTTTGCAATCTGATCCCATTAATGTCTGGCCGAAACCCAGAATCTTCTCATGGCCAAAACCTGAAGCCACAAATCTTGCTGCAGAGTTCAAAATCCAAGCACCAATGCAGACCCAGCTCTCCTCTGCCGTTGACCGTTACCTCAAACTCATTAAGTCAGAGCACCACCATCACTTGGTTAGGCCATCCATCAACATTTCATCATCTCCTCCCCTACAGACCCTCTCCATATCTGTTGACAACATTTCTGTCCCTCTTACGCACGGTGTTAACGAGTCCTACTCTCTCACCATCACCTCCGACGAAAACACAGCTTACCTCGTAGCCTCGACTGTATGGGGGGCCATGCGGGGCCTAGAGACCTTCTCCCAGCTGGTCTGGGGGAATCCGTCGTGTGTGGCGGTTGGCATTTATGTGTGGGATGAGCCACTCTTTTCGCATAGAGGGTTGTTGCTTGATACCTCGAGGAACTATTATGAAGTTGATGATATACTGAGGACAATTTCTGCAATGAGTGCAAATAAATTGAATGTGTTTCATTGGCACATTACGGATTCACATTCGTTTCCATTGTTGCTGCCGTCTGATCCTAATCTTGCCGCCAAGGGATCCTATGGGGAGGACTACTTGTACACTCCTAGTGATGTGAAGAAGATTATTGAATATGGTTTGGATTATGGTGTCAGGGTTGTTCCGGAAATTGACACTCCTGGTGAGTTTGATGTTATTTTCCAGACACTGTTTTCTCAATTTTTTTTTTTAAATGAGACATTGAAAATTGTTGTTTTGAGTTTGATGTTTTTCGGATTCGAAAATGCTTCTGGTAATGTCTTTCAAAAATAGTAATTTAAAAATGAAAAACGTTTCTGTTTGACAATTTTATTTTATTTTTTTAAAATTAAAAGCTGAAGTTAAAAAATAATGTAATGCTATCTTCAAACTGTTTGAATATGAGTTTTTAATTTTGATATTACCCGAAATTTTAAGCCACAAGATAGAAAAAATTTTCTCTTGTTTTGTAACTTGAAACGGAACAAATTTTGTCTCATCAGTCATCAACATGGTAAAAGAGAAAATATCCACAATTAAAGTAAAGTAGTATTTATTTTTATTTTTGTTTTTGTTTTTTGTCTTTTTAACTCTAAATATGAATAAATCTAACTAATGTTAATATTCAAGACCAACATTTATCAGTAGGAAAAAATCTTTTGTCACTTTATCTACCCATTTGACAAAATCATAGCCTTTTTTCTTTTTTTTTTCTCTCCTTATAATTCATATGATATGTTCCCATCAGACAGCCGTGCGCAAAGACTGTTCCTTAAAAACTTTCAATTTTTTGTAATGTAATTTCAGGCCACTCAGGATCATGGGCAGGAGCTCACCCAGAGATAGTGTCCTGTGCAAACAAATTTTGGTGGCCAGCAGGCACCAAATGGGAAGACAGGCTTGCTTCCGAGCCTGGAACCGGACAACTTAATCCCTTGCACCCAAAAACCTTCGGGGTCATGATAAATGTCCTGGAGAATGTTGCAAGCATTTTCCCGGAAAATTTTTTCCATTCAGGAGGCGATGAAATCCTTCCGGCTTGCTGGAAATCCGATTCCTTAATCCAATCCTTCTTATCCACCGGCGGTACCCTGAGCGAAGTCCTGGAAAAATTCATCAATTTTGTCTTTCCGTTCATTGTTGCTCTTGACAAGACTGCGATTTACTGGGAAGATGTGATCCTGGATAATGAAATTAAAGTTGATCCATCGTATCTTTATCCTGAGTACACCATTTTCCAATCCTGGAAGAATGGTATTGAGAGCACCAAAAAAATTGTGCAAGCTGGGTACAGGGTGATTGTGTCATCGTCCGACTATTATTACTTGGACTGCGGACACGGGGGATTCCTCGGAAATGACAGTTTGTATGATCAGCCTCCGGAGATTCAGAAAGCCGCAGGCGGAGGGTCCTGGTGCTCCCCATTTAAAACGTGGCAAACGGTTTACAATTATGACATCACTGAAGGGTTGA